>NC_136537.1:6688007-7043914 GCF_910591455.1 Pholis gunnellus
ATGGAAGGCGACACAGCCAGGATTCGGGACTAAATCATTATTTTTTTGTTAACATCATGAAATTGTAGTTTCAACTCCTATCTGTATGCAGATCAATTGCTGTTTACACTCAAACTTTGGACCAGCTCAGAAGCCATATACAGTCATCATGTAATCCACCTCCATCAGCGTCAATACAACAGGGACAACCAATGATTGTACTTCATGAGCATATGTAGTATTGTATAGACCTATGTTGAAGACAGAGTCTGCTATAGAAATCATGTTCAGCCCCATATCAGTAGCCATATACAGTCTGGCACTCTGCTGGTTTACCTTTTCACCATAGAGTGATATGATTTTGCTTCACATTACTATTTGAACTTAATTTCACTGTTGAATCAAACTCTGCATGAAGATGAATCATTTCTATTTTTATTTTTTTAACAAATTACGTTGTCGGATATAAATGGGTTTGCAATTCAAATTTTCTCCAAACATCCCGATAGAAATCTTCAACATTCCAGATAAAATGATTGTTCACGAGGTGGATGCCTGATTCAGTGCACAGTTTCTAATAAAAAACACATATCATTTCAATTATTTAGACCTAGTTTGTGCCATGCTTGTGAACCAGAGCCGGACTGATGCCACATTTTTCAAGCTGATACCGATATTTGAGAGTTTTTCAACATACGCAATATTGACCAATATCTGATTTTATATTTAAACACGCCAGTTAAACACAATTTTCTTCGCTTCCTTAATAGCAGACACATATACAGGTGAATAGGGTACAACTTTGAACTGATAGATACGACCATGAAACGTCCCCAGTTAAGAAAATTACTTTTTGTATGACAAGTTTCTTTTTAAATAGTATGTTAAGATATGCAAATGAGACATTGTGTTATCAAAATTGGCTAATTTGCATATATTTCCTGAACAGAAATCTGAACATTGGATGAAGTCAGGTTCAAAATTCTTGACAGTCAAATGTTTTTACAGAGGGACTTTATAACATGTATTTTAATCAGTCCATGAAGCAGAAAGTAGGCTACTGCCCATAAAGAAAAACATTGTTTTCCTTGTTTGTAGGAATACAATGTTGTATAACTGAATGATATGTGAACAAACCTTCAGCATAGAGACAGTGCTACTGAAGTGGAGATTTCTGAGTAAAAGATGTTTTAGTTTGTTAGATTTCTGAGTAAAAGATGTTTTAGTTTGTTATTGAGACAAACAGCTTTTAAAGACATGTATTGTCAAATTCCATCCATTTTGCAAGACACCGCAGCTGAAAACGGTAAGAAAACAGTGCTGTAAAGAATCCTGCAGTGTTCCGAAAGTTCCAGCTTCTCCCTTGAAATACAAATAGCCCCATACATTCCCAACAGATCCGGGTCGGATCGTGTGGGCCCGTGAGTACGGGGGCTCGGGCCCCTCCTCGTCACGAGAGGATCCTGTCAGGGACCATCATCACGAGTGTGTTAATAAAACTCCACGAAAAGCCCCGCGGCACTGGAGCTGTAACACGAGGCTTCGCTGAACTTTCGGTATCTCTCCGGGACTCGAGCGCCAGAGACTGCCCCCCCCCCCCCCCCCCCCCCCCCCCCCCCCCCGGTGTGAGGTCTCCTCGTCTCCATCGCCTCGATCCACAGCCGACCCGGTTCACCCGCTCGGAGGCTCGTGTGGCCGGACAGAAATCAATACGGATGGATGTGAGGTGTCTCTAGCAGGACAGCGCAGCAGCGCTGCTCACATGCATGTCCGGGACATCTTCATAATTGAATATCTTTTGACAATTTATTCAAAGTGTCAGATCATGAAAAATGAGTCAGAGACAGATTTCGAGGTAGTTGAGTTCAGACTCTTTAATAGTCTAAGAGAACATGGGACGGTTCCAACCTACTGGCTTCAATTGGACTACAGATCTGACATCATCGTATCATGAACGGGCCAGTGTAGATTTACCCAGGGTACCGCGCGATGTATGTGGAGTACATACAAGATTCGGACCCTATAGTCTCTTTCAGGACACTTGATCTAGAGCAGTGATTCACAAAACGTCATTAAAATGACAACGTCGAGCTTGAATGTAACACAATTGAAAAAGGCCACAACCTCGAGACGCACGTGACACCGAAGCAAATCCGCACGGTGAAGTGTGGCTGAGGTTGCTATGGCGACACGCTGGCCGCGGCCTAATGTGGTGAGCTATGACAGAGAGACTACAGGTGTGTGTGTGTGTGTGTGTGTGTGTGTGTGTGTGTGTGTGTGTGTGTGTGTGTGAAAGAAGACAGACTAATTGAAAAATCAGGCCCTCGTTAATATCATTTGTTCCTCCTGTGCTTGTTAAAACGTCTGATTGATTTTGTGTGGATTCCACTTAAACTAGGCCTATAAGGTAAATTGCTTGATTTTTTTTTAATCACTTTTACAAAAGCCATCCAAATGAGCTCTACGGTCACTAAAACCTAACAGATACTTTTCAGATACTAATCACATGTAAATAAAAACATTAGGACCCTTTTTTCAGTTAGAGATTGAGATTTCCCTGTAAAGGTTGTGACATAAATAACTGACTGTTAAACCATTTCTACAGCTATATGAGATCATAGAGGCTCATCCCCAGTGTGTGCTCTCGTTAACGAATAGCTCGGAGTCACAAAGCTAAGCTACCGAGCTAAGCACAGGTCATGTGACTGCACTCCCTGCTGTTTTAAAGACTTTCACACTCCTCACAGTCTGAATCTTCACGCTGGTCTTGTACTCAATTTGTTTTTTTTGTGGGAAAAAAAGGTTTTATTGTCAGGTTATTTACCTAATATTATGTTCTATTATTTGATCATGTTTAATATTTTCACATATAACACATTAATTGGATCTTGCATCAACATGAAGCAGTCCTGGCTGCCATCTTTGTTTGGTTTAAGAAACAGAGAAGGGGGGGGGGGCATGATTACAAATCTTCTTGATTGTGCAGGAGATGCTCGATTTAAGAGTTATTGAGCAATCTGGAAACGTCTCTGGAGCAGCAGGCTTGTGTGTCGGTGGTGTTGTGATATTATTAATGAAACGTGTTGTCTTGAAGAGAAACAGAGTGCTGAGGTCTGGGAGTCAGTGTAAAGATCTCAAATGGAAGAGAAAAAGAAAAGAAAAGATGATTACATGCCAGGCATTACTGTGGGTAATAGAGTCTTATTATCTCTGGCTGCACAAAGAGGAGAAGCAGTAATCTATTCTTGTGCAGAGAGGTAGCTTCGTTGTCATAGCAACTGATATCCATTTTTATCCCTCATCTGACAGGTCGAGTGGGCGGGACTTCCGAATGTCTGAGCATGTTCAAAGATAACAGTCGTGTCGAGATGATCATCCTCCTCTGACGCGTTCAAGTGTTGTTTCAAGTGTGAAACTATTCCGTCATAATTACTATATTATTATAGTCCCTGAGGCTAATAACTCCTAAAAGCCTTCTTCACTGTACGTAGACACAGGCTGCAGCAATGTGTAGACATATTATTGTTTAAAAAAAAAAAGCTCACTGCAGAGAGATGCAACAGTTTATTAAGATAAACGGTAACAGTTTATTAAGGATATATATTTAGGAAGAAAAGCGATTTACTCGCGCGCTCTATCCGGCATAAAAGAAAGCGGAAGTTATAGCAGGAACTCATCTGGTTTCCTTTTACCATCTCTGGTGCGAAAAATAAACAACATTTCCCAGAATTCTTTGCAGGTGAACTGTCACCTAAAATGTCAGCACCCTAAGAACTCATGCACCGGGGTTATTACAGGACTATTATCGTATATATTATATTAAAACAGGTTCGCTTTATCGTCGCGAGAGTCCACTAATGCTCCGCCAACGTGGCAGCAGCCTACGTTAAATTAATGACAATGCAGAAGCATTTAACAGACCACTGCTAGCTAGCTAACCCAGCTAACTGTTATGTATCCTTCATGCTGGCACGCTGGGTACTAAGCTTAGCGAAAACATGTCGTTTTGTCTCGTGAAGCGGTGGTGCGAAACGCCTCTGATGAGACGTGTTTTACAGTTCAAAGTGTTCAGAAGGAAAATACAAAGCGACAGCAACATGACCTACACACTGCTAAGACACCGCTGGATGAAACGGCTGCCCGTGTTCTCCAGCGGCTTCAGGATGGCCAGCACACAAACACACAAGGTAAGTACACACTCAGCACAACAGGTCGAGGTACTTGTACTTAAGAGTATTTACATTACTGCATTACAGGCAAACACTGTCCTCTGTAGTCCACTACATTTATCTGAAAGCTTTAGTCAGCTAAATGTGTTCCCTTATGTGAAACAGGTATCAGATATAAAAATATGTATACATTGTTTAAATGTTTTCTGCAGAATGAGTAGTTTTGGTACAATTTGCTGGCAATACTTAAATACTATTACTTATGTTAGGTTTGAAATGCAGGACTTTTACTTGTTGTGGAGTATTTTCACAGTGTGATACTGCTACTTTTACTATATATTATTATTATTTTAATATGTGCTGAGAGTTCACCTGAAGTAAAGGCTTGAGAAGTGCTGAGGAACTCCCCGGTATAAAGCTGATCTGGTGGTTCTTCTTCATGTGCTCCATTAAGAAGTAGAACTAATGATTGATCTGTTTGACATATTGCCATTTCTTTGAGACGGATTACTGCAACACTCAGCAGTTGTTGAGCGACTGTCTGGGTAATCTGCGGGCTTCTCTCCTTGTGCTTTTAAGGACACTATTGACCTGTCTAAGTTCCCTGTGGACAGAATCAGGAACTTCTGCATCATCGCTCATATTGACCATGGAAAGAGCACTTTGGCTGACAGGCTGTTGGAGATGACCGGTATGTTTCCTTAGCACATTGCATATCAGCTTCCTTTTTTTTTTTTTACCCTTTAGTTTTCATGAAATCAACATTTTTCCAAAGAATTTTAAAATTTCAAACAGGTTTGCGCAAGAGAATACATCTGGTTTTAGGTCTGAACGCACTGATAATGTGAAAATATAATTGGATCGTGTGCTCCCATCATTGATCAGCACGATCATCATTGTGATGTGTGTGGCTATCCAAATGGTTGCTGACGACATGACTGTGGGATCTTCTCTCTCTCTCTCTCTCTCTCTCTCTCTCTCTCTCTCTCTCTCTCTCTCTCTCTCTCTCTCTAATTGATTCCATCGTGGCACTAATGGGTGTCGTTGACGTACAGGTGCCATAGTGAAGACGGAGAAGAACAAGCAGGTGTTGGACAAGCTTCAGGTGGAGCGGGAGAGAGGGATCACGGTGAAGGCCCAGACGGCCTCGTTGATTTACAGCCACCAGGGACAGCAGTACCTCCTGAACCTCATCGACACGCCGGTGAGTGATCAGCCGGGTGGGATGTGGGCAAGAAGCGCCGCTCCCTTTAGTCATCGTATATGGATAATTTCCAAACACAATCATAAAATGTGGGATGTCATATTTTTATTATTTCATGGATCGTTTGTCCATAAAAGGAGATTTGAAAATAGCTTTTCACGTCTTCCGTTTTGCAGGGTCATGTTGACTTCAGTTATGAAGTGTCTCGATCGATTTCTGCGTGCCAGGGTGTGCTGTTGATCGTCGACGCCAATCAGGTACCAAAACCAGATCTCTCCCGGTTTTCTCCGTGAATCGTTCTGGACGTAAGTGCTGCATGTAATGCATATTCTTACTGTCACACAAAAGGGGATTCAAGCGCAGACGGTGGCCAACTTCTACCTGGCTTTTGAAGCTCAGCTGGCGATCATCCCCGTCATCAACAAGGTACGCCGAGGCCCGCCTGTTTATTTATTTAATCACATTTTGTTTTCCACTTGAGCGCGCCGCTCAGATTTGACATTTCTCCCTCAGATTGATTTAAAAAATGCTGACCCAGAGCGGGTGGAGTTGCAGATTGAAAAGGTGTTTGATATTCCCTGTGAAGAATGCATTAGGGTGAGTTTGGCGCACATGTATGTACACTGCCTTTTAGTTTCCAGTGCTGCGGAAACAACTCTGAATATGTTTTCTTCGTCTTTTTCCAGATTTCAGCTAAACTTGGAACGAATGTCGAGGCGGTTCTCCAAGCCGTTGTGAACAGAGTTCCACAGTAAGAAGGTTAATGTGGGTTTTCCTCTCACACGAAACATGTCTGACACCTAAAAGTGAAGCCCTTTCCTCCGTCCTTGTTATTGCCAGGCCCCTGGCGAGCATTGATGACCCGTTTAAAGCCCTCGTGTTTGACTCCAATTTCGACCACTACAGAGGAGTGGTGGCCAACATCGCCGTCTTCGGAGGTCGGGTCAGAAAAGGCGACCGGATCGTGTCGGCCTATCTCGGCAAAAGCTACGAGGTCAACGAGCTGGGGCTCCTCCGGCCAGATGAGCACCCGACACAGAAGCTGTACGCAGCGCCCCCCGTCCTCCTCTCACTGGTTGTCTGATCCGTTACAGCGGATGTTACAGTCGTGCAGGAAAAACACCCTGCAACTGTTTGAATAGTTGAGTTTAGTCTTTTGTTAAGCAAAAATGCCAAATAATAAATAAAATATTATTTAATAATAGACTTATTACCTTTGGCTTCGGAAAATTGTGATTGGCATTCTCACCATTTCCTGATGTCTTCTAAAATGTATTCAGTGGTCCTCTGATTGGATCATCTATGTAGAGAAAAGGAATGACGCTCCTTCGTAAATCTTCTGAAGGTCGTTCAGAAACAAAAGACACTGTTATGAACTGAACCAACAGTGATCTAGTCCGTGTAAAGTATGTTAATGATTTTTTTAAAAAGAGGACACTCTTTCATCGTAGATTTAAATTCTGTCGATTGCAATAGACGCGTATCAACATTTGTTTGTTTACGTTGCTGTCGTGTAACTCTCCTCGTCTGCTGATGCAGGTTTGCAGGCCAAGTGGGCTACATAATAGCCGGGATGAAGGACGTGAAGGAGGCCCAGATCGGGGACACACTCTACCTCCAGGAGCAGCCGGTGGAAGCTCTTCCAGGGTTCAAACCAGCCAAAGCCATGGTCTTTGCTGGTAGGAAGTCCTCTCCTCCTCTTCCTGCTGTCACATACAACATCACTGTGAAACTGTGGAGTAAAGCCATTCTTTTAAAGCATTCCCATGATAACTCCGTACATGACAGAACGCTAGCCTTAAATATTCCAGTATCATTGGACATGCAGTCAAATGTAAAAGCCCCTTCGGCGCACGTTGTGTCTCACCAGCCGGCACAGTAAGTGCACTCAGTGCTTTCCGCGTAAACAAGTCTTTTTTGCCGCTGATGAGCACTCTTCTGTCTTTTTTTTGTTTTTCCCCTTCCCTCAGGCATGTATCCGATGGACCAGTCGGATTACCCGCTCCTCCGCAGCGCCATTGACAGACTGACCCTCAACGACTCGAGTGTCACCGTGCAGAAAGACAGCAGTCTGGCCCTGGGAGCGGGCTGGAGGTGAGCCCGACGCCTTTGAATTAGAATGACGAAAGGGGGACCGCAACAGAGGAGCGGTGTCACTACATGCAATGTGAAGGCCAGGGAACAGAGAAGTGTGGACATTGAGCAGAGCCACCGAGAAGGTTTTGACCCGAGTCATGACGTCGTGACCTTTTTTTTGTTTTATTCATAGTTTAATACAAGAGAGGAATATAAAAACAAATTAATAAAACATGACTCAGAACGACTCAAGCTAGAGACAAATCAAACCAAGTCAAAAGAGAAAGACAGAACAGCAGCAGCCATACCATAAAGAAACAAGGAATAATGTATGGACAGTTTTTTTTCCAACTGATTTTCTGTTCCAGAAAAGTTCTCCACTTGGACGTCATATGCTCTGATTGATTGGGGAATAAACAACTCTCCTTAGGACAGACCGTATGTTGCCAAGTGAGAGTTTATTTATCATCACAGGTCGTATCAGTCCAGAGGATGAAGTACTCCATTAGCCGTGATTTAGATCTTTCAGAAGTACGAAGCTGCGCTGGAACTGCGACGAGCCCTCATCAGCGTTGAACTCTTTCCAAAACAGGCTCTTTCTAATTAACAGCTTGAATATCCATCATTAAACCCGTGAACCTTCCCTGTGCCCCCCGGCAGACTCGGCTTCCTGGGCCTCCTCCACATGGAGGTGTTCAATCAGCGGCTGGAGCAGGAATACAACGCCTCCGTTATAGTGACGGCGCCCACCGTGCCCTACAAGGCCGTCCTCTCTTCACCCAAACTCATCAAGGTAAGAGCCGCTTCCTGCCCCCATGCTTCCTGGTCTTACAGCAGAGGCTCGTTCTCTCATGGAAAAAAGCTTCATTGTGACGCTCACGTCTCGCTGGTTGTCCTCGCAGGAGCACGGCAGCGAGGAGATCACCATCGTGAACCCCGCTCAGTTCCCCGACCGATCGGTGGTGTCGGAGTATTTGGAGCCGATGGTGCTGGGGACCATTCTCTCTCCGGACAGTTACACCGGCAAGATCATGGCTCTCTGCTTGGTGAGAGGGGGAAAAAATGGCAAATGGCATCAATCTCATAAGTAAATGATTAATTAGCAGCAGCAGCTCTTTTTGGATTGTTGACGCTGTAAATTGTGTTGTTAAAGAACCGCAGAGGGATCCAGAGGAACATGGTGTACATAGACGACCAGCGCGTCATGATGAAGTACCTCTTCCCTCTAAATGAGATCGTGGTGGATTTCTATGACCTCCTCAAGTCTCTGTCTTCTGGATATGCCAGGTGAAACTAAACTAAAGTGCTACGTATACAAATATGCAAGTCGCCGTAAAGTCGATTCAAAACATGTATTTAGTTATTAGTTGTCACAGGATAAGATTACGTTCTGAGGCAAAATGTCAGTGAATCCAGTTTTGAATACACTCACAAGCCAAGAAGTCTGTCTCCATAGTTTCTCCTCTCCTCTGTATGGCAAGAAAAAAGAAAAACAGATGAGTATCACATTATAACGTAGCGGGTTTATCGTACTAACAAGAGGTTTTTCATATTATAGCAAGATAATTTTATTGGTTACGGCATAAAAAAACAATACACTATTTATCATGTTAGAGCTTAAAGTGTTTCACGTCATAACGTGATAGATTTATATTCTTGAATGACATTTTGTCAAGTTATAAAGACATAAGTTGGTCTCGGGCGGAAGTAGAACTTCATCATATGAGTAAATGAGCCATATTGCTCAATTTATCCAAACCACACGCTGCTTTCTACATTCAAAGGTGAGTTTGAAATTATAACAATATAAAGCCTAAGTTATCATGAAAGGTTTCACGTTATAACAAGATAGTGTATTATGTTATAATGTATGTCGTAATAACATGAAAACATCATGTTATAACAATAAACCTGTTATAACATGATATTGATTTTGATTGATTTTTTTGTTTTTCCGGCCGTGGCGGCAATGGGCTTCCGTACCTCCGCACCCTTTTCCCTCGTGTCTTACATGTAGCGATGTTGGTCTTTTAAGAGACACTGTATCACCTCTGACTGACTCCATGTACTCAGCAGACCATCCTTCTGATTTAGTTTTTTTCTCCCGTAGCTTTGACTATGAGAGCGCAGGCTACCAGGCTGCTGATTTGATCAAGATGAACATTCTGCTGAACGGGCAGCCTGTGGAGGAACTCATCACCATTGTACACAGGTGTGTTTGAAGTCACAGCTGGGTTCAGATGC
The DNA here is from genome assembly GCF_910591455.1 of Pholis gunnellus. Classification (NCBI taxonomy): domain Eukaryota; kingdom Metazoa; phylum Chordata; class Actinopteri; order Perciformes; family Pholidae; genus Pholis; species Pholis gunnellus. The sequence continues at coordinate 6,697,680 of NC_136537.1, forward strand.
TGTCAACTTGTTTCATTTCTCGCGAAATATTTTGTCTACGAAGTCCCTCCAACTGGTCTCCGGAGGAGTAACTCTGACGCTGCTCGAGGGGGATCTTCTTCCCGTAGCTTCATTACACTCACTGTCAGATTTGTACGAGTTGACATCATTTCAATGTTATACTGTCCTTCATTATTACAGTGATTCTGCTGAGCCTATGGAGCATGAAATGTATTCATCACCCAGGGTAACGTTGATAAAAAGGCCTCTTGGCAGCCGGTGTTGGCATTATCTATTACAGTGACTTTACGCAGCACATGGACTTCGTTCCATTGGTGACGGTAGAGTAACTCTGCAGGCCAAAAGTGATGACGCACACCAGATCTGCATTTAACGTTCTGAACCGCCAAAGCCAGCGCAGACTTTGGTAATTGAAGGGCTTTTGACCTTTTTTTTTATGGGCGACCTTCTGACGGGTGCGTTTTCCTCACAGGGGCCGTGCGTACAGCCACGGGAAAGCCATGTGTGAGCGACTAAAGGACTCCATACCACGGCAGATGTTTGAGGTCGCTATACAGGCAGCCATCGGGAGTAAGGTCATCGCGAGGGAAACGTGAGTACAGCATCGTGCTGACCTCAAGGCTTTGTGGGAAGCGTGCGAGAGATGCAAAACACGTGCATGTATATATATATATATATAAAGCACTATTAATTGTATTTGTGTGTGGGAAAAAATGTGCTGAATGGGTTTTAGTCGCCTTAAAAATGTGACCCGACAGTGTTTTCCTCTTTCAGAATTAAGGCGTTCAGAAAGAATGTCCTCGCTAAATGTGTGAGTAAAGGTTTTCTTTGACTCTCAATAGTTGCTGAATGTGCCGCTGCAACACAAACACTCTGACATCTATACGTGTTTGTTGTTTTTTTTTTGGTCTCGGCAGTACGGAGGCGACATAACACGGAAGATGAAGCTGCTGAAGAAACAGGCCGAGGGTAAAAAGAAGATGCGGCGTATCGGCAACGTGGAAGTTCCCAAAGACGCCTTCATTAATGTCCTGAAGAGGAAAATCAAATAGACTGCAATAATATTATTTTATAGAAACGTCGTTATCATATGCGGCAGGTCTTTATTGTGAGAAAGGCCCTGCTAGATCTGCTCTGAATAAAGTGCTCATTGGTGCTGCATCCTGCTGTTGTGCTGATTTCCACCATAAGCGTCCTCGCTCCCTCTCTCTCAGACCTTTAACAGATCATGTGTCAGGAGAGGTATTTAACGATCCTGTTGTTATTCTAATGCTTTATAAATAACACTGTTAATCTGAATATGCAGGTATTACACAGAAGAATTCAGAAAAATACAACACGATTCATCATTGAAGGTTTTTATGCAGTTAGAATGGATACTGTACTGCAGTCTGGGAGGCTCATCAATCAGTCAACTAATGAATTGATAAGTGTGATAATTGGTTAATCATTAAGGTCCTTTTTCGACTGTTGGTCAGACAAAATAAGCAGGTTTCTTTGAACATTTTACAGACAGACTTAAGCAGCTAAAGCTAATTGGTGGATTCATTTGATAATTTAAAAAAAAGACTGCCTAATACGTATATCTGACCGTTTTTTGGGGAAATGTTGGTCTTGGTGTTAAAAGGGGTTTTAAAGCTCATCTGGTCTTAACTTGTTTTTGATATCTGGTCTCCATGAGAGATGAATTTAAAGTCAAACTATAAATAATGAATGTCAATAAACATGTGCTGTGTGTGTGTGTGCGTGTGTGTGTGTGAAATCTGTGAAGCAGTGCAGCCAGTAGATGGCAGCATCAGCTCAAACTTTAATTCCCTCCTGAGCTCATTTACAACAGAACGTATCAGCCTCAAGCTCCATGCACATCACGTTTAAATCATATTTTATAAAATCAGAAAATGTCCACTTACCTTCTACCCAGCAGTTATAGTGGATCTATAAAAATATTCAAATAGACACACTTGCCTCCTTCACATACAGTATGTAATTAATATGATCCATTACAGTGTGGTCTTTGCATGGATCAACACTTTTATTATCCCTATATAATAGTAATAATACTATTTATTCATCTGCAAAACTTCTTATAGCCTCCTCTTGGTAATGTTCAATCTACAAGCAGATTTTCAGGCCCCACAACTGGCTTTTATTCATATTGGTACCAAATGCCCAAAGAAAAGAACAATAGATACTAGTAGGAACAGCTCCCGGAGGTCCTCGCTCTCAAATTGCACAGGGGCCATCCTTGGAAATGTAGGTTGTTCATAAATAGTCTTTTATAGAATACTGCTGCAGGTATGATATCATAAGTGACAGGCAGCTTAGGTCTCGCTTTTACTGTTACACCATATTCTTGTAATCAAACAACAGGTATTTATTGCTGATTTTTAAGCCATTTTCTCATGTTGCCCTTTTATCTTATTCCATATATACATTTTAAACATAATATTGTATTTTCTTTGTTATGGTTCGTTGACTGTATTAATTATAGTCTGTTAACAAGCCATATTATTTTGACATCCACCCATTATTACGCTGACAGCAGCTGAGCCGTAGACCATGGGGAGAAAAAGCGCATCGGTATTGTTTGATTCTACGTAATACCCGTAGTTCCATGCTATCAATGCGGAAGCTGTTATGAATGTCTACATCGCTAACTGGTATTAGTGTTTTTATTCGCTATTAGAGCCACACATATATGACATAGACGCGTTTAATTTAATGCCGAGAACGTGGCTTCTGTAATGCGTCGTTTGACAGTGCGTCCGTGTGAAATTTGATGTTATGGCTTTCTATTTTCTCCTATATTTTGGATAAACTGAGTGGAAAGCGTCATGTCGGTTGCTAGCTAGCAAGTTATCTCACAAACACACTCGTCCCTTTTTAAAGTGTCCCGTCAACCAGCAACATGAAAGTGCGCTCGTCTGTTTTTGCCTCGTTCATTTTAATTTTTGAAGTGTTTGGCGTTGCCCTCTTCCTGCGGGGTTTTTTCCCAGTCCCTCTGAAGTCTTCCGTCTCATCCAAGAACAAGCTGTCAGATCTGCCAGCGGAGCCGCTGACAGGTGAGCTCACCTGTGCGCTGTGTATGCGACTATCTACCCCGCGCGCTGTCGACGGTAACATGTCAAAACTCATTAAAAACTGCTCCCTTTAATTACAGGAAGCTCTCCCAACTCCTCTCGCCTCCCCCAGCCCCTTTTTAAGCGGGTGGTTATAATGCTAGTGGATGCCCTCCGGGAGGACTTCGTGTTCGGACCCAATGGACGCAGGTACATGCCCTACACCAGGCACGTGGTGGAGAGAGGCTCCTCGCACAGCTTCGTGGCCAAGGCGAGACCCCCGACAGTCACCATGCCCCGGATCAAGGTACGGTGCTGCTGTGTCACTCACGAGGAGGAGGTTCAGCTGAGAGGAAAGTGTATCTGACCTGAGGGAAACTGCTTTTCAGCAGTTGCAAAGTGGGAAGACATAGAAGTCGTGAGATAACAATAAGGTGCAACATATGCAATATATACAGGATGCCAAAATCTAAGCCAAGCTTTTCCTTTTAAGTTAGTCCACAAACATCTCACTCATGGCAGGAGTCTATGCTACACCACGTTTACACAGCCGGTAGAACATGTTAACCTACGCTGATGACATTCTTTAAAGGCTGTTATCTATGTCTTCTTTTATTTTTGTCATGACACATCCCATAAAAGGACCAATGCCAACATTAGTCCGTCTCTGGATTCTTCCTGCTGTCAGCCTCCTGCTCAGCTGTTCCTACTGAACATGTACATCTTTAAAAACTGGTCTCAAATGTATTCGTTGTTATTCATGAAAGGAAAATTAATAAACTAAAAACAGACATGACACATGTCAGAGTTGAGGTAAACTTCAGTTTCCAGTGTATGCGCCCCCGTCAAGCTAAAGCTCACACTGTCTAATGTGACGGCCCTGCAGCAACATTCAGGTGATGATGGAGGTGTTGATGCTACTGAATGATCATTTTGGAGGCTGCAGTTTGTGGCGCATGGCTGCAAGACAAAAGTCAAGGTTATCGTTGAAGATGGAGAACGACATGCAACAAAGCTCCCCACAGGAAGTGAAAAGGGAACGTTGCCTTAAACCGTTGTTCACTCAACTTGATTTGTTTTTTTTTCTAACCCTACAGTAAATGTGTTATCCTGGAATAAGTTGAGTTTAACATTGTTGCTTGACTTAATCATCAAATGTCAGATTAGATCAATAATTTAAAGGATTTTCCAAATGTTTTTTAATCAATTATTTGCATGTGGAAGTAGTGCTGAAACCGTTATTCACATGACTAAGAAATAACCAAACACAAACCTGAATCGTTTCAGTTGTTTGCTATGCAAAAAGAGGCTGAAGATGTAGTGCTTCCATCTTGTGAAATATGAGGATTTCTTTGTTATTATAAATTGAATATCTTTTGGGTTTTGGACTGATGTTTTCTATTTGGGCTCTGGGAAAACGTGACTCGTAATGAGAAAAACGGCAAAGAAAGAAATTCCCTCATCACCAATATTTCATCCAGCCCATCAAAAGCCCATCCTTATTAATTAATCAGTTTGCGTCATTGATTAAATGATCTTTTCCAAGAGAGACCTGAGGTGCAAGTGTTGGAGCCAAACATCAGTATTCCTGTGAGCCCAGAACAATCACGCAAAAGGACATTTTGAGACGAGCGCTAAGTTTCCAGCCTTCAACTGCAAATAGCACACAAAAAAAAAAAAAAGGGTGAAAACACGACGCCTTGTCACATTGAGAGTATTTTGGGAGCAGATCCAGAAGGGTTATGTCATGTTCGCCACATGACAGTTGGTTGTGCTGATACACACTGAGACTGTGGGCACACTGGGACAGAGAGACAGCGGGTTGTGTCAATGGTGCCGGAGAGATTTTGCAAACGGGACTGATTTTCCAGGAGTGGAGAAAAAAAAAAAAAGAAGAAGAAGAAGAGCAGCTCGGTCGTGTTGTCCGTGTGGGTGCCGGGCAGCACCGAGGCATCTCACTGAAGCTGTCAGGTGAAGCAGAATATTCTGTCTGAGTGTCAGAGGGCATTCAGGCTTTCAGCTGTGGGGGGGGGGGGGGCTGCTGACAGCGTCAAGCTGTTTTAAAGACAGAAGAAGTTTGGAGCCAAAAACTCAGCCCGGGAAGAAAAAACTTGTGGCTTCAGATGCACAATGTGGACGGAGTGGCTCCTCGGTGGTGTCTGAGAGATGTGGTCAGACAGGTATAGGGGGAGGACCGTAGGACTGCAGACTCGGCAGTTCTCAGGTCAGGATAAGTGTTGGAGACTCTGGAGGAGAAAACATCCGGGAGCACAGAAATATAATCCGTCAGAGCATTCATTGGTGCCGTGTGGCAGAGCCGCTTACAATTATTTCTCTATCCATTTTTTATTAATGAATTCATTATTTAGCCTACGAAATGGCAACGCTGATGACAAATGCCTTCATCAGAGCTGCTAATTTAAATGAATGCTTTATGAATAAAAGCCAGAATTTGTGAAAGTGTCCAACGAAGGCTTCAACAATCTTCCTTCAATTAATCTGGCAGATTAGATTTTTTTTTAATCAAATCTTTTCTTTTTTGTCCATAAAATGTCAGAAAATAATGAAAAGCGGTCGACCATCACATGAGACAGGCGAGCAGGAACTTCTCTCAACTGAGAAACGGTTCACGTGAGGTTCAAGGTTGATTTGTTGTCTTTAAACTCGGGGTTGGGCAACGAAATGCAGTTTTAGTCCCTTTATGCTACATAAGAAAAACCAAAAAAGAGTAAAACTCTTTTCTACGGTGGAGGATGAGTTGAGGGAAGAAAGTGCTCGGTGGTCCAAAAATAGTTCCCTGTTTCAGCTTTAGTCCATAAAATGAGTCCAAGCTGATGCATTCGATTGCTTGCTTTGTACGACCGACTGTCCAAAAAAACAAAGATATTGAGTTTATTATCATACATGACAAAGAAAAGCATTACATCCTCATGAGCGTTGTAACTTGTGCATAGGTGGGATTCTTACTTGAAAATCTACGATAACGATGAATCCACTATAGTTGCTGTTAACTGTCTGTAGATTGAGTGGTCGATTAATAGATGGCACTAAATCCTGCTAATCTGGAATATAATCCATATTCTGTTCACCAGCTCATTTAGTTGTTTCGACAAAAAACGTTTTTACTAAAAAAAACGTGACACGCGTTCGATTGCCGCCCTTGTTCCTGTGGAGATTCAATGCGTTTTGGGTGGAAGCGTCTCCCACATGAATGCAGCGTTAACTGTTTGCACACATGTTGGTCGAGGTGGACTCTCAGCGAGACAGATGTTCACAATCCAAAGGGTTTAGAGACGTGATGATGGAGGGAGCGGGGCCCTCGGGCAGCTGGGTGCAGAACAGCTCTGGGTGTGTGAACCTCCCTCGAAAGATTTGTCGACGGTGAAAGAGCACGGAGCGGGAAATCGATGAAGAGAGGGGAAGCTCAAAATATAATCTCTCTGATTTAGAAGCGCAGCCATGAAGGGTTTATGTGGCAGCAGAGGTGTACAGTACAGTATGTATTATATTATATGGACCAGGATTGAAAATGGCTCTTCATCAGCTGTCCAGAAGCGTGTACGTTTTGATTTGCAGGCTCACTGAGAGCATACAGGTACATCTATAAACCTGCACCTAATATTCCCTTTTAGAGGCACGACACTGTGTGTTTTTAGCCTAAAGTAGAGCTTCATGTTCTTCCTCTTATATCGATGAACTTCTCCAAAATACAACACGAGATGATTGCGTGTTCATTTTGAAGTGGAGTGGAGTGAACATACGACAGCCCGCTGTGATGAAATTACTCTTGACGGTTAAACGCTGAAGTGATTCAAACGTCATCCACACAGGCGGAGGTGTGTTGAGGTTCATCTGTTCCGTCTCAGCGTTCAGATGTGGTGACCCACCAGTAGGTGGCAGCACAGGCCAGCTGCCCCCCATCACTGCATTGCACCCAATTAACTGGTACGACACAGCCGACTAACCTCAATCCTAATCCATTCACGCACACGTTGGACCTCACACTCATCTGTAAATGGTAAATGGACTGTAAAGCCCTTTTCTAGTCTTCTGAGCACTGAACGCGCTTTAACACTGCATGTCATCATTCACCCATTCACACACACACACTGATGGCAGCTACTAAAGGTGCCACCTGCCCGTCAGGACTCTTAACTAATCACTCACACCCATTCATACACCACTGGGGCCAAGTGTCGTGACCTGGACAACGGAGCCAGGGATCGAACCGCCGACAGATGTGGCTGTTTTGTATCTGCCTGGGTTCACAATTGGTCCTCTGGTCCTCATCTGGTAAGAAGGCCTGAGAAGAGGATATTTAAGTGAAAGGTAGAAAGTTTATCATTCAGTAGCTAAGACGCAGAGTTAAAAGGAAAGCGAGAAATCTTTTGCCAGCCTTTTTACACCTGTTCATGTCTGCGTTCCCCGCCGATATTGTATTTGACATTTAAGCAGAGGCCCATCGCGAGCTTGGACACGTACTGTGAGCCGGTAATTAGTGCGTTGATGAGCCACTGATTCGTTTGGGCGACTTCTCAATGTTTTCTCAGAGCTACACTTCTAGATTTAGTCTCGTTAAACGGTGAACTCTTTGTCTCGAGCTGATCGCTTTCTTGACAGAAGTATTCCCTCTGTGTGCCTCTGAGTTTATTATAGCAAGTAAAGTGTTCTACCAGCTTGGCAAAGAAAAAAAAAAAGGCCATTGGTTTCATTGGTCGGACCGTTTCTATTAATAGACGAGGGACCTCGGTACGACTGAACAGGCGGAGAGAGAGACGTCTGCTTTTGAAGCAGAACCATCCGTCTCTTCCTTGAAACGAGCATCTGCACCGGCAGGAGCAACACAATCGGAAGGAGAAGGAAGGAAGGTAGGAAGGAAGGAAGGAAGGAAGGAAGGAGTAAATAATTGAAATCCTGGAGCAAAGCTCAGAAGACGAGGCCCCAAATTTCAGCTTTGGTGTTCCGATCAGAGCAATAAGCGTGGCTCTCTGGTTTATTAGTTAGTCACTAAGTTGGAGAACTTTACTGTCATACATCAGGGCGCACGCGATGAAACCTCATTGTCCCTCGGTAGGTATATTGAAAATGAAATATAAAAAACACTTGAGGGCCCGTGATAGCTCCTGAGGTTTGTGTGGGTGTCGCACCTTTTAGTTTATTGCTATTCGTCTCTTGCGCCCGTGAAGAAGCCACAGAGCGGCCATGGAGCAGTGGAAGTGGCACTCGCACAGTAATATATATATATATATATATATATATATATATTGGTGTTGAATCCCAGTGTTTCCTGCCAGCATCTGCATCCTCAAGTCTCCCTCGGTGCGTGAAGACGAGGCCCTTTGTACTCCCCCCTCGATGATGCACCGCTCCCTCTCCCCCGACTCCCCCAGAACAGGCTGTGTTTCCCGTCTCAGTCAAATGGGGGCCAGTGTGTTGTTTTAGTTCAGATTCCATGATGAAATCGGTAGAAACTGTACTTCATAAGTATCATCAATCTATCCTCATTCAGCTTTCACTTCCCATTTGTGTCTGCAAGAGCACAGTGTGGTGGTGTTGGGACGTAGTTTGGTGTTTAGATCAAAGCAGTGACGGATCACATTAAAGGGGAATTGTCACAAATCTGAGTCAGCTGGATTAAATATGGTGACTTTGTTTAACAGCATTAAAAGACAATTACTGTCTGTCTCCCCCCCCCCCTCCTCTCTCTAGGCTCTCACCACTGGCAGCATCCCGGGCTTCATTGACGTGGTGATGAACCTGAACTCTCCGGCGCTGCTGGAGGACAACCTGGTCTGGCAGGCCAAAACAGCGGGGAAGAAGATGGTGTTCTACGGAGACGACACCTGGGTGCGCCTCTTCCCCAAACACTTCATGGAGCACGACGGCACCACCTCCTTCTTTGTGTCCGACTACACCGAGGTACGTACGTACGGACGGGGTCCAGCTGCTGTGTCAGACACACGAGTGACGAGGATTATAACGCGCCTGGTGGCAGAAATGGTTTCCGTGTCATTGAGAAACATGGAAAAAGGGAGAGGAAGGGAAACCATAATGATGAAGTAGTATGAAGAAAGCATTTCTAACGTAACATAACTCCAAATACAGAGCGTACATGACGTATTAATGATGAATTAAGCAGTGGTTTGTGTCTATATTGTGTGTACGTCGCTGTGATCTGCATTAAAGAGATGAAGGCAGCTGAGCGACCGGGGAGCCGAGATCACACACAAAGCTATTTTGCTCCGTATGCTACGGCTACAACAGCGTAATGTTTGCCTGACGATGATCAGATAATCATCAGACTCCATCTCGGCTCTGGGTTAAGCTGCTCTCGGCTCAGTTTGTGTTTACCCGAGGGGCAGCGGCTCTGAATAGCACCAACCGTAATTGGTTATCAGCTGAAATCCGTGCAGATCGGTAACTGTGTGTCTCCCCCCCCCGATGTAGGTTGACAACAATGTGACCCGTCACTTGGATAGCACCCTCAAGAGGGACGACTGGGACATTTTGATCCTGCACTACCTGGGCCTGGACCACATCGGGCACATCAGCGGACCCCACAGCTCCCTCATCCAGCCCAAGCTGCTGGAGATGGACGACATCCTGAAGAAGATTCACAGTGCCCTCATTTCAAAGGTGAGTTCTTACATAATCTCTGTTTCTACGTCACGTTGCATCTTCTGTTGTTTCAGGCTTTCAGAATTTAGTTTTTCATTGTTCAAAGTTGTTGCAGAGTTTGTTTGGTGAAAGTGTGATGGAAGGCCTCTCGCCTTTAGGAAGTTGTGATGTGGGAGTTTCCACTGTTTTCTGACGTATAACACACCTTTAATCCAATAATGAAGAAAATGATATGCAGATCAATCTATAATGAAATTATTTACATTATTTATACCTTTACACACCTGGGTGGTTTTTTTTTGTGTAGGATTAACTGTTGTGTATGTCATGAGTACGTTCACACAGAAACAATATTACGCAGTGAGAAAGCGGCGTAATTTATTTGGGAACAAAGTTCATTTTCGGAGCTTTCACACAGTGAATACAAATATCAACCAATCACGTTGTGTGGAACGGACACATTGAAAACATACACCGTAGTGTACGACAACAGCGAAGTAGTCCGAACCAAGGCGGCAGACTTCATTACTCCTCTTAACCTCAACAAAGGATCCGCTCCTTTTTGTTCTTACCTTTCACAATAAAAGCCCTAGACATGTACATTGTGTGACGGTTTTCCTGAGCGAAATCAAATTCAGTCAATTGGCTAAAAGGAAAGTCGATGAAGTAGCTGCCAGTGGCTCAGGCTGTACAACAATCTGCCAGACGCTGGCCTTCAGACGCAGCACTATGCATCAACTTAATAAGTCAAACGACTGTGTGACGGTCAGCTTGTTGTGGAGTTCTGCCCCCAAGTGGACAAAGAAATGATAAATGCAGATTTAAAATTCATATTGTCAAACTGATGTATTTAATTGACCGAAATGAGATATACAAAATACACCCAGCAGATGTTTTCATAAACGGGGAATTACCAAAACTATTTCCAGAGTAATGGAATAGAATACGTGAGGTTTATATTACAGCCTCTGCTGTTGTTTCCTGTGGAGGAAGGCAGTTTGAGTCTGCCGGGGGAATGGAGGACTCTGCCACTAAAGAATGGAAACTGTTTTATAGATAATTACAGAATGTAAATGCATTCAACTTGGCTGATGCTCGTTTCATTTTATAACAATCTTGAGTGTTCCAGCTTTGACCTGTTTTTTTAATTTTTTATACTCTCTGTGTATGTGGAGGTACTATCTTGGCTTCTACCTTTTAATTTCAGGTTAATTTTACTGATTGCTGTGTGATTTAATTGTTGCTTGTCAACATCTGTTTCTCTCTATTAAAATCCATTGAACTCAACATTACCCTAACATTTTGTATTAGTAATGCTATCATTTTTAATGGTTTTGGGGGTTATTATTGTAGCAGTCATATAGTAAAAAAAAAAAAAAAGATCAATAGGTGATATATATAAATGTGATGCTATCAGGGGATACATTTTTAGCATGATATGTGTTTGGATGGTCATTTAATTATGCAGATAATTTGTACCCTTTCCAGCTGTTATTATATTACCTGTTGCAGCAACCGCAGAGATTTAATAAACTGTTAAGCTATCTTTAATTCTACCGTTCATCAGCATGCAGGTCTCGTGGCTTTGTTTTCTTTTTCCAGCGCGGTCCGACGTGTGTGTGTGTGTGTGGTTAATAATGGGGCATTGTTTCGTTGTCATTCAGCTGTGTAGCTCGTACTTAGATTGTCAAGTCGTCTGAACGCGAGCCTGCAATCTCCCTCTCCTCTCTCGTCCTCCTGCAAAGAGAGAGAGAACAGAGGCCAAACGTTCCCTCTTCCTGAAGTGTGCAGCCAAGAGCCTACCGCTGGATGCGACGTCTCACCACGTCCTCCCAAAAGTGGTTCATTCTGCCTTCAAATCCCGTCTCTGCAGGCTCATGGACACATCTGTGTGTTTTTCGGGGGGGTCGGCGGCTGCCTCACATTGAGCTCTTTGAGAGAAAGGTTTAGTTCAAAGCTGTGCGGCTTGTTCTCTTCTGCAAGCAGCACTGTGACCTAAATATAGACACAGCCCGGTGGGGTCCCGCAGGACAGCTTTACAAGCTTCTGCAAAGAAAACACCAACAAGTTAGTTTTCTCTCTTCAGCGCGTGCTTTTGACGTCGTCGGCCGTCCTTCAGTACGTGAAAGCGGTGGCGGTTCCCGCTGTGAAGGGCAAATGCAGGGTGGTATTGAAATGGCGGCCCGTAAAGTTTCTGCTGTAATGTGATGCGGAGCAGACTATTTCAGCGAGTTCACATCGGGGGCAGAGACATGCTCTACCTGCAGAGTGGACGCACACAAAGCTCTCCATTAAAACGTGATTGCAAAGCAGGACCTCCCGCTCATAAAGACCCCCATCAGACCTTTCTGTTAATGGAGATCGCATGGCCTCAATCTTCTCCTCTGGATATTTTATTTCTGATATATTTTATTTTTTTGAGGCTGGTCTGCTGCTTTCTGCTGTTTTGAAGTGCAGAACTTCTTGAAGCCGACCCCGCGGAGCGGCGTGTAATCTGAGCCACGTACTTCATGAGAAGTTCTTTTTTTTTTACTCTTTCTGTCTTATAATATTCTGTCCTGACAGAAGACCCGCCATTGAGCTATGAGTCCACACAGCAACCTCTATACAGCAAACGCACAATTTATCAGAGGAGCTAATGGAGTTAGCAGTCATTGGCGCCAGCAGTCATTTCCCAAATATGTCCTCGTGAATGCTTCATATACCCGGTCATGTTAAACTCTATTGATCATAGAGAAGTCTTTGTTGTTTCAATAAATGTTTTCATTCAAATGATTTCTCACTATTTGAACCTGTTCCCATTACTTTAGCTAACTAATTCAACTATGTAATACTTGTAGTACTTGATTATTACCCATTACTTTAACTACATGTATTTCAACCATTCTTCTGACGATCAGCATCACACCAATCTGTAACACTAACTGACTGTATTTTCCTCCCGAACACAACTGTGGCCGTCATTTCTTTTACTCTAATCTCGAGCTGTATTTTTTTTTTTAGTTGAACTTTCCCCGTACCCGGTGGCAACAGCACAAGTACCCGTGCGGTTGGTAATCACTGATTTACCAGAAATCACTGATTTCAGAGTAAAAACCGAAAAGCCATTTAACTTGTTCTTTTCTGGCTTGCTCGCAGAGAACACGAGCTATTATCTGATCCAGAATGGTACCTTGTGTGTTGGTTTTTAAAAAATGAAGTATGAAAAAAGAGCTTGTGGTGCTTTTATCCTGGAGAAGTGAACTCTGACTTATCCTAAACAGAGAGGAGACTCGCTGCTGTTTGGTACCCGTCTTTAAGGTCTTGCCATCCTCTTGTATCTGAAGACATTTCTAACAAGCACCCGAGGGGGAGGGGGGGGGGAGTCTTTCGCTTCTTCGTTGCTGAGCGAGTAACAAACACGACGGGTCAGCTGAGAGCACAATGGCACAGTTTCACCGCCGACCTGCAGCGTTGGCTCAGTGTGTTCATCACGTTCTAACAGTGTCAAAAAAAGAAAAGAAGGATCGATTCACCAGCCTAAATAAACACTTGTGCTGACTTTGGCCTTTTCTGTTTGGATGAAGTCCTCCTCGATGTAACGAACGTTTTATCTAACTTTGCTTCCAAACACAAAAGCAGAATTGATCTCGGCCTTTTCAGCAATCATTGCGTTTTCTGTCTTTCGGGCCGTCTATGAATGCCGGGTTGAAAGGAGGCAATTTCCAATCTTTAATAATGAAGTCTCTTTCTCGTCTCTCTGTGTGGTACAACACGAGAGCAGATGAGTCTTTGTGAGAGTGTCTGTAATGTGTGGTAAGATTTGGCTTTTGTTTTGTTAACATCTGCTGTCGTGCTTTTGTAAAGCGGCCCCCACTGCCGTGACTCATACGGCGTCCTCGTCGTAGTCCTCGTCAGTGGAAGGTTCTCGTGAGTCTAGTTGAAAGGGAATCGCTGAGGGAGGAACCGCGCTTGATCAAAGTCGGTCATCCCGTGCTCGTTTGCTGCCGACGGGAAGTGTTTGTCATGGCTTCTGCTAATAATAATAATAATAATAATAATAAATAATTGAATATCTTCAACATCAAAATGATCTACTACCCCAGCAGCTGTCATTTAATGCTATTGCTCTGTTTTCCAAACTGCATGTATCTTTTTTTTGTTGTGTATTTCTTTCATTTTGATTTCAAGTTTGAGTTCTTCACATCTCGGCTCTGAGGCCGTGCGCTGCCACATCACATGCAGCGGGAGTCCATTAACCTCGTGTGTTTGCTTCTCTCAGGAGGCGGAGGGATCCTTGCCCTACCTGCTGGTGCTGTGTGGGGACCACGGCATGTCGGAGACCGGCAGCCACGGCGGCTCCTCCGAGCCAGAGGTCAACACGCCTCTGGTGCTCATAAGTCCGGCCTTCAAAAGAAAAGGTGAGCCGTCTAAAATGTTGCTTTGAGAAGCCCAAGGCTGGGGATGTGTCATTAAATCGAATGGACTCTGTTTGGCGGGGGCCGGTGATCCATCCCCCCCCCTCCCCCTTCCCCATATTGCAGCCACACCCTGTCAACATGCGGACCCCACGAGCAAGTGTGTAGACTTGACATGAGTTTGGACCGTCTCTGCCGGAGGAAAATGTGTGAAAATTTGCGATCCAAATTCTGAATTAAAACTGAACGTTTGGGTGAGCGTGAATGTTTTCTTTCATGCTCACCCAAACCGTCCCATTCATGTCAGCGCGAGTTCAAACAGAAGACTCCTGAGCAGAACTTTTGTTTGCGGAGTGATGACTGTGGCTGAGTGTGAAGGTGTGATCGCGATAATTGCTTCTCTCTCTCAGCCAAGTTTATTTTTGGTCCTCTCTCTCACATGGATCTCTTTTTTTGTTTATTTATAGATCATTCATGTTAATTAATCATTTGCAGTTCACTTGAGTTGTTGCTCCAGAATTGGAGGTTTTGCTCGCACTCCGTGCCTCCTGCTGAGCCGACACCTTGAATCACTCTACCAGTCCAACGTTATGCTCTCCATTCCTCCAACTCCACCAGTCACAGAAGGGGTGGGATGTCAATGCCAAAATCTGTGTTCTCTTCTGTGACATGCATCTAGACTGAAGGCCTTTTAGTCATTGATGAGGTGGGTTTATGTGTCTCATCGACATAGAAAAGAAGAGAGGCTGACGCAGTTTCTTTGGGATAGAAGTTAAGTTTATATCGTCGCACCTCTTTGGAGCTGAAAAAATAAAAATCTGTAATATGAAAGAAACTAAAACAGTTCTTACATTAACAGGAAAAAAGTGAGTTCAAGTAGGATCACATAAGAAGCTGGTTGACTAAATATGTTTTTATAGACCTTTAAGCTCAATAAATGAGCACAAGAATGTGGCTGATGGGTCGAGCATTATGTGAGAATAGACACACAGACACACAGACAGACTCAGAGATGTGCACAATAACGCACACACACGACCAAATACATAATCTCCTGGCGCAGATAATTACAGCAGTGTAATATACACAATGTATATGTATTTATCAATAATGTTAGACAAAGTAAAAATCTGAGACATAGTCATAAAATAAACTCTCTCACACCGACTAAAATAATTAGAAAGGATCATTTAAGTCTTGAACCTATTGCCCTTTGAGTCCTTTGTAGCCTTAAAGCTACATAGAACACACTTTATACGGATACCTCCATAGACGTACATATGTTGACATGGAAATACTTCCTGCTTAATGCATCAGTTGGTTCAATCAGTGGCCTCATCAGGATCTCCGGTTATTTTGAACACGGTGAGAACGGCGAGTCGTGAGCAGAAAGCTCAACTGTCTGTTGCTTTTTCAGTAGAACCTGCTGCTGAGGATCAGAGTTCACTACTGGCTCAGTACCTGCGCTTCACTGTTTAATCTGAACGCACCGTTGAGAAAGCAGCAGATCGGCAGAGCGTTTAGTCGACGGAGCTGCGAGGATCCCGAGAGGCGAGGCCACTTTAATCAGACAGTGTGGGTAAATAAGAAGCCAGACAGTCATTGTTTACCTCAGCGGCCGTGCATCCGTGCCTGTTCCTGCTTTCTGCAAGAAGCCGTGATGCACCGCACTGCTGTCAAAACCAAGAGGAGCCAATAACACAGAATGGATAAGGTCATAACGTCCCAGGCTCAAAACAGCAACAATGGTGCAACCACATCAGAAACGGATACAAGAATGTCTTGATACGTTGATGGACACGATTTCAGCCAACTGACGTGAGAGAAATATTAATGAGCTGAGGTATAGTACCTCTCATCTCATAAATGTAGCAGCAATTTAAACCCCATCATAACAAACATTGAGGGAACTGTGTTTGGTTGTTTGTATTATTTCTTTACACATACATATATATATATATATATATATATATATATATATACATATACATACATACATACATAATCTTCTGGCGCAGATAACTGCAGCAATGTAATATACACAATTTATATGTATTTATCAATAATTTTAGTAAAAATCAGAGACCTAGTCATAAAACAAACACACACACTGTCTCTCTCACTCTCACACACACACACACACACACACACACGATCGCTCATTCATAAAACATGCAAGTATGCAAAAACACTATTATTAGCAGACGCACGCAGCAAAGGAAAAAAGAGATAATGTGGAAAAGAAGAAAATACATTGCTATAATCATCATAAGCTGACTTGTATCTAGTCCTGGTGCCAGCTTTTGGTACAAAGTCATCTCAAAGAGGAGCAAACGTTTGGCTGTGTGACATTAACGGATGACTATTTTAGAGACAATATTAGCGAGCTACATACTTGCGTGCATACGGCTTCTTCGTCAGCTGCCAGTTTCTCATCTCTGAATCAGCATTCCGTGTGTGTAACCTTTTGCTGAGTTGGGACACATCTGTTCTAACAGAATGCGAGTCGCTCTGTTCTGTGGAAGCCGAGCAGCACGGCAGAGTGGGGCTCCTTCTGAAGGCATTGGGTTGGATGTAACAGCTACAGCATGTGGTCAGAGATCTGGCGAGCACGTCTCTTCTTCTTCTTGGCGAACAAATCCCCAAAATACGAATGCATGATTTTGCAAATGGCTAAAATGGGATTAGTGTTTGATAAAACGGCTCCATTAAAAAGGATGCTTTATGAACTTTGACCATCAGTGTAATCACTGCGGCTGAAAGCACAACTTCAACGTGTGTAGTCATTTGTTGCTAAGTAGCAGATTTAAAACAAGCCTCGTATAGCTATGGGCTCAATACAGCAGAGTGCTTGTCTTGTTGCAAATCCGTCTCCTGTTCAAATAAATCGGATAATTCGCCGGCTTATGTCATTTTGTCCGATTTACCAAATTAGCTCATAGCTCTGGTGTTCGTCCCGTTCTTTGGTCCCACGCACGTGAGCTGCATTGTTCACTGTTGGATATATTTACACCGGTATCATTCATCATTGCAACCTGAAAACTTCACTCTGGGGAATGACTCTCTCTCTCTCTCTCTCTCTCTCTCGCTCTCTCGCTCTCTCGCTCTCTCGCTCTCTCGCTCTCTCTCTCTCTCTCTCTCTCTCTCTCTCTCTCTCTGTATTCTTCAAAGCTCTCAACAGGAAGCCAAGTGTCAACAGCAAAATGTCTGTTCGCTTCCGACAGGTGACGAGCTTTGAAAAAAAAACGATAATGATTTTGTTCTTCCAGTCATCGTTTTGTTTTCGTTTGTGTTGCTTTGCATGTTGCGACAGCCCCTCGGCACGGTTCTACCCACAGGCATTGATACGAGAGTAATCACGGGGATTGATGGTTGTGCTTTCCTGTTCAGGTTCAAGTCTTCTGTGTTAGGATTCAAATTGAATGTCGCAATGATTCTAATCGGCAAAGATGTCACTAATGGGTTTTGCTTTAATAGATGACATGAGCTGTGGCGCAAGGCTTCAGTTGATCCACCACACACACACACACACACACACACACACACACACACACACACACACAGAGTAAAATATGATATTCATAATCGCTTGGGATTTTGTTTGTGCAAGATTTATGACTTCAGGAGGAGAACCTCCTCCTTTTTTTTCAAATTCATCTCTGAGTGTTGTGAAGCTCTTATTGTGTGAACGGAGGAATCTTCCACAGCAGACAGTATGGAGATTGAGCCATTTCCTCCCGTCAATCATGTAAAAAGGAAATCCTTTTTGCGTCACTGTTTTGGTCAGTTATTGAAGGCTTTTTCTATTTTCCGTGACCGGTTTTGAAGGGGAAAATCCACTGGCAGGCAGAGGGTGAGTTTTACCGTGAATCGACCCTTTTGGAATGAATAGAGGAAGAACTTCGTTTGTTCCTTTCAGGTTGAACAGATTCCTTGAATTGTATACAGGCCGGTCTATAAGGGAAGGTTAGAAAACACAGCAAGACAAAGACACCACCAGCATATCAAAAGGTTAAGAAACTCACATGTCATTATTTCACATCATGTTTTGTAGGCGCAGTAGATCCTCACTGTTTTCCGTGTGTGTGTGTGTGTGTGTGTGTGTGTGTGTGTGTGTGTGTCAGTGGGAATGGAGAAGCCCGGCGTGGTGGAGCAGGTTGACCTGACTCCAACGCTGGCCCTGGGACTCGGCCTGCCCATATCTCAGAACAGCGTGGGCCGCGTCATCCCGGGTGTCTTGGAAGAGACCTTGCTCCGAGACCAGCTGCGCTACCTGCATCTAAATGGCCACCAGCTCAGCTGCCTGCTCAAAGACAGCACGCCCGACTACGAGAAAGGTGGGTTACGAATTCGCGGAGTCCCACCTCTGGACTCGTTAGAGCTCGTAAAGTCTCATCATTATGCTGTGTAGTTCAGAGGCTGCTGATCGTATTCAGTGGCTACATTTTCCCCCCAATTATACAACAATGTGACTTTTGCCGTTAGCAAGAAAACTCTTTCCAAAATGCAGTTATATTTTTCCTTAGAACCACCAAACACATCAGGTGAGTTCCCATCACTGTTCTACCAAACTATTAAGTAAATGGGGACATCTTTTTGGAAAAGAAAAACTGTCCATTGACACCTCCAGTCTTCCCCTTCCTCTTCTGAGCTCATAGTGAACCCACAGACTCCTATTTCCCTCAGGAGTTGGTGGGGACCAAAAACAGAGCAAAAAGGAGACAGAATATTACAGTATGTTGCTCAGCGTGTGCTGGATGTGCACACTTTATAGGACACATTAGCTACAACAACTCTGTGGCCCAAAAAAAGGTTTTGTGCTGCTTTTAAAGAAATGAAACGTAGGCATTCACATGTTCTGACAGGTCTCTTTTACAGCGAGTAAAATCCCAACACTCCACAGAAGTTGTTGAGATAACATATGTGAGCTCGGATGAAGCGGATCACTGTCTTCTTTGGTCGGTTGTTTTATTTGCATTCCACTCCCCAGTTTCGTGCCTGTCGTCTTTTCACTGAAGACACACGGATGGTGCAGACTTAAGTTGACTCAAACGGTTCGCTGTAAGGAGAAGTCCATCTCCTCATTATGCGCTCCATGTTGTCGGCTACATCAAAGCAGTGTTTAACCTGAAGCACTCCGATTAAGACGTGTGAGAAGAAGACACATTTTGGAGATATCCACTGGTCTCTACTGGTGGCTAACAGATTGAAAATATGAATCTTGCATTTAGATGATCCTCCAAATGTTTCATTTTGCGGTATTTTTTTCTTTCGTTGTCGCAGATGAATCAGGTATTTACAGGAAGTAGGTTACTAAAGGCTGACCATAGACACTGACCATATTACACAAGAGCAGGGCTTTGAAGAAGAAAGACTGAACCCGGCTCCACCAGAAACCGAGCATCCGAGTGACAAACAAACAGACCGCTTCCTGGCATGTCAGGGTGTAAGTGTTAAGCCCGCTGTCTACTGGCTTCTATAAGTCTGTATATAAATGACCTTACAGCTGCGGGGAATCCACACGGGAGACTCACAAACATGCTGTGGTGTGTTCTGGAACTTTAATGGCGCTCGCTCTTTGTGCAAATGCATGCACATATCCTCACGGAGTTCTGCTCCTTTACTTTCATCTCGGGGTCACACTGTTTGTCAGAGTTATCCATCTCACAGCCACAGCCTCCCCCCCCCCCCCCCACGTCTCCCTCTCTCTCCGTCCGGCTCTCTGTTGCTGTCCCTCGTTTTCACAAACATTTCACACAGCAACGATCTGACGATGGCAGTCACCATCGCTGGCGTTTGATCGGTCGAAAGTAATTTATCTCATCATTTTAAAATGAGACGGAGGGGAAAGGAGGCAGAGAGAGAGAGACTCTTTGATAACCGGCTTGTTTGGCAAACAATCGGACATGTGGCATTTCATTTGAAAATTCATAATCTTCTAAAAAGCAGTTTACTGAATCAGTCAAATAGTTGACGTGAAATGCTTTTGACGTGCCGACCAAATAGATTACATGTGGTGCCAAGGTTGCTTACTGGCCTTCAGCCTCCCTGCCTAATGAGAATTTTCCGAAATCAGAAAGAGGCACAAAAACAGCTCAAACTACTCTTTTATGAACATGGAATAAGGAATTACACCGCTAATGTTAGTAGCAAGTGTTAGAGGACTGATTTAAAATCCAACACGCTGGATCTGTAAGATCAGCGTGTATTGGTGAGTAAATAACGAGTAAGAAGCTTCAATATTCCTGTAAATGAATGAGATGAATAGATGGCCACAGGGGAGACATAGTTATTCTAGTTATTTTTCAGCCACCCGAGTGGCTTTGCTCTGTCTGTCAAGACTGAAACATCTCAACGCCGACAGGATGCATCGCCATTGAAATTTCATATTTTTTGTATTCATGGTTCCTTGATGATGAATCCCTAATTATGTTTGTTGATCCTCTGACTGAGGGTAACAAACCATCGAAGGGATTGCAGTGAAATTTGGCCCAAAAATTCATATCACGCTGGTGATCCTCTGACTTTTAATCTAGCGCCGTCATCAGGTCACAATTTATATATATTAGACTGCACTGCTTTGGTTTATTAAAAAACATCTGCAAAAATAACGCACAACTTTGCGTTTAGTGCTAATAAGGAAATGTTAGCATGCTGACACACTAAGCTAACTTGGTGACCATGGTAAACATTGATTAGCAAGGGCATGTTAGCATTGTCTCTTGTCGGCATGTTAGCATGCTGACGTTAGCATTTAGCTTGAAGCCCCGCTGTGACTCAGTACAGCTTCATAGAGCTGCTAGCATGGCTTTAGAATCTTAGTCTTATTGGGATGTAGCTACATTTTTAACTATTTCAGTATCACATATTTTAACAACAACCTGCTCGCTCTAAAGTACTTTTTAAGCACATCTTTGTGTTGTTTTTGGGCCTACAGATATTTGTATAATGTCCTAATTTTCGGTACATGTTGTCTTATCCTATGTTGAGTTGTGAGACAAATGTACGGCATGCTGTCCTTAAGAAAGTGCGTTAAACTGCCACAAAACTGCAAGTGTGGTAAGCAGCAAATATTGCTTCTTCAAAACTTAATTTAAAACTAACTACTTCTTTCCACATTAAAAACCTTACCGCGCTGGCAGCACATTTCCACTCTATTTTGGTCCCTGGTTTCCATAGTGATGGGATGAAATTATTTCAGCAGACCTACATTTGGATGTGTTGATTTTTTTTTTTTTTGAATCAGTCCATTTGGGTAATCATGAAGCTGTTATGCAGTCAAATGTAATAGTTGTCACTGCTGGGAAATTCGCCTGGGATGATATTTTAAGTATCCCGGCTGTCGGACACCTGTTGGGGTCAAATCTCACTGGGTGTGAAAGAAGTGGGCTCCTGTCTGCAAAGAAACGTGGCTGAGTTCAGAATTCAAATTTAGTTTCATCAGGGAGACAAAAAGTACCAAAAAAACCCCATTTAGAAAAGATTTACAATGCCCAGAAACTCTCAGCTCGAGTGTGACGCAATCGGATATATTAAGATTTTGTCATTGTTGTATCACTTTTCTTTGTCTTAAAGGAACAATAACTTAGAAAACATGAAAGTGACATTTTCAAAGTTCAACTCCGTGCGAGTTTAGAAACATCGTGTTCTGCCTCCACAGCTCTCTGCCAAGTTCTCCGTCTCTCTGCCTCGTTTCTCTTTTCATTCTGTTTATTTGATGCTTTTAATCCGCTCCGGTTATCACACTGAAGTCAAGATTGCAATAACTATATCCAAAGTAGAAGTAATTAAAGTGAGCTCACTCTGCCAAATGGTAAGTCTTTGGATTTTCTCTTGACTCCTAGATTCATCTTCCACAAGCTGATAAATCTCACCCGATCTATATTGTACCCAGTCTAAACGATGTTCTTATTGGATCGTCTGTTATTGGATGTATCTCCTTTATGGTATTAATGAGCCCTATTTATTTTAGAATTTTTGTTTGATTTCATATTTTCTTTTACCCGGGTCATTATTGTAATTTATTTTTTAGCATCCTTAGTTGTTATTTTAACTGTTCCAATATTGCCCCATTTGTTTCCGCTCTGTTACTGAACTCTAACGCAGGCCGACTGTGATTCATTGGATTAAAGCAGCAAAGTCAGAACTGATTACATTTGGAGGAGCCAAATTCCCCAAGCACTTTAGTTGTCTAGAGTTTGATACAAGACTTTCTCTCCCCTCCCAAGTAAATGTACTAAAGATTGTTTTTGAAATAAAATACGAGTCTTGGTAAAATATTTGTTTTAATGATGTAAATTCCCCCGGTTGTTGTTATTATTAAAGCGATCAATGTCCATCTTTTGTAAATCTTAACGCCCCGAAATTGCATTGATTAAGTGTGTTATCGTCTTCTTGACAAACAGTCCCACCTACATATTGCGGATTGATTTTGGTCCTCAGATGATATCAGGTTTAATAACATTTCTCTGTTACCAGAAGCCCAATTTAAAAACCTCACATTTTGACTGTCCTTCTATAACCCGTTTGTAAATCCATCACTGTCCGCTTTGTTTCAATCTTCATATCGTGTTTTTCTTGTGCTCCTAACCTCAGGCATCTTGGAGGGCCATTAACCAATCCGTGTACTTTTAGACAGATGGAACATGGCCAGGGCCATCGATACCGTGTGATTCATGCCTGTGGCTTAAGGTTCTAATATTTCTACCGGCCCCTCTGTCTGGCAAAGCCACAGTCACTATTTATCACCCCTATGCCTATGCCGCTGAGATAGGCGTTATACTGCGAAATATTGTTTTTAGGTGTGTGTGTGTGTGTGTTTGGCTGATGTATACCATACACCAAACCTCCGCATTGCTTTGTCCTTGAACATGTTCTTAAAGCACTGAAGTGAAATGAAAGCAGGCGTCACTTCGTCTGCTTTGAGCAAACGTGTGAGTGAGTCATTGCTCGGCATCGTTAGGGTCCTGACAAATTATAAATTGTCTTTTTAGGACTAAATGTTTTTTTTTTTTTACTGCAGGCGTTTTATTATCTTTTCAATTTCAGGAACGTTATCGACACAGGAAACAGAACAAGCAAAGGCTGAAATGTGATAGATTTCCCATTTAAAAAAAAACAAAAAAACATCCAACATGCATCAGAATGATTGATGAAGTCATGAATAGGATTACTGAACTCTCATTCATGGAGAAAGAAATAGTAAGAAAAATGTTTGTGTTGTGTTTATGATGAAAAACGTCCGGATAGGCAGCCGCCTGAAGAAGCTTTTTCTGAAGTGAGACAAAGCGCTCCAGACTGCCTTCACTTCTCTTCACTTTTCTTCACTGTTTTCATGATTTAGTTTGTTTTTTAATAAACTGATGGTAAAATATATGTGGTTCCATCTCCATCCAGTCGTAGCTGAGCATCCAACAGTGGTTGTAACGTTGCTAATGTGTTACAACATGTTGGATTGTTGATGTGCTCCCCTAATAATACTGAAACTATTGCATTCAGTTGGGAGGCAGTCTGCACACAGAGGGCGACGTTACATAATAGAAAAGCACAGATTGGGGGTTTTCTTTTTGGGAGATAAGTTGAATTGTCCTGATGCATCAGATGGTATTTGGTGATAAATAAACACTGCAAAAATGAATACGACGTCGCATCAGGAAACCCACAGAGGATATTAATGAGATGCTGCAAATGTCCTCATTTTGACAAACCTATATTAAAGCAATCGCTGCTGAAGTTCCAACAAGAAGTTTTTTTTGCTGCATATCAAAGTAGTGCCAAGTATTTGAGTACCTGACAGGGAACATCAATGTCAAAGTAATCCCTGATTAATGCTCACACCAAAGCCACACTTTGTAAACATGCCAGCTGTTGATACCCCCCGCCCCCCCCCCCCCTCTTCATCCCGTTCCAGAGGCAGGCTTTGAGCAGTTCCGCGTGGCAGAGAAGGCTCATGGGAGCTGGATGAAGCTCTTCCTGGAGGGCAACACCTCCGAGGTGCTCACCAACATGGGCAAAAAGGTCCTGAAGCAGTACCTGGAGGCCCTGGCCGCCATGAGCTCGGCCCTAAGCAAGCAGCTGGGCAAGTACGACATGTACTCCATGGTCGCGGGCACGGTGTTTGTGTTCCAGGTGAGTGCAGAGGGGTTTCATTCTTCCTGAGGCCGGTAGAGACTGGTAGATGGGTGTAGCCGGTAGGTCAGTGTTTTGTTAAGTGTATGAAAGTCACAGGTGTGAAGACACTAAATGAATCTCATGTCAAGAAACGTGTCCACATTAGAAAACCTTTTTCGGTGCAGGAACGTTTCAAACAGTGGGATTTCCATTAATAGACTGAGAAGAAAAAACTCTAAACACAACATGTGCTCTGTTTGCATTGTATGTTTCGGATGGCATTGCTCTTAACTGCTCAAACATTGTTCACGTACACTGTGTGTTTCTGCGGTTGCATCAGTTGAACAACTGCTTCTTCTCCTCCTCCGGGCCCTTCAGCTCCTGCTGGTCTTGCTGCTGGCGATGCCTGAAGCCCTCAGTGGCGAGGCGACCGTGGACCTCCCCGTCCTCTCGGCCCTGCTCTCCCTGCCTTTCTACCTCCTGTGCCTGCTGCTCGCCTCGGTGCACGTCTTGGTGTGCACCTCTGCCGAGAGCTCCTGCTACTTCTGCAGCCTCTCCTGGGGCCTCGTGTTCGCCGCCGTCGCCTTCTCCTCGGCCATGTTTTGTATTCTGGTCTCCATGGCGATGCGGCGCCTCCCCCTGGGACCGAAGATTCACGGGAAGGTGAGTCCGTGCACCTAAATGTACCACCCGCGCAGATTGGAGCAGATGTTTGCCCTCATAGGCGTACGCACACGTGGGCTTTATCGGCACGTAAAACCTCAACGTTTGAACCGGTCCAGCTGCTCTGTGATTGTTTTATACCAAAGAAGATTAAAGGGACAAGTGAGTCATCTAAAGTTAGTTTTTCCACCCAGAGACGGCTGCAACTTTGCTGCTGTTTAAACTTGATGTGTAATACATGGCCACATGCTGCAGGGGCAGCATTGCACCTTTACTGCTGGGTCCATTCAATCCTGATCTACAGCCATCAGCTATAAACGTTTTGAGAAGCAGTCTAAATAGCTCTGCTAGCTTCTAATATTCACGAGTGGCGTCCGCCTTCAGTTTCCGTTAGTCATCTTTGTGTTTACTGTGCCATTAACCGCTGGCTGAAACTTTGCTCCACGCTCTCCTCCAGGCGAAGTGGTCTCCTGGTGGCGTGGAGGCCGCTTTAGATTTAATCAAATATACTAACTATGAAAACATACACGAACCGCGTACCTTCAATGTGATTGACGAGGCCTCGGGGCAGTTCTTCGTCCTCTCGTGTTGGACTGAGGACAGACTGGACTCTGCTGTGACTCACTATCGCCTCTCCAGGTACAAGTGGTGTGACAGGACGAGCCGGGGCTAGCTGGTTAGCATGCTCATTTCAGTAGATATCTCTGCAACACAATACAAAGACGTTTTAAACAAAAACTTGGGCCAGATCTTACACATTGCACCTTTTTCCTCTTATGATTTCATTTCTCACGTCCTGCGGGTGGAGAAGAATTACCTTTTTAGAATACCAACATTTATTTGAGAGAAAACTAGTAAATCCACCGAGGCTCAGGGGGGCTGGCACGCTCTTGTCTGTTGTACCCCCACTTTGTGATATAGCTAAGTTTGCAAAGTCTTTACTAATGCAGACTTAAACCACTTGAAGGTATTGTGAAACAAAGGGCTGAGAAAAAAGTTTTAGTAAATCTTTGATCTGTTAAAATTGAAAAATCACTGCACCAAAATTACATCCGTAAAGAAGTGCTTAAGCGAGTCCCTCTTTGTGGATTTGAGACTTCGGGTGCCATTTATAAAAACCAACAAGTGGTTGACTGTATGCACAGGAAGATGTTACGGTAAGAAGTAGTAAAAACCTTTTGATATATTGAAAAATATATTAGTTTTTGTTGATGCGTAAAAAAAAAAGTATGAGAATGTTTTTGTCATTCAATGCAGTGACTGTGAGAGTTATAGAGAAGGAACTCTGACTCAGCATTTCTACAACCCCTGAGTTGAACTGTTAATGCCAACAGCACAACAAAGGGACCATGAATTTATCACAGATGCTGCCACAGTCTGCTCAGCTGCAGGTTCACTCCGTGTCCCAGAAGTCACAGGCTCACATTGTTTTTCCAAATCCACCTCACAGTTCTGAAACACGCTGCCGCATTGATGAACATAATCCGTCCATATCAAAGATGTTCCAGTCTAGCAGAGTTGAATCTGTTGCGTGTCTCCAGCTAGTTGATGCCCTCCACGCCGCATTATGGAAAGTTTTTTTTGTTTTTTTTGTTGTCAAAGCGGCGTTACACCAGTGAAGCATGATGGGAAGGGATGAAAAGTCGTAAAAAACTTGACTATTTTCTGCATTATTAAATAAGAAGGAGCTGCAATAGACATGAAGCGTTGTGTCAGTCAGTGCAGCAGCAGACCTTGGATATTTTAAGAGAACTGGATGCCATGTCTCAAGAGCGAGTCCACTTCATTCCAGTGAAAGATGTTCACAAACCAAAATAGTTTTCAGGCTTCCTCAGGCTCCTGCGGACACTTAAGAGTACACTCACTATACGCTCAGTACGCCTATAGCTAAAACTGATGCAGTCTAATAAGACAGTCCTGCAGGTGTTCCTACTATTTTGTCCACCTCTTGGCCTTTATATCAATGAGGGTATGTTGAATAACAGAAACACCTCTCCACAGTTCAACAGCACCTCAAACTTCATCCTCCAAAAATGATCATTGGAGCCTTCACGAGGGCAGGATGTGTTGCAGGACTGTTGCATTAGACCGCATTAGTTCTAGCGAGGTGTGCCTAATAAAGTGGTGAAGCAGCTCTGAGCCGGCCGACCTCCTGCTGGCTCCCCGCGTACATGAATTGCATGTCAATGACTTCTTCCTGATGCAACTCTTCGAGGCTTTTGTTGGATCTTGATAATAAAAACAGTCATGTTGAAGTTTACGGCTGTTTCTTTTGTAATGATGCAATTATGACCACTTCCTCAAAAAATCATCAAGATGTCAGCTGATTGAAAGACTCTTTAGAATACAGCGGGACTTTCTGAACTATATAAATAATACAAATACATATTGATTGATATATTTACATGAGCTTCATCCTTTAACTGTGTGGGTTACAAACACATTCTGATGATCGTCAGCATGTGTCCGCTGCCAAAGAGACAGTTTACACAGAAGTTGTCAAACTTGAAGATTAACCGAGAGAAAAGAGGCCACGTCGTCTCTAACGACACACTGGTACCGGCGGTGGTTCTGATGGTTTCTGGTAGTCCAGTTTCATACATTGTTTCTGTGATTGTGTCTTCCCTGCTGTAACGGCTATGTTGAAATGTACTTGTACAATTAAAAGTAATTGGCAGCGACGTTTGGACCGCTCGTCTAAAGGGGCAATCAATTAGATATAGTGGGACTAGATCTTCAGAAGGTGAAAGCTTTCAGTCTTTAGTGTTTGTTTGAATTGGCCTAAAAGATGAGTCCTCTTTACTGCCGCACCTCTTTGCTCATTATAATTTATCTGTAAAGGTTGCATCTCATTTCCCTTCTGGGGAACTTTGCGAAAGTGCTGAGAGGGCAAAAAAAAAGAAGAAGTGCAGAGGAATCCACTCGGGCCCTTTTGGGTCGGGTGAAGAAATAAATCCCAAATCTTTCCGCTGGAGCACGAGGAGGAGATGTACTGTGGATTGTTCTGTGACTCCGGTTTCCTTGAAAAAGACTGTGGGATATTGTCTTTGAGTTAAAAAAAAGAAGTGCACATAGCTCAGCTGGCAGGTAATGAGTGGACTACTGAAGAGAGGAGCGCTTCCTCATCCAGCTGCAGACGTTTGCTACAGTCGGACAGAAACTAACTCAACCAATGAATATATCTCTGTGAATGAGGCGATGACGACAATACAAAAAGGGAACAAATGATTTTTCTGTTTGGCTGCAACCTACAATTGATATCTTTAATTTGTATCCTGTGATCGTATGTTCTGATTAATTGAGTAACTGTAAAGTGAAAAAAAGAGTTAAAAATCCTCACATTTAAGCTGGAAACATAAGGCTTGTGACTGGATAGTGATGCATTGCACACACAATAGTGGTTTTCCAGCAGTACCGTCTGTGTGTTTTATGATTTATGTGAAGAAAGTAATGCAATTAACACATAATTTATATCTTTTAATGCATTTGAAAATGAAACGCCTACAGTGCTGCATGCTGACTGGCAGGCCGTTCCAGCGGTGATACAGGCTATAACAGTATATATTTATGGGTAATAAACTGTTATTAGTCCTGAATACTGCTGCAGATATGTTGTTAACTGCAACAGCTTGCTCACAATGACTTGCAGGTGCTGTTGGAATCCATTTTAGAATATTATTGATGACTTTGAAAGCCGTCTACGCATCAGTTCCATGTATTGCTAATATATCTTGTTCTAATAACGGTGATTAAACATTTACAATCATGGCCCATCTTTATGGCCGGGATCTTTATCTCTGTAATAACCTGTGTGAGGAAATATGATTAGTAGACTCTTTGTCCTCTAAGTCATGACTGACAAACTCATTTTGATATTGAGATTAGACCCAAAAAAAAGCTGTTTTAGTGTCGCACTATATTAGTATTGGTGATGAATACTGCTGGAAGTCCTCTGAAACGTTCTCAGATGCTATTAAATCAGCTTGAGACGTTTTTGAATCTCTTTGGACACTTTTCAGCAACCTTTCAATTTACTTAAATACTTTAGAAACACCGCTGGAGTTACCATTCAGGAAGGATGATATTCTGCAACAAAGTTCCAAAATGGAGACGGAAAGGGTTAGAAATGACCTAAAGTCGGATAAGGTCTCGTTATATTACAGTATACAATCACTTGAATCAGTGTGGATCAAAGTGCAAAGCGGCGGCTGCTTTGACTTGACAAATGACGGCGTTATGGGCGGCATCCAAACCTTTCATTAGAGGCCTCCTGATTAGTTTCTCTGCAACTGGAAGATTAAGCACACTCACTAACCCACCGCCCATCCAAAATGTGATTAGAATTCCAGTTGATTGAATTTAAATAGCCGAAAGGTGAGTGTACCGCATTAAAAAAAGTAGAGTTTGTAAAAAAAAAGGCGATATTAAAAATATTACCTCTTTTTATTTTTTGGCCTAAAATCGTAGAAATATAATATTGACTGGCACGCGTGCATACAAAGATGGTACCAGGGGCCCTACAGTCATTTGAAGGCAAAATATGACTTTATTTTCAACAAAAAGGTCTTCATCCTGTCGTTTCACTGTGCTTTGACATGATGCAGAGAAATCCAGTGAAAGGGCAGAGGAGTAATATCCTTTATTCATACATTAGGCTTCAGTTCCGGTTGTGATTGATGGATGTTCTACTGTAGACGTTGGCCCAGAGGCTGCTCGGAAAATATTTCTCCCTGTTGTGCTCTTTAAATCAACAGAAGAGCACATCCTGGCTCTCCTTCATTGCTTCAATTGTATAAATGTCTTTTTTTTTAAATAATTAAACGCACAGTTCCACATTTATTCGCAATCTAGCGAAGAGCAAGATGAGGAGGTCGATACCACTTATATCTGTTCATTAAGTGCAAGACTACAGCCAGACGAAGGTTAGCCTAGCTTAGCTTAGCACAAAGACTAGGAACAAGTGGGGAAACAGCTAATCCACCTAACAGGACTTCTACCGTTCACCTTTATTTCTAGTTTGTTTAATCCATAAGAAAACCAAAGTGTGTCCGAGGGGTTATGTGCTGGACTATCTCTTGGTTGGAATCAGCAACTTCCTGGAGCAGCTGGTTAGAACAGTCACAAAAGCATGAAGCACAAAACGTTAGTATTCTTGAAGGTTCGTACGGCGAAAGTATGTCATTAATATAATTAGGTCCTGGCCCAGTCAGTGATTGTACATCTGCAGCAAAGTCTTGAGATCAATTCTCTGATTTGTTGTAATATGTTCACGTGGTTAGAACTCTGGTGGCTGCAGTTTGGATACGTTCTAGTTGCCTAAGAGCTTTTTAGAGTAGACTGGAGAGAAGTCTTTTTTTAAATAGTCTAACCAGCTTGAAATGGATGCAACTGATTTAATACGACTGATAATTTAAGATTAAAATCCAAAACAATTCTTGATTCCCAACACTTAGTTATTCACCTTTTATTTATTGAGCATTGTGGACATAAGTCTGGTAATAAATGGTATTGTTCTGAAACTTCCGCTGCGTTCATAGATGGAACAGAAGGGGGCCACGTATTGATCCTTGTGGGACTCCACAGGCCACGCTGACCTGCTTGGATGTCAATGTGCCAGTGGAGATGAAACGATTCCTTTGTTGGAAATTGTATCTGAACCAGTTCTTGAAAGCCGAATCCCAGTTTTCAGACCGGTCCAACAATATGTGTGATCAACGTTACCAAATGCAGCTGTGGGAGCTAATATGATATAGAATACATCATAGAGAAATTGAATCGACTATTTGTGGTATTGTGCTATGGCATGCAAGCTGAAAACCAGTGAAATTGTATCATTAGAAAATAATAAGGTAATAATAGCTCTGTATAAATGATGTTGCTTTCTAATTATTCCAGTAATACTTCTAGTACGCTTGTCTTTCATCTCCTTTTAAAACAGTGGCAACAAGATTTAATCAGTGTAGGAAAACATGAGGAAATGTTGCTTTTGAGATTTCACAATTTACCGACCACTGGAGGAGAGAGAGACTCCACCGCGGAGCAGTGGAGCTGGAAAAAAACATATTACAGCTCCCTTTGGGCTGTGACGTGAAGAAGTTGTTGGCACACAGGACATTAATCATATTCTCAGTAATGCAACGGTAGCTCTGGTTTTGAAAAATGAATGGGCAGAACCTGCTTAACCAAAGACTCAACTCTGAAATATATGCAGGATAAAGAACTATATTTTGTGATAATTATTAGTAACATAAAGGTTATTCAATCTGGGAGACCTTCATAAAAACACAAACTTGGAAACAAAAATTGTGATGGAAAGAGTTTCAGAAAGAACAACCTTAGATACTTATAATGTATGAAAATGTATGCAGCCTCGGTGCTGTACATCCTGAGTTTGCCAAAGTTGAGTGATGTTGTATTCCTTTCTTATTTTGTGGAACACAACTACCAGAACTAAATATTTAATGTCACAGCATGTAGTGTAAAGCAAACAGGCATATGTGTGTGTGAAAGCTCCGGTCCCACAGTGAACTGGTGCTGTAGCCTGCAGACAGAGAGCGCTCAGCCTCAGGTGAGCCCAGGCTAAGACGCACGGCCGTGTTTGATGGTTGTGAGTCGGGCTGAGACATCGCTCCTGAACTAAGGTTTGGCTGAATTTGATTTGATCTTGCTTTCCATGGCCATGTGCCGTCCCCACTGGACCAAATTGTTTGCATTGAAGTATGCGAACAGCAATTATAGAAATGGGATGACCGACCGTACATTTTTGAATGACAGCTCACGGTCTCTGTCTGCTGCAAAAAAGTCCATAACTGTTTCTCAAACTCTTATTCTGGAAGCTCCTTTTTTTTTAAATGGAAAAGAAATCAGTTACTGCAGTTTCCCCATCACCTAATGCTATCTCAGCTGAAGACGTATACGTAACATAGACACATGTTAAATACTTTATAAGTGAGACCAAATGAATGTATTTAAGTGGAGTTAACATCTCATTCTTTTCACTTCCTTTCTTCAGTAAAGCTAAGAGAATGTACGCTGGCCTTTCATATTAGACTCATTACGTAAGCAGGCTAACATGATTAGATCAACACCAACATTCTGGCTCCCTCATTAACCTCAAAGATGTACCGCAGTAATAAACATTAAATGAACGACTACGGAATAACTCCTGCAATTGTATTTGGCAACCCCCATAAAGTCTCCTCTAACCCACCTGTGGGCCCCGGCCCGGTCCCTGGGACTGACTGGCCTGTACTGTGCGTGCCGTAGAATGGGATGACTGGCTGAAGCTCATGTATCAGCAGAAAGGGAAATGGAAAACAGAAGTCTGGATATTGTTTCTTTTGATGTGAAAATGCATCAATGGACACATTTTCTCTCGTCCTGAGTTTGAAATGACGGGGGTCGAGATAATAGAGCCGCAGGTGTAAGTGGTTGCAAATTGAACAGTTTTATTATGAAGCACATGAGTGTCACTCGATGAGGTTTTTCAATATTGAAGTATATTGGTATGAATCACCCAAGCAGTAGTTGGGTCCCAATGATTATCCCACTGAGTGGAACAATTCTAACTGCCAGTGGATCCGCGGTGCAGATGTGGGCGAGGGCACAAAAGGTTGAGTGAGCAGTCCTGGAACATGGACTTGTACTTGAATAGCTCCTTTCTAGTCCTCCGACCACTCCACGCGCTTTAAACACTAGCTGTCATTCACCCATTCATACACTGATGGCAGGCCACCGTTATCAGGCCGCTGTGGTAGTTGCATGTCTTGCACAAGTCGTAAATGGTATCAAGTTAAAACGGTCTTAAGTTGAATAGATTTCTTGAGGCAGCAAACTTACTCCTAAGATTGAGAATTCGGTATCTGTTACTTTTGGCTACAAACATGATAGTAATCGCTTGTGGAGGTCCCAGATCTGGATCTCTAGCAGAATGTCTACTGTTTCAAGGTCCAAGAGGAAAAAGAATGACCTCTTTGTCAGAAGTAACATATAAATGTTGTTTGCACTCCACTGTAACCACACGAAACGCATCTTAATGCTCTTTTTGTTGTCTTTCATAGTCTCCACTGAGGAGCGGCAGCAGTGAGTGGTCCCTGTCGGAGCTGGACGTGTTGCTTCTGGCCGGCACGGTCGGACACACCCTCAGCTTGGCGGCGAGCAGCTTCGTAGAGGAGGAGCACCAAACCTGGTACTTCCTGCTCAGCACCCTCTGCCTCGCCGTCTTCCAAGACGTGTGCCGCAAGTACTTCAGAGAGCAGAGGGGCCCCGGAGATGAGGAGGAGCCCATCCTCCCTTCCAAAGACTGCCGTCCCGCTGCTCACCCCAGGGCAGAGGTTTGCTCCGAGAGGTGGCTAGCGTTAGCCACGCCGCCCTTCACTCTGCTCTGCTGCCGACTGCTGCGCTCCCTCAACCACACCGGGGTGCAGTGGGCTCATCTTCCCGACATGGGACACTGGCTTAACAGGTTGGGCTTACCATTAGTCTAAAATGAACAACAAACGACAACAGAAAATATCATTTCCTACATTTAATTATGGCGATTTTCATTTTTAAAATGCTGTTTTTCCCAAAGGCTGCTTTTTTTTATTTCACTCCAGCATTTTTCGCAGGTGACTCATCATCTCACTTGTCATGACACTTGTCATTTTTGCAAAGCGGAGTGTTAACATGCAGCAGCTACCTGGCTGATGCATAATTACTCTTGGCAGCATTATGATTCCTAAGAGGTTCCTCTGGGAGGAGACGCACCACTCTATGAATAGCAAAGCGACAGAGTGGTCCGTCTTTCGCTTTGGCTTCTCTGAAGTCTTCGGGCGTTCCCTATTTAGCAACACAGAAGAGCCGGATGTACAAAGTGGGTTATACGTGTTGAAGTTTATCTGGAAGTTTGTTCGATACAGAGTCTGGTAAATGCAGTAAAGTGAAAAGGCTTCTTTCTCTGTCTCAGTCCCGACCTTCAGCAGTCACACGGGGAAGAGGTGCATTGTCAAAGGCAGTGATACCAAATTGTCCAAAGACAACACAGCCCCAGTAGTCTAGAACGCAATGCAGCGACAATCTCCATTTGTCTCTCCACCTTCCCGAGAGAGTAACCGATCAACGTAAGCAGCTCAATCCTGTTCTCTGGGGAATATACGAGCCGGCCTTTAAGTGAAATCTAGGACATAGATGAAGCTGGTTGAGTGAAGTTATACAAGGAAATTACACTTAATAACAAAGTCAGTCCCTGAATGATTTGGTCATCAGACATTTAAGGAAAGCTATAAAAGTCTTTTCACCTGACACCGAAGCATTTGTTTCGGGTGTTTTTTCCTGGCTGAGAAGCTGACAGGACCCTCCACTTATTTATTTCTTTTCTTAAAGATTCTAAGACGGGTAAATGGGTTCTGTGATTGCTCAGTCTGTAGAAAAACGGAGCCATTAATATTCTGTCAACAGCACGGGGGCAGGGGATTATGGTTTGTTCTTTAACATGCATCACATCGTGGAATAGAGATGTGGGTTCTGACCTTTTTCCCTGTCCGCCGCTGCCCTTTCTTGCTACCTGCGCTGCCCGTTGCTTGGATAATGAGATCTAGGTAGTGTTACGCCTCATCTCGTCTCAAAAGTACTCACCGCTGTCTGTTCCAGCAAAACGGCTGAAAAACACGGCTTCTATTCAACTCTGATATGTCCTTTGAGGGCTTATTACTCGTCTGTGCTCGGCGGCGGTGTAATTTTCCAACGACATAGCCTTAACTCCAGTGAACAATTGAAGAGCCGCGCCTCTTTAATGTTTAAACTGCTGCTGGGCGGATGTGACTGACGGGGTTTCATCTCATCCAAATGTTACTCTGTTGCTCAGTAAATAGTCTACTTCAAGGTTTGAGCTTTCCTTTTGTGATGGGGCAGATTCATCTTTGCTCATTATATTCTACAGCGAAATGTTGAAATGCATACGATATGTCCTGTTGTGTTCTTAAATTGAATTCGGTCATAAAGCTTTTCTTAACCCCGGGACCGCTTGTCTCTCTGCTCTAGCTCCGAGCACAGGACGGTGCTCTCCCTGCTGGCTGCTTTCTGCCTGCTTCTCATCTACCTCCTGGTTCAAAGACGCTGCTCGTGGGTCTCTAAGGTCGCCCTCGCCCTCGGACTTCTGGGTGTCTACAGCTACCGGGCAGCTGTCGACAATGTGTCGTTTCCCTGGCAACACTCTGGTCGAACTACGTCCAAGTAAGTTCTTGTGAACTCTTTTGATTTACGTTCATTCGCCGTGAAGACTTGGCTAATTGCTGTCCCCCTGTTAGCGGGTTGATTAACAGTGCAGGAGTGCTGAGTT
This sequence comes from Pholis gunnellus, assembly GCF_910591455.1. Classification (NCBI taxonomy): domain Eukaryota; kingdom Metazoa; phylum Chordata; class Actinopteri; order Perciformes; family Pholidae; genus Pholis; species Pholis gunnellus. The sequence goes on from NC_136537.1 coordinate 6,732,845, forward strand.
GCTCTGTTTGAGCGTGCAGGCTGAGGACAAACACTCGCACCCGCGTAACCTCTGAAACTTCCCCCCTCGGACGCCATTGTTGTCTTTCAGAGGCGGGAGCTGGCTCGGTTTTAAAGCTAGTGAAGATACTGGTAATACAGGAAACTAGATAGCCTAAGATATCCATTGGTGCCAACCATGTCATGCATGGAGGGAGGATTAGAGTTTGGTGAGGGAAGAACTGGCCATTTTCAAAGAGCTCCCTTGACCTCTCACCGTAAGTTATCTGAATGAAAATGGGTTCTGTGGGAACCCACGAGTCTCCCCTTTACAGACGTGCTCACTTTATGCTAATCCCATGCAGTATGGGGCAACATCCATGCAGTTGTTTGCATGCAGTGTAAATGCATTTCCACCTAAACAGCCTCGGTATATTGCGTAAGTTGCATTTGACTGTAAAGTTGAGACTCTTGTGGATCCGTTGAGCCCGATTGTGGTCAAAAGTGGTTCAATGTTGCACCAAATCTGTGTAGCAAATTGGAACAACCCAAACAAATTGCTGCAACAATGTATGAGACATAAGTGAGCATGGGATTGGCTATCATATGTTTCCATCTTAATGTTCTCAGCCCTTGTACACTTCAAACTTTCAACGTTTCAATCGGCGCCGAACATAATGTTTATTCCAGATTTATCACTGGAAACACTCGTTGTGCTGTGCTGCAGCACAATCTATCCTCAGGTTCCCAGCTTTCAGATGATTTATACTTTGTACATAATTATGTGGCACATACTGTTGACCTGCTGGATCCCCCTAAAGATCCCCCTGCCCCCTCCTAAAAAGAAGACAAATATGGGTCTGTGGTGACGAACTGCTGTACAGTTCTACCTGCATTAAATCTCCCCAACCCAGTATACTCACAAGTCCTAAAAAAAAAAAAAAGGTCTGACAGTGTCTCAAATTAATTTAATTACACTGAGAAGCGAGTCGCACAATCTATGACTGTTGATTTTAATTGCCAGTAGTATCGACTATTCTTTTCTCCTCCAACACAAGTCTCTGGCACAGCCACAGCCCCCCCCACACCTCCTGTCCTCCTAACTAACACAGAGGAGTAAGCTAGATAATTACAGTTCAGATTGAACAGGGACAGTGAAGAGGCAATACATCAACATGCAGAATATTGGAATAATAGTTGTGTAAATTTGCTTTTCATTTGGCTTGAAAGTAATTTTTTTTTTTTAGCTTCCATGACTGAAATACAAAACCATGCACTGCTCATCGCTGGGTTTGGAAACATGTCGGAGCTCCTCTGGGAGGCTCAAGATGTGCAAAATACAGTGCAGGCCGTAAATCAGAAATCTTGGTGCCTGTTAGCACCGAACAGCTATTGGAGGTCTTTTAGAAACCGTGTGTTTTTAGCCAGCGGCGTGGCTTCAGAATTGACAATGTTGGTCGTTTGGTCGGTCCACCACTTTGGTGAAAAATCGCAACAACTATTGGACGGATTGTCATGACATTTTATACAGACATTCATGATCCCCAGAGGATGGGTTTGAATTGCTTTGCTGGTCCACGGACTTTTCCTTTAGTGCACCACAGCATGTCAAAGTTTGCACTTATCTGAAATATTATTTCTTGGACAGATTGGCACAAAATTCCGTTGACATTTATGGTCCCTAAATGTTGTGTGACGTTGGTGATCGCTTGGCTTGTAAGTCAACAGAAGGTTCATATTTGTGGTTTTCTGTTTCAACAATAATTGCATGGATCAGCCATGAAAATGGGCGCACACATTCATGTTTAACACTGGATGAATTATAGTAATTTGGTGATTTGTTTTTATCATAATCTTGTCAACATCTTAATTTATCCAATACCCAAGTTTATGTACAATTATCTGTAAAACTAATGGCATTCCCATCAGCTGTATACCATTGTCATGTTAGCATCTCAACATGAGGATTCAGCACCAGTGTGCCTGAATCCAGCCTCACAGCCTCTAGCATGGCTGGAGACGCCAAGTCTTGTTTATGTAATAAAAGGAAAATCATATTAAATCAAGATATTGACAGATATGGAGACCAGAATTAGACATTTTACTGGAAATTTGCAAAAAGCAAAACATATTCAACTTTGAGAAGTTGTACTAGCTACTGCACTGCTTAATGACAAGGAGGGTGCTTTTCCAGCTTTTTGGGTGAATTTGCTCTGGAGTTCCTCCTGCTATCATTGAAAGATAAATCTTGAGAGTTTTATTTGTTGAACCTGCAGCTGCAGTGAATCCCTTGTGGTATACACCTGAGGATAAGTATCTCCTCTCCCAGAACCTCAAACCTTAATCATGCATACTACTAACATCACAATCACCTTCATTTCACACAGCGTATGATAAAACGGTTCATGTGCACCTTAGACAATCTGTGTGTGTCCTTGAACTCAACCTGAAGTAATGAAAAACCATGTTTAATGTATGCCTTAAAAAAAAAAAAGAAGACATCATTATCCTTTAAAATGTATGCTTCTTTACACTGTAAACACTGGCGCCTTTAGCACAATCTATATGTAATGGCTGTTGTTAGCATTGTCCAGAAAGAGAGGCGATCGACCATCTTGCAGCTGCTAAGTGTGGTAATTTTTCACTCTGCAGACTGTAGCTTGGCAGAGAGTTATCTCCCACTAACCCCCGTCAGAAAATAATGAGTGTGCAGGCTTGCACACAGTTCTCCTGTCTAGTTTTCCTGACCTCCCTTCATCTACCAACAGTACCTGGCCTTCCCTAACCTTTCCTGTTCTCCTTGGCAGTCTCTGCTACTTGCTCGCCTAATTAAAAACTCCACCTCTCACCCTCACCCACACAAAGACACCTGACTAAAGCCATGCAGGGACCCCGGCTCCTTTTTGACGAACTGCGTGATTGACAAGGTTGACGTTGACCCAGTCCTTCAGCTTTTTTCCTCTTCAGACCTCAACGTGTTGATCATTACGGCGCTCCGCCTCAAGAATGTATTTTAGACTGAGTCCACAGTGGGAATCGCTGGCCAAACGTCTTTATATGGAGCGAAGACGAACTGTAGTCTCGGGTCTTGTGAGATCTCAGGTGCTGTATTTTGATTGCTTGGCAAGGAGAAGTTATATTTCTGTAATTCTAGTAGAATTTGTTTCCATCTGCTGAGTTGTTGGAATCAATGTTGGAAATTTCCCACGGGTCAGTTTCTCTCAGTTTGGTATCGTCAAACAACCATATTGTCGAACTTATGTTGTAGATAGAATATCAGAGTCATTTATTCTTCCGTGGAATGAAAAAAAAGGAATTTCAATGCTTTATTTTTGTAAAGTGAAATGTAAAACGGCTTTGTGCAGTGACCCTTCTTTAAGTCTGGTCCTCCTGGGTGACTCTTTCTGTGTGTTTTATCAGAGTACAGCCCCCCCCCCCCCCCCCCCCTCCCCGGTTCCCTCCTCGCCTTCCCTTTGTGCCAACTGTCTAATTGCACTGTTGCATCTTTCAAAATGGCTAATGGGGTTGAGAACCGCCAACGCTGCTCACTTTAAACGGTTCAGAGTTTAAAGAGTTACTTGGATTGATGTCACTGTGGATACAGTTCGTCTCTCTCGTTCTGTTTTTCTCCCTCACACACACAAACACACACACACACACACACACACACACACACACACACACACACACTTCCTTCTGGCATAATCAGACATGAACCTAAAAATAGACGACTGACAGAGCAAATGTACTCCGCATTATTTTTTTACGTTGCTTGTATCTGGAGATTGACTGATTACGACCCAAACGCAACAATAAAAAGTTATCTATAAAGAAAGGTGAAGTGAAGGTTATGATGAAGCAAATTATATCTTTAATGTTTTAATAGGAAGTAGCTGAACATCAAAGCAGCTGGCTGAGGGCCGAGCCTGTCTAAGCCTCTATTCATCATAGACTAAGTTTCTTTCAGTCTCCGTCACATTTTCTACCAAACATGTCGCTACAACAAGCATTTACAATGTTTGTTTTCATCCGTGTGTGTGTGTGTGGGGGGGGGGCGTCACACCTGCATGACCCAATTTATCACGTACTGCTTTATCTAGAAAGGGGCTGTTTCCAAATAAAAAAATATTTATGCATACCGATCCCGCTTAAAAATGGAAATGTATTCAAACTCGTCTCAAAACACCTGTGAAACCCCTGCCGCACACACACACACACACACACACACACACACACACACACACACACACACGTAGACAGACAAATATTCACACACAGAATTCACTTTTATTACCCAAGAGGTGAACCATTTTATAACTCTGTTTCAAAGGCAATTCTGTGTTGGTGCAGCACATCAGTGGTAACATTTAACAAATCGTTATTCTCTATTGACTTTCAAGAATTGTTCATAAAAGTGCTTTTGTGTGTGTACTAAATCATGTTACTGTTAGATTTTTTTAATTTATTTTTTTATTTCAATATAGAACATAAAGCTGAACAAGCTGGTATTGATCTACGGAAGTATTCGGTAGACTAAATTACATTTAAAATGCAACAGTGTTTTTATTTCCCATGGGCGTTCTCTGACAATTTTGAAATCGAAATTGCTAAAACCAATCAACATTTAATTTTCAAAAACCCTGCTTTATGGTTTATGGTGAAATATAAAAGCATTGCGACCAATTGAAATTACATTTTCAAAGTTCAATGCTGAATAAATGAAATGGCAAATGAGCGCATTTTGTATCAAGTTGTAGCCTCTTTGACTACGTACGCCGGTTCTATTCATGGAGCAGAAGTTTCACTGTTTATCACTGACGGAGGTGAGGTTGTGTGTTGTGCCCCCACTGAAGATCAAGTTCAGGTAGCTAACCAGCTTAGTCCCGCCTTCCGAGAATGACTGACAGGTTGCTAGGGATGGAGTATGTAAATGCTCTCTGCATTGAAGGTGCATATAAGAACTATATGCGTCTACACTTAAAAAGTGGAAATGGATTATTCCATTTTAATTTCAGTTCAGACTTAAATGCTCCATCTAAACATGTTTTCAATATTTATATTGCAATTTCATTTTCAAATTTGAATATTCATTTTGAATGTTGTCAACCATGAAGCGGAGTTGGTCTCTGAAATTAAAATGTCAAATTCCATTTTTCATTTTAAAATGGTCAGAGAATGCTCATAGTGCAAATGAAAATTCATTATTAAATTTTAATCTGAATTTTGACCCAATTGATGCATAATGTAAGTGGGAAATAAAACAGCTTTTGTGAGATTGCACCTTTATTTGAACTTAGTCTGCCAGGTTCTCCATTGATCTAGTGGTTTGTAGTGTAATTAGATGTTTTGTCTGTGACCATTGTTTCAAAGTCTGCCACTTTGTCCCAGCGGCATTTCAATAGTTGCGACTTCGACGTGCTCAGATGTAACCCACAGAAGGACCGCGTCTCAGACAAAGTGGGCAGTTCCTCCTCGCTGTCCTCTGGCAGTACGTTACTGGTTTTGGCTGATTTACTGTAAGTGTTAGCCCGATGCAGGTGATTGATGAAGGGGATGTACCAAACATGTTGAGGGGATTGGACGCAGTCTCACCTTTTCTTCTTCACTTGCTGGAACACCAGCGCTTGTTTCCAAGGTAACATGAAATCCAGGCAGCTCACTCTGTACCACAGCTTATCAAGCAACAGTTTTCTGTCTCCTGCTGCTATTAACACTACAAAGTGAAGCAAACTATCTGATTGATTCGGCCGGCCAAGTTTTCTCACCAGCCAATGGAGGATTCCCTGAGATCCCCCGAGGCCTGAAAGCCCTTTAACATCTGACATTTACCTCAGTAACATTCAATATGCGTGACTAAATGAGCTGCAATCAAATGTCACGGTTTGAATAAACATGCTGTGGTTACGGTTCTATATGTAGAGTTTGATACTTTAATCTGCTTCATCAACACTGTGCGAGTGTGGTTTGATCAGATCAGGAAGGGGATGTATCCCAACTGAGCCCCGCCCACCGGAAACTAGTGAGAAGATGCAGACAGATGTGGAATCACCAGAACTGTGTTAAAAAATGTGGGAATATTTAAGATGGGAAATTTTCATGGTGGGAAATATAAAATGGAAACATAGGGGTGATTTGCTCAGGCTGTATTTACATGTCGTTTGCAGATAGAAACAAACATTTGACCTTATCATACAGTAAACAGACAGAATGCATTAGTCAAATACATACAACGTGAAATATGCCATGTGGTGAGTTAGCTAGCTAGCAAGTTAACTAATTGGGAAAAGTACTGTGATAATTTGAGCCAACAATATGGGCAGTTTTCAAACTTAGGGTTTTAAAGAGGACAACCAATTTTTAAGAGAAGTGTTTGACAGTTAAGAATTAAATGAAATAGATTAATAAAAACTCCTCAATTAGCGCTCAATCAAGCTACATCCCACATGGTAACCGCTAGCTAGCAAGAACTAGCAGGTGCTAACAAGTTATAAACTGTTTTAAGCTACTTTCTGCTGGTTTAAACAAAATATAAAAGAATATCAAATTTAGTCACTCAGTAGTGTCGTAGTGTTGGCAATGATGTAGGCTGCTCATGGGACGCCCAAATATAAGTTGAATAAGTAACTATTACAATTAATAAAAGTACCTTTTTAATAGTGAATTTTTGGTTGTGCTAAATGTCCTTAACCCTTGGAAATGTTCCAGAACTTGCGTGACCCGGTGCTACCCTAATCATTAGGGTAGTATGTTTAGTATGAAAGCTTTACCAGAGAGAGTCAGTGTGTGAGTGATGCTGTGTCGGGCATCTTTTCAGCCGAGTCATTTTCCCTGTACCTGACGAGATGTACTTTGATCCATTGATTGATGAATACATTGTGGATACGGTATCACTGCGTCTGCTTTAATGAATGTTTAACGACCTGCCTTGTCTTATTAATCTGATAGTGGCACTCTCTAGAAAGACTTTAATGTTTCAGGGCTGTAGCTCTCAAATCCACAGAAAAGAAAAGAGCACTCTTAGGCTAGCATTGTTCCCTATGATAAATGTGCTCTGCTGGAAGACACAGCTGAACACCATTATCACAACAAGTATGGCCTTTTCTTTGTTGTTGCTCTGGAACGAGAGCGAGCCTGCCGTGACCTTGTGTGTGTGTGTGTGTGTGTGTTCGGTGGTCTGAACAACAGCACGCTAAAGGGCAGTTGGAGGACTTTTACAAACTCCTCGATACAAAATGACAACGTATCCGAGGAGGGGCTGCTGGGATTGTTGTTCAATACTAATGACTCAACAATTAAACTCTCTGTAGTCTGGAACAAAACCTCCCTCTGGACCGAAGTTCCAAGATGCTTTGCATATTACCACCCACAAGTCAGAACGCAGCATTATTAACCCATCGTTGCATGCTGCTCCTCTAACGGCTGCGATTAGCTTGCTTACATCTCCCATGACTTTATTGTTAATCCGTCCTTCAAGCGGACAGGATGACACGAGGGTGTTGCAGGAGTCTTGTCTTGTTGCAGTGATGGAAACGGATTGCGTAACCCCCCCCACCCTGAGCTAAATGCTGGAAAAGTAAGAAAAGTGATTGGTGCAAAGCTGTGCTGTGTGAGGTACTGTAATCAGAGACACTTGAAGTGACTGCAGACAGGGGGGGGGGGGGGGGGGGGGGGGGGGGGGCTGCTATTGGGGAAATGACATGAACAACAAATCTTTATCGCTTTATGGCTCAAACAAGGAAGAGGGCTTGTGCTTTTTTTTTTTCATCGAAAATGTCAAAGCAAACAAGATTCCTTTCAGCCTCGTCTCGCTGCTTATTGCCTCAGATTGATGTCTTATCACTGCAGTCTGAGTTAAATATACAGGAGGCATCTTTCAACGTTTCACATGTAAATCTCATGTGTTTTCCTGTAGTTGTTAGACAATTAAGAGCGTGGCACAATACTTTTTGTTGAGCACAAACATGACAAAGATTAGTTTGTTATACTTTACATTTTTCCACCCAGCTTGCGAGTTATCAAGTCCGCCCGGCAGCTTAAATCCATCGCTGTCCTCTCATAAAATCAAATCCACGCCAGGATTTTTCCGCGTTTCCTTTCCCATGAAATAATGATGAATACAATCCCTGCCACATTGTGAGGGGAGTAGTGAATAATGAAGAATAGTGCTGCATGGAGCATATTACGCTGCTCATTCCCTCCGTTGGAACAGGTTTCCACAAAACACACGGATTAATAATACATGTCCAATACTTGCTCAACTCCTTCAGGGTCGGCTATTATCCTGTAACACTTCCTCAGCTCTGACTGCATCCTGCTGCAGAAGAAATGTCCCTTTGCTCTGCGTAAAGCCTTCTCTTGAGAAGAAGCGTGTTCGTAATGTCATGCTGGCCAACACTAGGTTTACAAAACGTGTAAATAGCTTTTTAGCAATTAGCGTTTGGAAAAATGACCAGAAGCTACTTTATATTAAGTTAGTTATTATATGGGTAAACTTGTAAAACATATATTATTGACTGGGTTAATCGCTTCATGTTTGCAGAGAATACAATTAAAAGCTTCAGTGTCCTCCAGCTGTAACTCTTCAAACTCAGTGGCTCGCTAAACTTCATTAGCTCTTAATGCTCTTTATTTCCCCTCCATCCATGCTGAAATAGAATAATACAACTTATCATCACCAGAGCTCTAACGTCTCTTTTGTTGTCTGCTTTCTTTTTTCTTGAGGGCTAATTTACTATATTAATAAATGTAATTAAAGAGCAGATTTTAGGAGAAAAAAACTCTCTCCGTTTAGCTTTCTGTGGATAAGAGCATACGCTGAATGCCTGAAATGGAAATTAGACTAAATGTAATTGCCTTCATAATCGAAAGCACTTTTCCTTTTAAAGCTTCAATTTGGGACTTTTTGAGCGTATCAATTATTGACAGTTGGGAAGTGATTTTTGCGGAGTAAGCCTTTTAGAAGGAGACGAGCCTTAGAGAAACTTTTTTCTTTTAACCTTGTAGCAGCTTCAGACTTAAGACCCAGAGCTACAGGGCATGCATTATGAGCCTTACCCAACTTTAAATCTGTGGTACATCTTACTGCCATGAATCCAGAGCTTACAGAGCTCACATCCTAAAAACTAGAAACTATTTTTGGGTCTAACCAGCCAAAACTAAATGACCAGCCAAAATAGGAGTAGAACGGACATTCCCATTCGAATCAACGTAGCATGATGGTCAGAAGTGGCGGCTATTTTAGTGTGTGCTGTTGTCATTGAGACATTTGTAGCGGGCTAGCTTTCATATAAACTAAACTGATTTACAGCAAGTGTAAAACGAGCAGTGGCGTAGTAACATTACAAAGCTGGAGAGCCGGAGTGAATGAGTAACGTTTAAAAAGTCGATGCCTTGTCCACACACAGGATTAAAGCGTGGTGGAATTAGCAAGCGAGCTAACCAATGGACAGCTGGCTAGTTAGCTTGCTAACACCGCCGTGTTTAGCAGCAGCGCCAGGTCTAATGCTCCTCACTCTACATCATACCTGGTTATCATTCTCATTGGTGCATTGAGTTTTGTGACATCACGTTACACCCAGCGTGGCTGACTAGAGGTCTAATCAACCGCATTAAAAACACCTGTTTGAACATGTCATGCTCTGTGAAAACGGCATTGGCAAATTGTAAATGTCTTTGTGTAAATTCAAAATGAAAGGCCCAATCGGTCCTTTTTTGTGCCATATAAATTGAGAAGACTCAGTTCATCTATATAGTCTAATACAACTGCGTTGCTATACATTCCACTGTACCTTCATGAAGGTTGTAATGTTCAGTTTTAGTTCCTCTCATTATTAGACTGCATTAGTTTTAGCTGTAGGTCTATCTAATAAACTGGCAACTGAGTGTATATTCAAATGCATAACTAAAGACGTATTCATGGCAATTTAGAGTTTTGTATATTTCATAACTCATAACTCAGAATGCAGTCTTGTCTTACTCCAGCGTTCACGACTATATGTATGTAAACAGCACCATGAGAACAGTAGAGTTGGTTGTTATCCGTAGTTATTACATATTGATGACCCTGTAAATCAGCTTGACAGCGATAACGGGTTGAAAGGCTTTGGTTAGGTTTTTGGCAGTAAGGCTGCCCTTTAGTTTACATTTGGCTTGGCAACATTTTATTTTAAGAAATGGTATTTAATAATGTTACCTATGCTTCAACAGTGCACACTCAAACATTTCAAATGGGGCCCCTTTGTGTTTCCTGTTGCAATGTTTGTGAATTCAGCAGCTCACAGGAAGTGATCTTGGCCCGAAGCTGTTGCCCTAGCAACTGAATGTTAATGAAAATGTCTATACTCTGAAATGTACCCAACCATGGCACCTGCAGTGTGTGCTTCCTATGAAAACAGACAGATTAGCCCCTGAAATACCAATGAAAAGATGTTGTGGTTGTTCTCCTTACTATTTACTACTCGTGATACTCCATTAAAAAAAATCAGCTGAAGAACGTCCCTAGAATACACGAAGGATTTGTTAATATCAAATCACAGTGATGCAGAAAATACAGCCGACAGAGTGATGGGCGTGAAAGTCTGTTTTCCTCCGGCGATTCGTTCTGTCTTCCAGTCTCACGCCTTTAATTATTAATGTTACATTGACACACTGCATACTGAATGAAAGAAGGGTGATGAGTTACAGAAATATGAGGAAAGCTGTCTAACAAGAGACGGCGCGAGGAAATTAACTGGAGGAGTGAACTTTGAAACGGTATTTACAACAAAGGGTCTGACTAAAATATGCAGGAATGCCCCATGTATGGCTGTAGATTGTTGCATTGTTTCGTATAAGAAAATGTTAAAAGTCCCAAACTTTTTTTCGACAAATTAAGGTTAACAAATGAAACGTATTGTTTAGAGCTTTTACACTCCGTTTCCCGTATCTGCTGTTACTGATGCTGATCCATTTCTCCTGAGTGTGAGTGTGAGTGTGAGTGTGAGTGTGTGTGTGTGTGTGTGTGTGTGTGTGTGTGTGTGTGTGTGTGTGTGTGTGTGTGTGTGTGTGTGTGTGTGTGTGTGTGTGTGTGTGTGTGGACGTGTGTGTGGACGTGTGTGTGTGTGTGTGGACCGTCTGTCCTTTCTCAAAGCTTTTGTTGGAGCTTTATGCTGTCGGGCGTTTGATTTATTAAGATTGTTCTGTTGATTAGTTTTTCTTGTCCAATAGTTTTAGAGCTTTTGTTGTCACCTTTATTTGATAAGAAGCATTTTTCGTTTATCATTCAGTATATAAAGTCTGAATTAAATGATTGTCCTCACACCTCCAAGCCACAGCCTGTGGATGTGTAATTGCTGAATGCATGGACCGGTACAGCAGGACTGCCAGAATCCACATCCCAGAGTCACTCACCACACCTCCTTGAATATTGGACCAGCAGTTTTGTGGAGTAAAATCAATGCTTGCTTACTTGCGAATGATGAAAAAATGACCCAGCCTGTAATCTTTGTCCTTTTTTAGGGGAACAGTGGAGGCGCGCTTTGTCTACGTCTTCATCTTGGGCATCTTCTTCACCGGCACCAAAGACCTGTTGCGATCCCAGATCGTCACGGCCGATGCCAAGCTGAAGAGCAGGGGCTTGTGGGAGATTTACAGCGGCTTGGTCTTGCTGGTTTCGCTGCTGTTTCGCGCTCACAACCTGCCGGTCCTGTGCTGCTGCCTGTTGATCCAGACGCTCATGGCTCAGTTCATCTGGAAGAAGCTCCACTACGACGCAGCCCAAACCACCATCATGCACTACTGGTTTGGTCAGGCCTTCTTTTACTTTCAGGTAATCCACCGTAAGGATGTCAGCGAGGTGTAACTGCAGCTTCTTTTTGTTGAGTGTTACTGCCGGTTGAGCAGTGAAAGGAGTTAGAAGTAATGTAGAATCTGTAGTTGAAATGATAGAACACGGGTATTCAGTTAAAATTCCAAAAGGTCCAGATTGAGAAAATCGCTATTTAGTGCCATATATATATTCAAGAAGCCTAGTAGTAATAATGTACACATCAATTATATTTTATTCTCAGTTTTCAAATTTGACTGGATGGATTATAAATAATACGTAGAAATACATAAATAAATGTTCTCTTGCTTAAAGTAAAATAAGGGATCCATCTAAAAATAAAATACACCAAAAAAAAATAACTTTTGAAAAACCTGCATCTTAAAAGAAAGTGCTCGATTTTAGAAAAATGAATGAAAAATGAAAGCGTGTGGCTGGAGTTCACTTATTTCTTCTCTTTTGTTAAATCCATTTCACAACATCAACTTTATAATAAACAATCTCTACACACCTCAACATCTTGCCCGCAGGTCAGACTGGAGTGGGTTTGTTTGCTCAAAAGATTTATGTTTGGTCTGGTAGTGGTGTTTCACATTGGTTCTTTTAATAATGGCCACGGACTCTGAACATATGAGACAGAGTGGTTTAGTAGCACCAGCAGGAAGAATGAACAAATAAGAGTCCGTCCATTCTTTGTTAAAAGCTCTGTTTTCGCGCTCCACTCTTCTCTTTAGAGCACGCCATGTGAAATGACTTCTTCACTCACTTCTCCCACTGCTCTCTCTCTCTCTCTCTCTCTCTCTCTTCTCCCTCCTGTCTGTGTGCAAATGTCACTCGACTCACGATGCATTTCAGAATACACATATTCGATTGGCTGAGTAGCGTCACGTGAGATCATTTACAACGCATGCAGTTGTTTGGCGTGTTTCCTAGACGGCTGAACGAGTGCCGTAAAGGCTAGAAAAGCTGCGCAGTTATACGTCTGGGAACGTCATAATCTTGCTCTTTATTTTGGAAAATCAAAATTTTCTTAACAAGGTTCTTGATATTTGAGTGGCCAGACACCAACATCTCAAAGTTACATGTTCCCTACAGTGTTATTCATATATATTACCAACTGTTTTAACTTGAGAGTAATAACAGTAAACGGGGCCGCTAAAAGTTGTTAAATTCAGACGAGCTTGTTTGAGCCCCCCTACCATCCTCTCCAAATTACCATTTGCCGATTGAATCCACCCTGGAGCAAATCCAGAAATAAGTCTTGCCGTTAAAAAAACAATCAAACCAAGTGTACAAATTACAACCATTTCACAGACCTGTTGGTGCAGACGCCAAAAGAACAGAAGAGTGTGAGGAGTGAAACCCGCCTCCTCCCACACCTACGAAAAGTTCAGGGAACAACAAATCAGTAAGCAAGTTCTCCTCGTCTGATTGGAAGAGACATCTAATTTAACGCCCCGACACCGAGTGTAGCAACATTTAGGAAAGCTCTCACCACTGATAAAGTGTTCGCTACTGCAACAGGAGCAGTTCTGGGCAGAGGGAGTGTTTGTGTGTAAATGATATTACTTCCTGGCACGAAGGCCAGCTGGACTAGTTGCTTCCTGTGGATGAGTGCGTTACGAGCTCTGAATGCTCCTCAAAAGGCAGATGTGATACCTGCCTTTTTGATTGAGCCTCCACCCAGGACAGATATTTGGTTAGCAGAGAGGTTTACTTCTGTCAACACCGAACTTGTGCATCGCTAACAATTTAATAAGCCTCGTCACCCCTTGGGTCATTAATAGCGGGATGGGCTCGGGATTAGACCACCGCCAGACAATGTTCAGCCTCGGGCGCCCAGGCATGTAATTGCAGACCTTTTGAGTAATAACGTTCTCGACGAAGCTGTAGCCACGATGGCTCCGTAAAGCGGAGCAATTTGCTTGCTGCGAAACAAAACAAACTGGTGTCATGCAGAATAATCACAACTACGTTGAATTAGAATCTAATCAGCGAGCGCTGCTGCAGCTGATCAGAGAGCTCCGGGCTGCAAATTGATCAGAGTTGTGAGACTCTTGCTCTTTTCAGAGGCTTTACTCTAGATATTGGCAGAAAGCTGTTGTTTTTCCAAAGTCTCCTCGTGGTTTGGCAGCCGATAAACACACAAAAAAACACAAGAGGATTATGGGAAATCTTTCCAGTAACCTCAGACGCAGACATTGCTAGACACCGCGTCGCGTGAAGAATTAAACTGTCTCGCGGTGGAAGTCTTGGCTGTCTCGAGTTTCGCCGTCTCGATCATTGTGAAGCGATGGACGAGTCTGACTCTGCTTTCTGTGGATTTATCGCCGTCCCAAAACCAGACGGTCGGTAAGAAGCAGAGAGGAGGTGTTTATGCTTCTCAAATGAGCCAGTCTGTGTGGCCACATGAGTAGGGACGAGTCACCCCGCTGGTGTGAATTCAGATGCGACCGTCTGTATAAAAAAATATGAGTCATCACGAGGGTGTTTTTAACAGCTCAGAAGTGACCCGAACTTCCAGCAAACACAAAGTTACATCGTTGTGTTTCGGTGAGACGGACAGTTCAGTCTGAACTTTAATTCTAAAACATTTGTTTTTTTTCTCACAACTTATTGGCGGTGCAGACCGACGCTCCGCACATTTGGAAGATCACAGCGAGTCTAAAATCTCCATATGCAGCCTCCAACCTGCTCCCTGGTATCCACTGCGTGTTTGCTTGAAACGGAGGCAGCTGTTAATGTTCTCTCCCTCTGCGATCAGAGACGTGTGCACAGGCGGGAAATAAAGCGCGGCTCGGTGTGTTGCTGCTCGTGGCTCCATCGTTGCTTTCAAAATGAAACGGAAAAGACATCCTTGATCTCTGCTCATCTCCCTGATGTGGTTTCCCCTCCATGTTAAGGGCCACGGCAGACCTCATCACAGTGAATGTTGAATTTAATTATCACTTGTTACGCCCGTGGAATTTGCTAATTACAACAACGCAAAACTGTAAATGAGCCCATTTGGATTTTGTAGGAAAAGATGCGAGCAAACGCAAACTGTGTTTCTCAGAGGTGCTGATCAACGCCTTGTGGTCGATTGATTCCTCTGAAGGCTCCGGGGCGTGAACAGGATCTCGCAGGAGGTGATTTCAATAATACCAATGTGCCAACCTGAAATCACACGGAGCACCCGGGCAGCACAGATGTGAGCGTGGGTTACTTTGGCTGTGACAAAGGAATTGTCACATGTTAAGACTCACCGGAGTTAAGCAGCCCCTCAAATAATCTAACAATAACCTGATTACTTATTGGTACGTATTCTGCACTGGCCGAAGACAACTTTTATGTATTTTGAAATTCTTTAATTTAAAAAAACAGCTGTAATGATTCTCTCAGAGGCCGGTGGAGCTTGTGATGAACCAACAAGCTCCTAAGAAAATCCATAAAATACATTTTAAGGCGATGAAATGTTTCTTCACATCTTTTTAGTTGCGTGATATTACTGCTTTTGAACGAAGGCATATTTTCACAGTTCCCTTTTATTTTGTCTCTATCAATCCTGATTGCGTCGCAGTGAAAAGGTCTTCTCACGCTGGAGATGAAGAAAGACAATAAAACGAGGTTAGAAAGGTTTCATGTTTTCAGTTGACTGCAGGCCTATTTGGCTCCTTACAAACTGAAAACTGGTTCAAAAGTGGAATAATCTGGGAAAAAACCCAAGCGTTGGTGCTGGCACAGAGTCCCTCTAACAAGAGTCCACCTGCAGACGGTTGGCCGTGTGTGCTGCTCTGGTCAGAGACTGGAAAAACACAAACAACAACTGGGCCGCTGGGAAGTCGCCAGAAAGCTCTGAGTAATGATGATAAAGCAAAGGGACGGTTCTTTAGAGCTCCGAAACGCTTACAAAGCTTCGCCCCCACACATCTTTGTGTTCTGGGTTTTTTTTGTCTGTGTACAGAGCGCCTTATTCCTGTGCCCTCTGCGATGCTAAAATAAGATTCATTTTGTGCTCCTGCAGGGCAATTCCAACAACATCGCCACCGTCGACATTTCCGTCGGCTTCGTCGGACTGGAGAGTTACGTGGAGGCACCTGCCGTCTTCTTAACGGCCCTCAGCACGTACGCGGGGCCCCTGCTCTGGGCGTGTCACCTCGTCTGCTACCTCAGCTCGCAGAGAGACCGGTGAGTGCCCGTTAAGAAGTCACCCTATGGAGGACATCCATCCAGGAGTGTTTGTACGGGGAAGGCTCATAAAAACATGATGTATATGATACAAGATGAGGTTTAAACCTGGTATGTAGCTGGCCCGTGATTGGTCAACGTGCCAGATTATAATGTAAGCGAACAAACAACACATTCTGTGAAGAAGCAAGAAGTCAACGAGTGTTGGCCAGAGACCAGACATGGCTGCGCGTGTGAGCTCCTTAATGCTGAGAGATGCAATCAATTACAAACTCATAGCTCTTCATGGATATACTTTATTACCTTCATACAATCCCTGTATTTAGAATTTTAAACGTATTCTAATGAAACAAAGATTGAAAGTCAAACTATTATTCACACAAATGTAGATTTTTAAGATCAACTGTTTTCTTTGTTTTGTTTTTTAATCCTTGAGACATTAATAGTTAAGAGTTTTTAATCAGTGTTGTCCTGCAGATGCCTGTTTGAACTTTTGCTCGACGCTGGGGGGGGGGGCGGGACACTTTTTGTGCATGCACCCTAGTGATGGGGACGCAGCGTAAAACGCGCATTAACAAAGCTGTGAGGACAGTTTGCACCAATTCATTTTGAAAGAGCAACGGCCAATGAGGATCCAGCTGGTGCAATTGCTTGAGATCATCTAACAAAATGTTGGGAACTGCTGCTCCACTGTGATCTCTTTAAACAATGCGGCTCTCTTTGACTCTGCAGAATCACTATTCCTACGACAGTGTTGGCCGTCTCTCTCTCTTTCATACTTGACCCTCTGAATGCTCTCTCTGGCTGGGACAGCGTAGGTGCATAGAAATACTCAGTTAATTGGTTTTACTCGGGGCAACAGGGAGAGACCCGCTTGCTAGGGTATCCAAAGATGCATGTAAACCGCTTAACCCGCACAAGACCTCAACTGGAGAGAGGCCAGTAGCCGGGTCGCTGTATGTGTGCAAATGCAGCCAACAACTGCAGCTTCCCCTCAGCATGAGGCCCCAGCACTGAGCTGAGTGATGAGCTCTGTGTCCGGGCAGCAGCTGCCCTGCTGATGGAGCCAAAAGTGAAACGCTCCATTTCGACAAAAAGATGGTGTTTGTATAAAAGGTGTGTTGTTTTATTTTGAAGGAACATAAATGCATGGATATGTCTGAAGCTGCAGAAAAAGTCTCTATGCAAAACAGAGCTTTGTTAGCTCAAATGAGAAATGAGAGGAGGGTGAGTGTGACCGTGCATGATTTGTATTCTTAATAATCTTTGATCACACATTTGAATATGAAGTGTTTTAACGTTTCAGTAGTTCAGCCAGTCTCTGATTAAAGAAACTCGATATTCATCTTCAAACTTTCCGCGCTGCCAGCAGCAGAGCCTAAAGACGACAAAGATGGTTTTGATTTGGCCACCGAGCACTCTGGAGCAGAACAGCTCCTGGCTGGCTCCACATTAGACGTCTTCGGAGGTCGGTGACCTCTCAACCTGTCATTTAGCGCTACGATGAGCTAAAAAAACCGTTTGTCCCATGACGAGACGTTGTCAAAACCTCGGCGCTCGTGCTTCCAAACTGAACATAGTGACTCCCATCACCTTCCCCGCAGCACCACACTAAAAGTGGAAGGGTTACGAATTAAAAGTAAGCTGAGATTGAAGCGACTGCACAGTTTTCCACTTAAAGTGTGGGCTCGCATACAGCAGCAACATCACATTACGGTCACCAACAAAACCCCTGAGACGTATTGAGCTTTAATACAAGTTGAAACTGCTGCCCGGGATCTTGGTACGCCTCTCGAGGACGCTGCCACTGCTCGTGAACATTACATCCTCTACTTCCTCTGCTGTTGTTATTCATAGCGTGGAGCTTTTCCCCCCAGACGCCCCCACCTGTAATATGCACCCGGAGACGTCGTGACAAATGAAACTCCACAATAGTCTTGCCATACAGTCGCTCATTAAAGCGTTCAGTCTGCACCATCAGCGGCCCGACCACGGGGCGAGTCCCGGAGAATGGACTGTGATCAATAGCTTTCCAGCGGTGCCTCCCTCGACACAGCTGAACTCTAATTAAGGCCAGGAGAATGTTTCCATTGTTTCGCTGCAGCGAATAACTTCAAAACTGGCCAATCAACACCACTTTACTTAATTAATATCATTACAACTACCTCCTGACAGAAATACATGAAATACAATGTAGTGAAGGGCGACGTAGCTTTCCATCAAACCTGTACTTCTGTGTTTCTGTGTGCAGGATTTTCAGAGGTGGGATCTTCTTCCTCCATCAGTGCTTCATTCATCTTTCGTTTTGCTCATTTTACACCCTGTTCTTTTGCTCAGTTATGACGGCAGAAAGAAAAGGATTTATTCAGACCACAACATTCTGCACAGGCCTTTCTTCAGCTCGGTCATTTGGTTACAGGACTTTTCTCTTTCCTAACCACGCCGTGGATAAATGACATCAGGCTGCAGTCGAGCTTGATGAGCGTCTTTATCGCCTCCTTCATTTATATAACCGTGAATTAGAGAAGATGTCAGAGACGTCGCTCGCCTGCTCCTCCTGAGAGAATTATCTCCTCAGAGGTTGGGTGTGAATGTTTGAGCAGCTCTTTGAGGTACGACGCAGAAATAAACTCAAGCTGTCTTCAAAACAGCCGTCCTGTGGAACTCGCCACCAGTTGAGGAGCTTATCCGCTGATTCATGGTCGGAGCGTGGTGCGATTATGAACTGGTTGTGTTCATTATTTAGCTCAAACCATTTAATCCTCACCAACTTCATCTCTCTTCGTCTGAGCACACGGGGACTTTGCTGATCGCAGACTTACAAACAGGACCGTTAGGGCAACACAAGGCATCAGACAAGTCCTCTTAATCGGATATTTAAAAAAATAAAATGTTTTATTATTACTATTAATCCCCCAACAAGTAATCACTGCGTGTCCCTTTAAATCTGTCTGATATCAGCAAATGATGTCTACATTTTTTTGCTCATTTTTGCTCTGTGTGTGTATCAAACAGTCCAAACTGGACATCTTCCCTTGTCTCCTACTTCTCTTGTCCTGGGAAGCGGCTTGAAGTTCCTCCCCCTCAGCTGGTCCGCTGCCTGCTTGTGTCTCAGCGCGTCACAAAGGAAGCCTCTGTGTATCCGTGTGTGTGTGTGTGCGCGTATTTGCTTTCACATCATCATCTCCTAATCTCCTCACTGCTCCCCGCCCTTCCTCCCATCATGCAGGTTTTTTTTAAAGTCATTAACTTCTTTATCAGAACTTGCCAGCAATCCGTTTTATTGTGAGAAGATAATTGGATCAGACTCTTCTCCTGAGTAAAGGTAAAAGCTCACGAAAAGTGAAAATGTGGCCTCTTCGCTGGTGTGAGTCATCAAGCGGTCTGCAGCTTCTCTGATCGCCGTTTTAGAAAACTCAGGACGACCTTGGCTCACGTCGAAACTTTTCTTCCCGTGGTGCTCGACAGGAAGTTACTCTCCTGCTCTGCTGCCCCCCATGCGGCGCTCTCCTCCCCCTCTTAACGAATCCTTTCCCTCTCCGCAGGAGCCCGGTTGCAGTCGGCCATGGCTGCTACTGTCTGGCCCTGCTGCGGTCGGTGCCAGCCGCCGCCTACATCGTGCTGGTGACGGCTCTGCGGTACCATCTCTTCATTTGGAGCGTCTTTTCGCCCAAGTTGCTGTATGAGTCCATGCACCTGCTGCTGACCGCGGGAGTCTGTCTCTTCTTCAACACCATGGAGCAAAGCCACAGCTCCAGTAAGTCTTAGGGGGGGGGGGGGGGCCACGGAGACGCAGGTCTTCCCCGAGGGGGAGTCAAAGGGTCGGGCCGTTGTCTCTTAGTACTGTGTGTAAGACTGACGCACACTGTGATGCGCTTCCCCTCGCTGCTTCACAAAGGCTCCCCTCCGTTGCCCTCTTTGAGAATGCACTTACAATGTATTTTTTCAGCCGTCTATTTAAATATTTCATTCTTTACAAGAAAAAAAGAAACAAATGTTTTTGGATGAATAAAAGTGAGAAGACACAAAGGAGCTTTATGAAAGAGAAACCTTTATTTTACATATACATGCAGCGTATTTACCTCAGGGACTGCTGTGCAGATGTTTTGGCTACATGTATAATTGAAGACGTGGGAGACCGTCGTGTGTTCACGTTGAGTGTAAACATGTGGTGCTCGTTAAGACCTGCAGCCTCACAGGTGTTTCCAATTGTTCCGGCTGATTAGAAACCACTGCCTTCGAGTGGAGGTGACATGGGGGGTCGTGTACGAGGTGGACTCGACTCGACTCCCTTTTGAAGGCGGCGTTTGTCACAGGCGGCATTTTGACTCCAACAAGCAAAAGCACAGATGTTAATAATACAATAAATCACGGCTCAGTCCCGGCATTGTGCCTCTCCGTCATGACTTACTGGGGACACAGTAGCTCACTTTTTATTCCTAACACTCATAATTACAAAGTTGTCCAGGTACAACAAAGCTAACAGATCCCAATCAAGCGGAGTGTGTCCCTGCCCACACGGCCCTGAGAGGTCTAATCAGGCCACACGAGGGAAAGCACTTGTGTGGGTGTAACATGAAGGTGGAGGGGGGGTTTGATACGGGAAGGTTTTGTTTCTCTTCAGTACATTTTAATTTATGTTGTCTTTTTTTAAATTTATTCCTTTTACTTTTTCCTTGATGTTTATTATCATTGCCATGTGGCTGGTGTTGTTTTCACCGTGTGTGTGTCGTCATGGTTAAATGTGGTCCTGGAGAAACTACCACAGAAGAGGTTTGGAGTCATTTGTCTGTCTGTCTGCCAGTAGACATGAAGGCATCGCTAACGTGCAAGATAGTCACACAAGTTTACAGGTGTGTGTGTGTGTAGATCAAATGAAAGTGAAGGTCAAGTTTCAAGTCGGGTTTGGCGTCGCGGTCCCATCGCTTGATGGTCCCTAGTTCTCTGGTTCATGTTCTCCAGCTCCAACTGAGATTTTATTTATTCAGTAGCAATTTCAGCGTCTCTGCAAGCATTTCTAATGCAGTGTAACGTCATCTAGAGGTCCGCAGCCCATCAGGGACACCAGACACACGGTTCTGTTTATATCTCCATGTCTCTCAATAAGAGTTTAGCTGTTAGTGTAAGGTTGCATGTAGGAAACACCATTGAATGCCATGTAACTAGCCAGTGTTTAAATCACCGCCATAGACACATTTGCAGTCATCCGCTAAAGTTTAAAGAAGACGTGAACAAACAAGCTTGAGTCTTTTGTAGTTGGACGATCCTAAAGTTCTGCTGCGGGAGCGCAATTCCCTGTTTTACTTGCCCTCATATCCAGCTGCATCTCTCTGATTATGCGTTACACTTTGGATATACAGGTTCTGTAACTCTCTAGAGTCTGGCAGCGCGCTGCAGACTTATAAACTTCTAGCACCAAAGTAAAGCTCGCAAGCTGGCTGTCGTCCAAACCAAGAGTATGGAGCCAAAGAGAGCAAGCGGTGCGTTGCTGCCGTGGTACTTACGGCGCACACTGTGGTGCTATATAGCGTCGCTCGGCCTCCATGTTGAAAGCCAAATAAGAACCTGGAAATAAGCAGCAGCTCCTGTGAACGTAAGTCTCCCGTACGTCATAAACCCAACAGCTTCTGTGACGTCGTGTTTTGTTATTTGTACCACGGTGTTTTAGTGCAGTGGTGCGTTACAAAATAAAAGCAAAGGCCTCCATTCCAGCAGTTGTTTTGCTGAGTTATGGGGGGGCTGTGATGTCGATGAACAGCTGTGACTCCTTCAACGCTTCCTCCTGATTACAACATGGCCATTCTTACATCATTACCCAACGAGCTGAAAGGTTTAGTGAGTGTTGAAACCACAGTGTGCAACTTTCCACCTCAAGGCACACACACAAAAAAAAGGGGGGGATTGTAAGATCCCGCCCCAACACTTGTCACTCACCTTGATGAGCTGTCTACCTTTGAAACAGCATCTCGCTCGGGGCTGAGATCACTGCCATGCCCCCCCCCCCCAAGGGGCCACGGGCGTCAGAGAAGCAGATGCCAAACCGAGGAAGGAAGAAGTTATTTTTTTTTTTTAAAGAATAAGCGATGCTGCTGTTCAGTGTGTTTCTGAATAGATTCTGTCTGACGCAAGACGAGCTCCACGCTTTGTTTTGCTGCCACTCATCCTCAACGCTGGCCTTATACCTACAGCAAACCCAATTTAAATGTCCCGGACGTCATTGAAGGATTGCCATTTGAATACGCAGGGTCACTGACAGACGCACGCTGCATATGGATCACTTGCAGGTGAGCATCAGAAGCAGCACTTTGAAGATGAACATGAGCCTTTTCTGAATTGACAGCATGGCGTTTGGCAAGTGCCTCCTCTCTGCAGTTGAGTAAAGGAGTCAGATGGAAATAGTTTACGGTAATAATCTGTCTGTTTACGATGCTTCACATCATGTCTTTGCAAATCTTTAACGACAAAACGGTGTCATGGAAGCCCACTCTGTGGCCGTGATGACGTACGACACAAACACACGTTATAAGGTTTCTTTCACCGTCGTCTTCTATAATAGTGTTTTAAAGGCTAATCTAAAATGTAGTGCACACGTCCTCTCGGGTGGAGATCTATTTTCCGTTCTGAGAGGTAGAAATGAATGATGTCGGTGTTGTGGAGTACTCCGTGTACTCTATAGTGCCGAAGTGTTACACGCTCTGCATCTCATCCGCTACCTTGCACTAAAATGAAAACCTGTGACACCACTTTGGTTGTGAGGAGTTTTGAGGAACTCGTGAAGTACTTTGGGACTCTGAATTGATAATATCATTACAGGGATCATTCGTCGCGGCGCTGGCAGCAGACTTGCCGACAGCAGCCAGAGATGTAATTTGTAGTTTTTTTTGGGGGGGCTTTCTGCTGATGAAGTACGTGTCTATAAGAGGAGTTTCTTCTTTTTTGTCCATTCATAGTCGTCTATTCATTCTGAAACCAGGAACTTCTTTAAATACCTTCACACACAACCTTTCACGGAACGGCTTTTAGCAGTATTAAAAAAAAGAAGTTGATTTTATTCAAACAAGTCACAGAATGTCACTTAAAAACATGAAGCGAGACAGAGAGTGGTGTCTGGGTCAAAGTCACTGTGACGAGCTCCAACGAAGATGCTCATCTCACAGAGACCAAATGTAATCATGATAATAACCCCGGTGTGTGTGTGTGTGTGTGTGTGTGTGTGTGTGTGTGTGTGTGTGTTTGTGTTTGAGTTGGTTTATTTCCTCCTCCTCCTGTGTCTGTGTACAACATGGCTGCACCAGAGCAAGAAGAAGCCTCAAAGCAGCGTCTCATCAAACCTGATGGGACGACATTTTCCACGTGAAATCATTCCTCTGTATCCAAATACCTAGCGGCCCATGAAATGGATCAGAATAATTAAAGTGTCCACATGGTTGGAAGCGTTTTAACATGAGCTAGCAATGCTGGGGGGATTTACATTTTTTGTGTTTTTTGTGTTTTTTTTGAAAGTCCATCTTTGTAGGAATGAGTTCAGTTCACAGCAGTGTTTAGTTTCACAGGATTCTTTTCCAACTGTTAAACTGTTATTCTGGTAACATCCCACTTGTTTTAATGTAGTTCATGGGAACTGTGAAATCCAACCTGTTCGTCCTGCATGTGTGTGTTTATTTCTACCACTCTGTTCGTCTCCTCTTAAGCTGAATTGTGTCCCTTTTTTTACCTTCTTCTGATTTCTGTATCTCCTAGCTGATCTTCTTTAGCTTCTTTTGTTTGCAAACAAATTATGAAAAGTGACAGATGAGTGTTAATCATTTTTTATAAAGACTTTTTCTTCCGTTATTTATGTCCTTAATAATGAATTAAATGATTTGCAACACTGTACCGCTTTAGTTTCCGTGTGATTTTTGTCAACTGCAACAACTACGAGAAGAAACCTCCAGATCCTGATTCAGGTTGAACATTCGCAATCTTTAAGCGGACAACAACAACGCAGCCCTGATATCTACGTGATGATCTGTCCGTTACGCAGTCTTTCTGCTGCATGCGGCCTTGGAGGCCATCTGTCTGCTCTGGAGGACGAATGACATATGAGGCGCTTTTCACTGGAGTTTCTGCTGTCAAAGTTTCCCACCGACTTGGTAGAACTGGACCCCGAACCATCTGTGAAAGTGCACCGAGGGTAGCTTAGCGTGCGGTGTAGTAGTAGCAGCAGGAGGAGGAGGATGATAACTTAGCATCATCCTTCTATCTGCTATCCACCCACTAAATAATAAGCTCATGCCTTCAGGAGCTGTACTTCAATGCCGTCGTTAAAGGGCCCGCACATTTCATGCTGTGCAGCGAGAGTCCCTCTTAAAACCTCCAAAGTGATGATGCGTTTAAGATCTATTATTGCCCCGAAAAACTAAATGTTGCACCGTTTACATTTTTCATACACAACATCCTTTTTGTTATTATAATGTAGATCTTACAAAAGCAACTGCCTGATGGCCTATCAGGGCATGTAGTTTTCAGCACACATTTTGAACAGAAGTGAACTTGGTTTTTGCTTTGTTCCTCCGGTGCTCTTTGTTCTGTTATTTTCACTTGTGTTTGATTCTCCTCTTAACATGTATGTGTTCTAGTGTTACATGCTACATGAGGCCGGGGTCATGACGGCTACCCTCTTCCCATTTCCTCCTCCTTCGTCATTTCCTCTAGGAGATCCTGAAGCTACAAAGGCAAAAAAAAAAAAAAAAAAAAAAAAAGGATGTGTAATCCCTCACAAGTGTGACATGTCCAGGAGGCATCCTGATCAGGTGCCCAAACCACTGGTGCTCGTCACTGCAAAGGTGCAGCCACGTGTCACCAAAACAGGACACGTGTCACTCTCCACAGACGAGTCCGGTGGCGAAACGCTTCCTCCTGAGGGGTCGTGACGGTTTGCCAATACCACTTAGCAGATCCAAGAGTTTATTGGGCTAACTGAGCCCAAAAGGCCCCTCCACCAGAGGGGCTTTTGAGTTTCCATCACAACTGGCACAGATGTTCTTTTGGCCAACGCACCGAGTAGAGCTGCCTCAGTTTATGCTCCAACATGGTGGTCGTTATACGCACACTCCGTGGCAACCACTGAGGTCTAAGTGCTATGGATCAGACAAAACGGGTCTTTCGCCTCAGGCTCGCCGCCCAAGTGACCACTTGAGTCCCCCAACAGAGTCCTCGGGCAGAGCCCATTGAAGGACCCGACTTCTACATCACGCAGACCAAAGCAGAGCCTCATGGACTTAGAGAGTATGAATTGGCGTCTAGGGGGTGCGTACATGAAGGCACAGACCAGTCAGAGCCCTCGCTAAGACCTGCAGTCACATTTTGATGATTTGGTTTTCTGGGTGAACTCCAACAGCCAGGGGCTCATGAGAATCCCCACATCTGGCCAGTCTGGCATCGTGACATGAAACGGCGGCTTCTCGTTTAAAAAGTAATCGACGAATGAGCGTAGCGGGCAAACTCACAATTGGCCCAATCGGCGCCCTCGGCCGGGACTAACGCCGTTGTCGAGCAGAACAGAGGAGGAGAAAGGATATGGGGTCACTCCATGGCCTCTCTTACGCATTTGGGCTTCTGGATAACAGTGTTGAATTGTTATCACCCCCTTGATTAACAAATTCATTTGACATATATATATATAAGACATGTCTTCTCAATATCGCTCCAACACCGGCACAAAGTATTTTGTCATGACAACACTTCACACGTCTTATTAAAATGAAATTGACTAGAGTGGAGACAGAATCGTCAACTCAGTACTCTGTTTCCCTCCTGACACTGTCTGATTTCAGGCAAATGGTTTCCCTTTTGTTTGGAATTTCTTTAAATAATCATTTTTGCCCTCTTTGTTCTTTGAACAATCCTTTTTTTTTTTGGTTTGTTTAACATCCCAGAAGAGCTGATGTGAGACGTGTCCACATTCTTGCTGATGTTTTGGTTGGTTTAATAACGGAGCTTTCTTCAAGTCATCCATTAAATCCAGTCGCCCCAACTGAATTGCAAATCTTTTTCAAAGCTCCACTGTTTCGCACTCGACATGGCAGTTCCCCCCCCCCGATTCTTAACCGTCTTTTAACTCTGTATGGTTTTATGGGGGGGTGGGGGGGGGGGACATGATGAAAGAATGTATGAAGTGCCCTTTTAGATGCCTCCATTGTAGATAAAACATGATAAAATGCCCTCTCTGGTGCCCTTCTAGTGGAGTAAACATTATAAAGTGCCCCCACTGTAAATAATACATGACACCATGCCCTTTTAGTCCCCCCCCCCCCCCCCCCCCCCCCCCCCCAATTCTTAAACATCTTTAACTCTTTGTCTTTGATGCCCTTACAGAAGCGAAAACATGACAAAGGACCCTCTCGGGTACCTTTCTAGTGGAGAAAACAAGATGCAGATGCTAGTACACGATGGACGACTTCCTGTGCATATCATATATAATACATATCCGAACCATGTCGATTTGTCCGTGCTCCTCATTTCTCTTTCATGTGAAGTGAGGACTAATGGCCGTCCGGCAGAAAACTAATTACAGGAATGGAGCAGCTGGAGAACTGAGTCTGTGCCTCAGAGTCGGAGCTTTCCTCTGTGAAAGCGACCTTACCTCAGCTGCACCGCTCCACTCTTTTGATGCTCCGTGAGTTTGTCTGCTAAGTGGCAGATGGCAGCGAGCCAAAGAGGTTACTGCAAGTTTAGAGCTGGCTCCCTCTGAAAAACACAGCCACTGCAGGAGCTATTGATTGACACACGGCTCACTCTGTGGCTGCACGACGCTGCCAGGGTTCCCCTTCTCCCCCCTCACTGCATCTCCACCACACTCTCTGTTCCAAGCTACTGAGAGGAATCCAGCTCACTAAAACTCCGCTCAGTTGTTAAGAAGCCTGGAGGGGAACACTTGCTGTTTTGCATAAAATTACTACTGGCTTGACTTCCACAGCAGTAAAGCTGCTTGTTAACCCGTCGTGAACTACATTTTACACTTTTATTGGTAAATAGATTAGACTGTGTGTAGGAGTTACAGCTATAGAGGGGGGGCTCTGACCTGAGGACTTCTTTACTCCACCTTTAATTAAATGTCAAGACGAATGTTTAGGTGAGAAATGTGACACTCGGCAATTGCATTAACATTTACATTTTAGGGAGGGGTATTCAGTGGGTGGCAAAGTGCAACCTCACCGCCAAACGCCACTAAATCTGACACACGGCTACTTTAAGAAGTGGATGAACAAACTTGCCAGAAGTTATAGAAAATACCTTTCCGTGCTCATTCGCTGGCAGACTTACAGACATCTGCTGCAGAGAGTTTGGTTCATACCGAGTACAACAGATAATTAAATATCGAGGCAAGGCATTCATCGGTTATTATTTCGGCAGGTTGCCATGTGAGATGAGTCGATTGTAATCCACAAATCCAGTTGGAGGTCGGTCATTAAAGGACTGTTAGTTCATCCGTGACCCAGCAGGAAGTCAATAGAACTGTTTCTCCTTCTACACAAAGAATTTCATCCTTTAGAAGCAGTAACTGATACAAACCAGGAAGGCACATTTGTAGGTAGGTAGGTAGTAGGTAGGTTTCTACTACCTCATGGAAAATACCCAGAGATTTCAGCATCTGGCTGTAATCAAATGACCGCTGATCGAACTCCTGCAGCATCAACTTGTGCACTCAAGTTGAAAACCTGTACTTTTCCCTCTTATTAGTCCAGATCTAGTGAACTCTCTTTGATTTGAGATAGTAGTAGTTTGGCCAAACAATCATGTGTTCTTCATCCGGGATGGAGTTTTCTCAGCTGTCATGGAGATGGATCTGTTGCAGCCTTTAGGACCTCTCGTCCATGTCGTTAATCCTCTCACACAGTCGTCCTCCGTGGATGAGGTACCTGTGCTCCGGTTTAGAGCTCCAGAGGAAGCAGGTAAGTGGACTTGGAGTTAGGACTGGGAAAATCAATTAATCGTTTAAATCCATCTTTTAATCCAAAAAGGCCAAATCGTCTCTGGATTAGGCTTCTCCAGAGTGATGATTTGTTGTTTTTCTATGTTTTATATCTTTGCAGATTGACTGTCTTTGGGTTTGGAGCTTTTGATCGGAAAAACAACACATTTGAAGAAGTCACCTTTGGATTTAAGAAATTCTGATCTCCATTTTCTAACATTTAATAGACAAAATGATTCATTGATTAATTGTGAAAGTAATCCTCAAATGTTAATCAAAACAACGACTGAGATGCGTGTTTGTTTTTGTCAACATCTCCATGAAAACTGAACAAATTCCATCTTCTGACGAACACCATGTGAAGTTTTTCTGAAAGTCCTGACAGAAAGCTTGTGAGTGGACTTTGAGTTATGATCGTCCAGGTAGTACAAGTTCACACTGAGCTGCATGACAGCCGCCACATAGTGCACACTGGGACACAGTCCCAGTGTGAACAATGGCTTTTGATTGGGTTTCCAGCACATCAAGCTGCAAGCTAAAAATTCATAATCATCTGCAAATAATGTGAAAACACAGTGCGCACATAGTTCTGCCTCTGCAATGGTGCCTTCTAGTAGTTGCTCATTGTGCATTCACTGATAACGAGACCTCTAACGCTGTTGCTCCTGCAGAGCAAAAGATGAAAATCAGAAACTTTAAAACTCTTCAAAGAGGGTACAAAGGAGAGAATCAAGCTTTTCAGAAATTTGCACAAGCGAGTCTAATGGCTTGGAAGCTCACACATAGGTAATGAACCACAGTTTTGTCAGGAAAGGCCCAGTGTTGGCTTTTAAAAGCCACTGGAGCTTTTCCAGACACAACTTTCCCTGGCAGCTGCACACCGGCAAATGGAAATGTGTCTAATGAAAGGCTTTTAGGGGGTATTGATTTTTTTATTCCTCCATAAGTTCGGCCCGGCAATTTTGTCCTTGACATACATTCGGAGAAGTATGCAGATGGAGAAAAAACATGTTATACAAGATGTGTGTCTGTGTTTCTCTCAGCAGCACAACTACATCTCTCTGTGGGAGCGGCTGCAAAGCCAGAGCGACAGCATTTAAAACGTTATTATACTTCTTAATGCGCCAATTGTCTCTCATCTCCAGCTTGCGCCAAAGACATTTTTGAACTCGCTTCCTCGCCTTCGGGGCGCCGTCGGCTCATCCCCGGCTGTCCGCTCCTGTCCACGTACATCATTCATCCAGATATCTGCAGTGTAATCACTTGTGCAGAATCCCTCTCTTATATTCCTCAGAGTGAGGATCTTAAAGATGCAAGTCAGCGTTTTTGTATTTTTTTTTACTTTGTGTGACCAGAGCTGGAGGCTGTCATTACAGTAATGCAGCACTGCTATCCAACAAAGGATCAGCCACCAGGAAAAAGAAAGGCTCCGGAACCGCAGACACACAGCTCTTAAGATAATAGACTGTCCTACACAACATGTATTTGCTTATATATATAGAAAGCATGTCGTGAGCTGTCGTCAAAGGCACAGTTGATACACTATGGAGGTAATCACATAGGCGTACACCAGTTTTGAGAAGAGTAGAATCAGGCATGTGACCCGTAAGCAATGCACTGAGCCCCGATATCTCCTCCGTATGTAGCATCCCGACGGCCATCAGAAGAAGACGCTGTCTGTGCCGTGTGAACTCGAGTCAGTCTCCGTCAACTCCCCCAGATAAATGAGATTTATTGTGTAGCCTCAGGTTTTCTTTCCAGTGAACAGGCAGGTGACGTTCGTTAACGACCAGAGAGCAGAGATGCATTCGTCACGACAGACAGCAGGCTGTAAACTGCTCCCACGGGCGGTGACTTTTAGAAAGTTAATCGCTCTCGCTTTTTTTCTTGTAAGACCGAGTGCACTTTGTCATTTCATAATTACGTCTGACGGAGCTGATATTTAAACACAGCAACACAGTGAAACCTGAACACGAGTTCTTCAGTTAGATACATTCTTCGGGTTTTGTTGTGAGGTGAAAACAATTAGATTTGTGCGTCAGTACTGAGTGAGCAAAGGGACATTTTGAGCTCTAAAAAAAGCACAGAAATGATATTTTGTTCAGAGATGTCCATGATGTGAAGAACAGTTTAATGTGCCACAATTTCAAACAAGGAATAAAAAAAAGTAGCTGATTCGTTTTTGTTGGTTTTCTCAGTCTGCTAGTGATTATCGGTTTTCTAGGGAAGGACTGAGACAAACACCGCAGCCACACAATTGTTTGGTTGTTTTAAACAATTTTGGTTACAAACCTAATGTATGGACATTTATAAAACTCAGTTTGTACTTTATTAGCTTGCAACCTTAGCTCATGGTGTC
The DNA here is from genome assembly GCF_910591455.1 of Pholis gunnellus. Taxonomy (NCBI): domain Eukaryota; kingdom Metazoa; phylum Chordata; class Actinopteri; order Perciformes; family Pholidae; genus Pholis; species Pholis gunnellus. The sequence continues at coordinate 6,763,105 of NC_136537.1, forward strand.
CCACGTCATCCCTATGTTCCCAGGGTCCTCATTGTAAGAGATTAATAAAGTCTATTTTCACAGTTGACATTGTTTAAGAAAGAAGGCCGATGGATTCTTCAAATGCAGTTTGAATGGTTAAAATCAGTTCAGCCATTGTGAATATTTCAATGTCTAAATAAAAGCATTACTGAGAACGTAAAACCATCAGAAAGGGTTCCTTAATGTGTCATATTAGCTAGCTAGCTCCCTGCTAAATACGCAGCAAGTTAGCTAACTAAGCTAGTTGGCTAACAGGAACATTGCTAGGTACCCAGCTATGGCATTGTGATTATTTATGAAAACAGATTTGTGTTGTTGTTTTGGAGCCGTAGTGCCCAACGAAAAGTGTAGAGCCCTAAGTTGAGTCGAATGTTACAATAGCTAGCTGAGTTACAGGCTAGTGTAGCTATAGGCCTATTAACGTTACCAGTGGACATTTATTTCAAGTCAAATAGCAATGCCACAATGTAAAATACTCTGTTACAAAGAAATACTTAAGTATTATTCCTAAAACTAATTTAAAGTATCAATTTGAAAAGCACCCGAAAAATGGTCCCATGAGTGCTGCTCTATTGTATATCATTGGATTATTATTACTGGAGCGTTCGTACAGAAATAATAGTTAAAACAAATTTTATATAACGTGTAGTAGTTTAATCTACACACAGTGCATCATGTTTTATAAGTTCATCATGCGCTTTGAAAGCTATATGTAAATCTAAATTTGTCATATTATTATACTATAAAATAAATGTATAGTGAAATAAAAAGTGAGGAGTATTATAAGTAATATAGTACTATTCTTGTAGTAGAATATAAGTATTATGTGGCATGAAATGGACATTCTCAAGTTAAGTACTTAAGTAATACACTTGTCCAGTGTGACTTACAAGTTAAGCAATCGTTATCGATTCTAACAAAATCATATCTGATTATTGAATACAGATCATTATTGTTTGTTGAGCCACTAAGGATCTTTCTACAATATATGATTTATGATCTCACAAACAACCTTTAACTAGTTCTCAAAAAGAATCTGAATGCCCCAGAAAACTAGATTTGCTGTTCAAGACGAGTTCCAAACTGTGACCCAGTCTGTTGTGACGGCAGTCACTACAGTCTGATGTTAAAAGTGCCATAATTGCCATAATTAAACGATATAGCGCTGTGAAATGAAATGTTACAGTGCTGTAATAGGAGCATGAACACTGCTCGTCTTCACTAAAGCGTTCCATTTCTGTGGAGTAAACTCCCCCAAAGAACCTCCCCATGTTGTCAATGCTATAGATTTTAGCAGCAAATGTCACAAAATGTTAGTCAGGGCATCTGCATGAATCTCTTGAAGACATAATCAGCAATTTAGCCACATCTTGTGATGATGTTTGTGCACAGTTTGTCTTCTATATATTCTGGACATCTTTCCAATTATTCCATATGTAAACAGACCGTGTGCATCCGAAAAGAATATATGAAATCTCTCGCTATGCGTAGCTTAACCAGACAACCAACTGGAAAATGAAAAATGTCAGACAGTCCAATAACTCCCAATGCAAACAAAGCCAGCACTAAAGTTCCAGTGATTCAATATAGGGGATCACAGCTTCATATACTGTACCACTATGTCAATGATGTTTATTTATGCCACATTAAGCCACCCAAAGATAACATTCATTGGCAAAAAGTCAAACCAAATGATGCCTACACACCTTAGGTGTTCGCAATCCTTTTTTTACTTTAGTTATTAAATGTCAGCCCAATATTGGTGAGTAACAAGCACCGTGCATGGTTAAAATGAATATGTAAGAGAAGCAGAATTGCTTCATTGCACCGGCTCCCTGGAGGGTGATCTTTACAAAACCTGACATTTTACTTTATTTCAAGGTGTTAAGAGTTAAGAACGAAGGCAGAAAACATTCTCAAATACTTTCTCTAAAGGTTAAGGCGAATGTGTCTCTCCCCGCTGACAAATGTAGTTTTTCAAGCAGATTAAAAAGCAACATATCCAGCCCAGCTAACTCATTAAGCTCGGTGGGATACTGCTGACCCCCCCCCCCCCCCCCCCCCCCCCACACACACACACACACACACACACACACACACACACACACACACACACACCCCTCCTTGAAACTTTTAGGACACCGGCTCTCTGAAGACCTCTTTTGTTCTCTTGTCTGTCGCTGGCTTAATCGTAGGTTATAGCTGTATTTTATTTTTTAGATAAAAGAGAAGAGCAGGTTGTCTCTGTCCTGTATTCATCTCTGGCACTCAAAGACCAACTTAAGTGGCATGAGAGAGAGGAAAGCATCATCTCACGGTTTGAAAAGTATAAGAGGAGGATTATTACACTGAGCCAGTACCGTACTTCTTTAAGTGTCTCTCTCAAAGTGCCCCTGAACAGACATTTGGCCATGGATCCTCATTTCAGAGCTTTAAATTGACTGAAAATGGACCATTTCAGTTTGATTTACCACTGAGCGGTGTTGTCTAAAGGCGGGCACATAATCATGACAGCCACATCTACCTTTTTCTCTGTCACTGTTCTAGCTTTTAAGTGAAATTAGAAACAGTGAGGTTGAGGATGTTTTTGAAGGCTCCTTGCCGTGAGCTCACGTGGTTATTTGTGTGCGGTGGAATTAAATAAATGATTTCAAGTCACATCAAATTGAACAATATGGGAGGCAGTGCTGCGCAGTTTAAATTGTTTTAATTGGAAACGATGCAGGACCACCTTCAGTCCTTATCACATCCGGACACCCTGCTATCTGAGGGTGCATTAAAAGACCCCCAAAATAAGTTGTTTTTCTATAATCACTCCTTCTGCTACTTTAAAACAAATTAGCTGTGGTGCATTCAGGCTCACCCTGTCCCTCTGCTTCCTCCCACATACGCATTATTATTGATAGCAGTCTTGTCAACCTTACCAGTTATAGCTCAGAGAAATAGCATAGAACTGACATTTATCAGTTTTCCATGGTCATGTGATTAGCACAGAAGACAATGGAGATTGTTGTTACTTGTCATGGTGAGAACACACGTCAGTGGGGCCTTAAAGAGTAATTGTTTCTCACGTGGGGAAGAGAGCAGCTGCAGCTCCAGAAACTGATGACGGGCTAGTTGGGTAGCGTGTCCTTCCTCGCGCGGTGAGGAGTGAGGAGTGAGGAGTGAGGAGTGAGGAGTGAGGAGTGAGGCGGGGCGGGGCGCCGCCACCAGCCCGCTGTCTGGCTCATTTTCTGCAGTCAGTGTAGCATTAAACCAGCTGTCCGCTAGTTAGCTTGTTCATTTCCACCATGCTTTAATGCTACACCGGCTACAGAAAATAAGCTGAACAAAGTTGTCACTTATCTGGCGATAGCAATGTGCTTTCCCGTGCTATGACAAGGGTGTGTGGATGAAGCACTAAGTTGTTATTTTTTAATAATTTACTCTTTCTCTCTATGCTTCGTAAAGTTATTACTCCACTGTTCAGATCAGTTGTCTTTACTTGTCATGTGAAGTGCTAATAGCCCACTCACTCTGGGGAAACAGTTAGACATGTATAATGTCCTCTGACGCTCTGGAAGGAGCGCCGCAAAGTATTTAAAAAATGATGACGTCATAGTGATGTAATTAGGGTTATCTCAGTTTTGGCGTGGAGACTTTAAACTTATAACAGAAAGCCTGTGTTACAAACTGAGGGTGTATCTCCCTGCCAGACAAGGATAGTTTTGTGAAACATGTTGACCTGTTGCATTATGGGACATGTATGCTTTACCCACACGTGGACCTAAAAGTTGGTGTGTTTGGGTATCTGCTAATTCAGTTTTGAATGCTCTTTTTTTTTAATTCATGTCTTTTGAGTTCCCCAACGTTATGAAAACAAACTAATAAACCACTGCAGTGTTCCTTTAAAGTGGGCTTTGAAGTTGGGGTCTTTTTTTCTCTTAATTGCTCAATGGCTTATATTGTAGACTACATGGCTCCTGATGAGTATCAAATAGAAAGGTCAAATTAATTAACTACACAGCACCATAACAATCAGAGGAAGTCGGTTAAAACCTTGAAAATCAAGTTTCATCGACAGGCTTTCCAAAAGCTATTGCAGCAGCTTCATGACGTCAGATGAGGTTAAATACACTTTTTATTCACAAGTAGAAATGTCAACAGCAAACATTCAAAACATAAACTCTGCTTTTGTTATACTAGCAAGCTGTTGCGTTTATGGGCGTTGATTTGCCTGCACTGTCTGGGCCAGATCACTCATCTATTCATCTAGCCAGTGTGACTGCTGATGGAGCCTACACACACTACCGGGCAGATGTAAGAAAATATCAGAACGAGAAGAAGACCATGGTGAATTCAAATCCACTGCTGCTGTCCTACTGTGTAACTTACTGCTGTTGTTGGAAGAAGAAGAGGGGCATTGTTTAAAGCACAGAGTCATTGATTGTCACAGCGGAGGAGAAACGCTGCTGGGGCTGCTCCAGAGCGGCTATGTGTTGCATGCCTCGGCGGGGAAAATGTCTTCGTATGCGGGGGGCAGCTCGCTGGGGAGCGGGTAGGAGAAAGGGAAGCAATGATTGAGCTCCGGGTCCGTGGGCGAGTATCCCGGCAGCTCGATGGACGGGTGTCCCCCGCACTGCACTTCTGCACCTGTCTCGTCAAACACATTAAAAACACCCAGGTTGATGTAAGACACCGGCTGGAAATCCCCCGAGCAGTCCCGCTCCTCGCTGAAGATGATCGCACCGGCGCGCTGCCTCTGGGACTCTCGGTTCCTAGAAAACTGCGCTGTTTTGTACCTTTTGATGACCACCAGGTTGATGAGCCCGAGGAGGCACTCCAAAGTGCTGAGAACAGTGGAGACGACCAGACTCCGCTGGTACTCCCTCAGCTGCTCGCAGGCAGGGTTCGCAACCACCGGGTGGAAGCAGTAATGGGTGTGCTTCCTCTCCACCAGGGAAGCCGTGTCCCCGTCCACCACCGCGCCGGAGAAGGCGGTGAGCACTCCCAACAAGAACACCACAACACCGAGGAGAAAGAAATTCCTGCAGCCGGGCTTCTCCACGCAAAAGAGCAGCGCGGAGCCCAGCAGCGCCTGCCCGATTCCCAGAAGTAGCCCGGAGTAGAAAGCCCCGGCCGTGGTGCCGAGGTGGAAATGCGCTTTCACCGTAGATCCCAACGAGACGCATCTTAATCCAACGACAACTTCGCTCAGGGCGCACACGAAGAGGAGGGTGCTGGAGAAGACGGCGCACAGTCCTTTCCCACTCAACTTCATTATATTCCACCTCTGCCGCTCTCGATCCTTCTCCCCCCTTCTTCATCCTCCTTCGTCTCCTCTGGAAGCACTCTCACGTTGGGACATCATCTGCCGGTTGACTCCTCCGGTTCAGAGCGGGCGATCCTCGCCACTGTGGCGTCTCTCTCTCATCCCCGCCGCTTTACGGGAATATATAAATAACTAATGCCACGACCGCGCTCCTTTTTGCACTTATCGGTAATCCATACGCAGGCACTGATCACTTTACCCCAGATAACCTAACCGCCCATCAGACTCTCAAGGCACTCTCCTGACCAAAAGTTTTTCCTTTTTTCCCCCTCCTCCTCCTCCTCCCGAAGAGAGAGTCTCATCCGCAGTCCGCCAAGTCGTCGGAATGAATGCTGTGTGGCGTTTTTGTGGCAGAGGAGGAGGCGGCTGCTTGAGCCCGGAGATGCTTGAGGGTCCCGTGGACCAATGACCGATGACCCACAGACCCTCAAATCACCTCAACACTCCCACAGTGCGTCCGAGGTGCCCCCGTGGTGACTTTATATACATATAGCGGGAGTGGTGTTAAATGAAAAGGTGCGTAAACGACTTTTTGGTCGGTGATCGAGAAAACAAACACCAGCACAGAAATCATTGGCTTTCAGGAACATTAATTTCCTCACAACCCCGTTAAAGCCCCGAGCCTTGTCGTAAAATCGGTTTGGTAGCAGTAGCTGTGAGTCAATGAACTTAATTAGCACTGCTGCTAAACTGTATTCCTGCAACAACAACACAAAGGTGGATATACTGAGTTTTTTTCTTCTTTTTTTCCCCCCTTATTTAAAAAAAAACTCAATCCAACTGTTATTATATGCGGCATAAATACTGTGATGTGTCGACGTCATCCTTGCCTAATGGTCTCATGGATTGTTGTTTGTCAGGTGGATCTGTCCGGAAATCCGAAACAAACGCATTAATAATAGAGCAGCGCTGCTCTGCGCGCTGTCCGTGGTGCTGAAACATAAAGCCCGGGCCAGATGGCAGCTGACTGGACTCCTCTACATCTCTCAGCCATCCTCACAGAAAACACACCGGGCGTTTTATTGAACGTAGGAGAAAACTATACATCTCACGTTTTATTTAGCACAGATTGAATTACCATGTGTGTAGGTGGGGAAATAACTGCGGGGTTGTTTTTGTCGTTCGTGCCCAAATGACCTTGGCGTTCGTGAGGGCTCACGTGCCACAGACAATCAGAGAGAAACTTAGAAAAGGAGCAGAGGTGTTACAGGGTAGATTACCGGGAAATCTCTTAAATCCCTAAACAAATGTAGAAGGACATACCCTGTGTGTCATCCAAAGTCGGTGCAGTGTGTGTCTGACAGAAGTGAGCTGAAGGTTGCCTGTGAGTATGAGGCCCATGTTTATTTTGTCCTTAATTTCATATTTTGATTGACTTCATGCTGGATAGAGGAGCACGCAGATCAGACCGGGTCAGGTTAACGTTAACGTGAGACTGAAAGAGGCAGTAACACAGCGGTGCTTAAGCAGGTATAATGGTTAGCGTGGTCAGGCACACGTATCGCAATAACACATGTAGGATATAACAAAATAATGAAATGTTGAAATGCTAAAAGGAAAAAGTGCATACTAACTCAAAGTGCTGAGTTATGCGCAAAGTTAGTTTAGCTTGTTGGATTGCAACATGTTTTATTAGCACTAAACACAAGAGACTGCTCAGTGAGCCGTTAGTTTTGCAGGTATTTGGTCATAAACCAAAGCATTGGAATCTAAAATGTTTGATAGTTTATTGAGACATTTCAACCCAACAGGGACAGAAAGTATAAGTGTCATAAACCCAAGCGGGCTGAAAACACTAGAAAAATGACAAAATGAGTTTCCGAAATGAGAAGCCTCAGAAGGCAAGCAACCACCTGAGCAGTATTCAAGGGCAAAATGGTCGCATGGTGGGACCGAATCGTTGCACCTTGTTGGATTTGATTTGTTTCCAATTCATTTACTCCGGATGTGAAAACTTTCAGAGGACAAGCACGACTTTATGATTTAATGAACCAAAGGTTTGACGGGCGCAGGTGAGAGAATAACACCAGGGAAAGCCCTCGCCCATTCATTTATCATAATGAGCTACCTCATTGACTGTACCAGTACAGCTGCCAGTAAGTGTGTGTGTGTGTGTGTGTGTGTGTGTGTGTGTGTGTGTGTGTGTGTGTGTGTGTGTGTGTGTGTGTGTGTGTGTGTGTGTGTGTGTGTGTGTGTGTGTGTGTGTGTGTGTGTGTGTGAGTGATCGGGACTCTAATTAGGTCATTGCTACTTTGCATAGGTTTGCAGTTAAGAGAGTGTGCTGTGAACGATGTGTTGATGATCTGCTGAGTGGTTGATTGATTGGCAGTCCTGCTTGCTGGCACTGGGTCGCTCCGTTGGCAGCGCCGAGGACGTCAACACGATCAAACAGCAACAGGGAGACGGACTGGACCCGTCGCCTCGCGTCTTTTCACCCAGACACACCAGGCCTCAGCAGGAATAAACACACAGCGCCTCGTCCAGCCTTCTGTTATTGTATAATGTCCACTCTTTGCTGATCAGCAGATTCAAACCAATCTTCACATTGTGTTGTTCCACAATGTGGGCGTTGTGAAGCCTTTTGAGACTGTAACTGTGATTAAGAGCTATATACAAATAAACCTGGACCAGGCCAGCTCAGAAAACGGCTTCAGTTAACTCACAGTAGGAGCAGTCACAGGCACGCATTTTAATCTTGGGGGAAACTACTGAATTCAATTGTCCGGCAAATTTGATGAAGCAGAAGTTGTTAACAGCCTCTGCCTTCCTACAGGGCACACGGGGAGCCCTGCTCACCTCCATAACACAGACAATTTACCTGTCATGGTCACAAACCTGGCAGATGCTGCAACTGAAGAGGAAAGTAATTCCCATCCTAATAGGTAAGAACACGCGCACAGGCACACACACGCACACACACACACACACACACACACACACACACACACACACACACACACACGCACACGGTGTTCTCTGCTCTGAATGATAACCTATTCAGATTTCTCACGTTGTGGTAAAATCACCCTTTCCCCTTCAAGAGCAGCTTTTTGAAAACGTAAATCATCACAAGTCGCAGTGCATGTGTGTGTGCGTGTGTGTGTGCGTGTGTGTGTAGGGCCCACTGCTTCACCTGTGCCAAGAGTCAGCTGTGCAGGGACTGCTTCGGCATCTGAGATGCAGTTTTACGGCAGCAGTTACAACAGTGGTGACAGGTCGGCCTGTAAAACCCTGCGTTAACCTATAAATATTAATGAATCTAAAGCAGGCTCCACTGTCGGCCGGAACTAGGAGGGACTCAAACTATGTTTATCTCAAAGAGGAATGGACTCTGAACTGCATGGAATCAATACGGAGGCGGAGGACCTTTCCAGCCAGGATGAGACGAGGGACAGGGCCTGTCAAATGGGATGGACTGTGAGGGAAATAAACAGAGAGGCAAGGTGGTAAAAGGGCAAAAGAGTGCTATTTAAAACTGCACTAGTCAATAGTTGTACATTAACAATGGATCAAATGACAATGTGTAATTCTAAAAGGCGTTGCTTGTTGTGACAAACCCACAAAGAAAACCACTTAACTCTGCAGTTCCCCTCAGCTCTGCAAAGCTTTTTAGCCTCTTTTAGCGAATACTTTAGCTTTTCTGGACCACAACATCTCTTCTTATCGGCCTCCTTTTCAGCCAAAACAGGTTGCTGCTTTCAGCCAAAACGCTCTGATAAACCAACTGTACCCCATCTGTCCAAGTCCAAACAGAAACAATAGCGATTGATGTTAGTTGGTGAGTTGGGCGAATTGGACTTAGATCCGTGAGTTGTGCCAGAAACACGACTGCATGTGAATGCTTCTCTGAATTTGAGCAACTGTTTTTTTTAGCAGTTTGTTAAATATTGCTAGCAATCATTTTATTTGATGTTTTGTTGTGTTTTGAGCTCACTCTGCTGCCCCCAAGTGGCTTTATGGGAGTTAAATACAAAATTCAGAGCATTAACATGGCAGCAAACATAATACGTACTGTTGCTCCTGCGATTGAGGTCTTCAACAGAAGGTCCGCGACCCCTAAATGGTCCGTGCAGGTGCTGCAGGGGGGGTCGTAAAATTGTTGGTTGATTAGACAATTTCTCATATTTTTTTTTATATATACAAAAAAATGTTTTTTTTTTTTTTTTTTCATGGCAGTGGCCCGACCACCCTCCTCACTGTACCTTGCACATGTTAAAAAAAATTAAAAAACATGAATATATGAACCTGTGTATTATTTGAAAAGCTTAGTATTGAATGCACAATAACAAGGTATGTTTATACATCACACTAGTCCCAGTTTAATATAAAACACAATTTTATACAATATATATATATTGCCTAGTTGGGGGTCCCTGCGCCATCTCTCAATCAGTTTGGGGGTCCTTGGCCGGAAAAACGTTGAAGACCCCTGGTGTAGAGTTTAAAGCATCAATTTTCTGCAATAATCCAACTGACAAATCCCATTGGCTTTATGTCATTCAATCTTTGTTGCTTTTTTTAACAGAAAAAATACTTTGATACTGAAACAACGTATTGGGTTCAGTACAAAAACACAGTATTAGAGGCTCAGAGTACTTTATCAGTCTGAAACTAACCAGCACCATTACCCAGCTATTGATGCTGTCACCAGGGTTACCGTCACCATCCACCGTCATCAAAAAGAAATTCAATTCTCCTCATGATCTCAATCAAAAGTCAATTTAACGTTAAACTCTTTCCCTGCTCTTTGGAATTTGCACTCTATGTAATAATGGACTTAATCGCTCAACTATTAATATTTTCAAATGGTTTCCACATAGCGACTTTTAATCAAAGAACTTCAGGTCAACCATATGTTTTAAAGAGTAAAGAGCACAAAGAGCTAAATCCAGGAAATATAAATAAACCACAAAGACTAACAGTAAATGTGAGAGCGAGGTCTGTTCATTCTCAGCTCATTTTTATTTTTAACCAAAACTGAAGTCAGTAATAAATCATCCTTCAGGCTTTGAGTACATTTCCTCCACATTCAGTATCTTTGTGATTGTTCTGCTACGTCTTGAAGAAGATTAATAGTGGTATTTGTTTTATTGATATACATGTATTTTTTATTAAAAGATTGTTTCCCTTCTCTTCTCCAGAGCAGTGCTGGAATGATGATGATGATGATGATGATGACGACCCCACTATGACCGTGGTTCAGAGAAGGGTATGGCATGCAGCAAAGTTCCACAACATTGTAATTCTATATTTGTCTAACACACACACACACACACACACACACACACACACACACACACACACACACACACACACACACACACACAGCTCTTGTTAGTACAATCAATACATTGTTTGCTTTTTAGGGGTTTTGTTAAAATCAAGAACACCAATGAATAGTAACAGACTTATCCTTTAAGCACACGTGGTTTGAAGTTCCTTTACGTATTTCAATGTGCTTCTGTTTAATGTAGTGTTCAAACAAACAAGGGCCGGACTACTCTAAAGGCTAAACACGGTTTTTCTATTACTTAGCATTTCATTTGGTCAGCCTGTCATTTACTTGTAAGGCACACTTGTTGTGTTATAATTGACTTGTGGGGCTTTTTGCTGTGTGAAAGGTATGTATTCGTTTCCAGTGAAATTAATTATAAATCCAATTTAATTTTGTATTACTTCTGTATTAGTCTTCGGCTCCAGTCTACTCTGGGTATTTTTTGGTAACAATAAAACAACCTTTATCCTTACATAGGACATTCTTTCTGGAGATGCATTGTATTCTCTCATGTCTTTGCCACATCTGAAAGGTCCTTTTTATCTGAGATCCTGTCTGTCAGTATTTATGCAAAAATATTCCCCCTCAAAAAAATCATATACATGTGCTGTTTGGTTCACGTTTCAATGTGTCTCGGTGTAATAAACCAAATGTGTGGCTTTGCTTCTAAGATAAACGGAGAGGCTGCAGAGTCCCACACAGGATTAGCTTCCCCCTTATTTTCACCATTTAGAAGAGACAGATGTCTCAGAACCAAGCTGGATCCTGTCCAGGACTCTACACTGATACACTGGTCTCCTGTTAATCAGCCGTGTCTGTGCATGCATCTTAAAATGATAACTCTCACGAATCACATATGGACAGCTGAACACAAGACAGATCATTGGCTGCCGTCTGTCTTCTTCGCCTGTATTTAATAACTTCCCACAGCCTGCAAAGATTGCAAGGGAACCTGGGTGATTTGTTTGGACTTGTGCTGGCTTTAATTAGTATTTTAATTACAAAGTGTCTGGGACTCCTTTTGTTTTTCGATCTGGGCTTACACACCGGGGAGCCCTCTCCTCCAAACGTTGCTTGAAGTGATGCAGCAGCTACCTGATCTGTTTTAATACGTTTTTGCCTCCATATTCTATTAGCAGCCTGGTGTGTGTGTGTGTGGGTCATGTTGCCTGATTTGTTATTTCAGTGTAAGTAGCTCCTTCACACTCATTTATATAGAGACAAACTACAACATGTTAGTTAAAAGGACCAGTTTATGAGACTGAACTCATCCTCTCATTTGCCTTTTGGCCTCGTAACATCAGTGTCATGACATCACTGCTGCTGACGTGATCTTGCCAATCAGTGTCCTCCACACTGAGGAGGAAAAGCAGAGAAAAGCAAGCAGTCCTCCTCTAATACCCAGCATGAAGAGAAGCTGTAATTACACACTGCTTGGTTAGAAACTGGAGGGACGGATTGTGTTGTAGTGTCAGCAGAAGTAGAAACAGCTGCATCTAGTGGAGTAAATCCATTTCCGAGCTCCAAGGGAGTCCAGGACATGAGGCTGCGAGTTTCAATGCGTGTGCTTTATGCGCACAAGCGTTTCAGTTTTCTCCTGGCAGCAGAGCCCAGAGGACCAAACAGAACAAACTCGGCCCAATAGCAAGAAAGTGGTTCATTCAGAGCGACTGATGTAGATTCAGGAGAACGCTGATGTCGTGTGACTCATTGATCGGAATGCATACATACCACTGCAGTTCATCGCTCACCTGCTTTACTATTGCAGATAATAAAGCAACCACTTTACAAACCACTCTTAGTATTACAAGCAGGTTTTATTTGTATGCTTCAGGATGCGTTCTGCTGCCTTCCATTACACATTAACGGTGCATATTCCATAACCATGGTTCAGTGAAGAGTGGGTTTACATGCACACTATGCTCCGTTTAAAGTCGTATTTTGACAAAAGAACAAAAAATAAATCTAAAAAAGGTGAAGATAAACTCGCTAAATGATTTCCAAAACCATAGTTAACTGTGCAGTTATTTAGACCATAACCCACTCCTCTATTCTATGAACTTAAATGTCTGTTTAATGTCATTTTAAGAAACTTCATCAGCAAAACACAGAATAGCATTTTTCAGTTTTATCAAACTGCATGGGTGGAGGGGGGGCAGGGCTGCTGACAGTACTGATGAAGCAGGATCGGAGTGGGGAAATGTTGAGAGCCTCCTGGTGGTCTGACTCATCTCCTGCTAGCCGGATGGTTCAGCTTCATCCGAGGGCTCAGAGGGGCCACAGCATCTGTTCTTTAAAGAACGTCCCAAAAACAGCCAGTACTCCTTACGGATAGTGTCCTTCTCCTGAGCCAGTAGTTGACAAATCTACAAGGGAAGGAGGGGGACGGGCACAAGAAGGGTCAGAAAACACAAATAGTGGCACAATTTTCAGTTTATTTAAGATAATCCTGATCTCTCACAGGTTTATTGGTGAGCAACAGATTTCGCACCAGCAAACACTAAAACACATCCTTAACCATCCGTCATTATCAAAGTCGTAACTATTTCTGAGGTCGTACTTTCCTTTAACAGCAGCACTTACTTCTAGAGCCTTTTTTAACGTTTCCTTTTGGTCCCCTTCCGACATATTCTCTTTTTTGTTGCCGTTCTCCAAGACGTCCTCGTAGCAATCAAACAGAAATGCAAGAAGATAAGATGAACAGTGAGTCTCCTTCAGCTCAAGGATCCTCTCCAGCAGGCCCGGAGGAGAAGACAGACCTTGGTCTTGCAGCATCCTTGAAAAAAAGAAAAAGAAAAGAGGTGATACTGAGTCTCCACGTGTTTCTTTTTCCTTCTGTGGCTCGTCATATATTGCAAATGTCTGAATGGCGATGGCACACAGGCAGACTGAACCGTATGAACAAATACAAACATTTTTGCTCCTTGAAGACTTACTGGGATTAGAAATACTTATTTGATTTGTGACTTCTTACCCTTTCAAATAGTTCCATGCACTTTCATTGTGGGGAGCCTTCTTGATTTGGATCAGACAATACCTTACACAGAGGAGAGGAACATCAGTCTGATGCGCGCAGCAGAGAACGTTATTCTCAACACTCAGGAAAGCATTTCTTTTTAAAGACCGACTTTAAATGTAAACTATTTATGGTCAGAAGTCCAACACTTGCTGTCGCTTTCCATCCGACTTGAAAGATGCAAAACTAACTTTGTGTCTAAATCGTTGGGACTTTGAGGAAAAGTACTCACTGAATCTCTCTCTCCACTATGGCTGGATCAGAGAAGCCGGTCGTGTGAGAAATTACAAAATGCCTCTGGTTCCACGCAGAGTTATTCCTCACGTCTTCTTCCAGAAGACTCTCCACAAACTCCAGCTCGCTGTCCCACAGTTTGTACTCCTGCAAGATCCAGTAAGACAAACGTTGGCAATGTGCCCGTTTATGTGATCATGCAGTGCTTTTAGTGGTGGCCCTGCGATGCCTGACACAAACACTGACCACAGAGGGACTCAAGACGACGCATCGACAAGCAGCCACACTCTGCTGAGAGCTCAAACACCTACCTGGATGACCCACTGTCTGTGCTGCCAGGCGTGGTAGTTCTTCGCATCTTGGCTGAGAATGTCCGCAATGAACTCCAATTCCTCCGAGGGGTCATTCAACCACTCTACCACCATACGTCTGTGATGCCTGGGAGGGGAGTTTAGAAAGTCTCATTGTCCGATGCTTTCGCTAAACATAATCATTTGTAAACATTCCTGGCTTCACTCCTCTTTCTCCACTGTGTCTACAAATCCTGTCTTAAAAGATAAATAATGAATATCTTAAGCAATGACACAATATTTAACAACTGCTACACAAACATGTTCCCTGAAATGAATTTGCCAGCACTCACCAGACTTGATAGTTTTTGGGTTGCTCCTCGATGATGGCAGTAATGTACCTCATCTCCTCCCTCAGGTCCTTCGATAGCGCCTGCACCAATACTCGCCTGTAGTGCCTGCACATACCCAAAAGAACTGTCATTAAACAGATGGACTGAAAAGGTAAACAACAAGTGTAAATACATTGTTTGTGTGACCTCTTTGCTCATTAAGGGACAGCTCTATCCAAACATAAGTTGAGATCCAAAGAGAGAATGTCGTACTGAGGAGGTGCAGCTTAGCATCAGTAAGAGCGCCCCCTCTATTGTGAGGCTTTCCTTTTCAAACTAAAAATTTGAAAATAATTCCCCACAGATGGGGACGATATGGGGAAATGAGTCAATACTACACAGTAAACATGAGTTTTCCATATCACAACATGCACCATGCTCACCACACTGTGTAATTAGCAGCATTTAGCTCGATGGCATCTGCTGTCAAGGCGAAAGCCCGATCGCTTCTTTCATCGTTCTTCAGGAGTGCACGGAAATAGTCGTACACATCCGAGACTGTTGGAAGAAATATATGTAAACGTTAAATGCATGTATGTTATACACGTATGTTGGAAATGTGAATAATTGACTCGATGCTTTGACATCTATGGTGTCCTTTGCCACTAATGATCCAAACAATCTTACACTTGTCAGAGTAGGCGATCTTCACAACAGGATTTGGTCCATCGTCCTGAGTAACAGGCTCCAGATCAGCCCACTCCTTTCTGTCTCTGCAACAAACCACAACAACACGGGGGTTGATTTCCTGGCTGCTAATCTCAGATTTTGTCAGAAGGTAACAGTTAGCACATGAAGCTAGCACTTCTTACACTGACTACTTTGACTACAAACAATACAAATGTAAATTCATAGTGAAAAGACAATATATCGTTACTGTGGCAGTTTATTTGTGCCTTTGTCAACATCTTAAATTCCTCTACTTGGTACAGCAGACCGAGGTGAACTTACAGAAACAACTAACAGTTAGCAGTTAGCACAACACTGCTCCAGTAAATAGCTACATGTTTAATGTTTGCAGTTCAATCCAATGACACTCCTGTTAATGTTATAATAGCAAACATTAACGAAACGTACGGACAGAACTGACGTTAAACTAGAAGTTAGCAAACATTATCGTGTCATTTATTAAACACTAAAACTAAAAAGACGTGGTTAGCGTTAGAGCAGCTAGCAAGCTAGCCACTCGAACATATGAGAAATGATAACCAACCATTACCTGAAAAATATATATCGAGTCGGGTCAAGAAAGTAATCTTCCTCGATGTGGTCGTCGGACTCTACAGCAAACTCTTTGTCTTCTTTCACTTCTAAAGATTCATTTGAAATTTCCTCGACACCTGACATTGCTAATTTGGTAGTTTAATCGGTAGTAGTCGAGGAAGAAGGAAAACGTAACATCCGGTATAGCGGAAAGCTGCCTTTACGTACTGTGGGAAATATGAGGCTTAATTGCGCCTCACCCGGAGATGGACGAGATCAGGCGGCAGCAGCAAGAGACGTGAGGAAGAACTTCTTCTTCTTCTTTTGTTGAAGTGTATTGGCGGTTGGCAAACAATGAATTGGTACATTACCGCCACCAGCTGGTATGAAGTGTGGATCAGGATGTCTAGTACTCATATATAAATTAATATTAAAAAAGAAAAGAAAAAAGAAACAAAACAAAATAAAACAAAACAACGGGCTCACATTTTCATAATACTATTAATACATCTAAGATATTGAAATAATACTTGATAATATTCTTTTGCAGAATATCCACTATATCCAACCATACCTTCATCTTGCAGAGGTCTCCAATCAGTTGTCCTCTTTCCTGCTCATATTTCTGACAATGCACAATAACATGTTCTATTGTTTCCTCTTGCCCACAATAGTCGCATTTTCCTGTTTACCTATTTTTTTAAGCATACCGTTTAGACCAGTGTGTCCAAATCTAAGCCTTGATATCACCGTTTCCTCTCTCCTGATCCTTCCTGCAAATCTCATTTCACCCACTTTCCTCTTGAACTCGGTAAAACCGTCGTCCTTTCATGTCTTCTTCCCATTGCTTCTGCCACCTTTCCTTCAACCTCTGTTTAATGATACTTTTTGTTTCTGATTTACTGAAGCTGACTGTAACATTAGTGCAGCTATTTTGTGTGGCCTCTTTTGGAGCTTTATCTGCCATTTCATTTCCTATGACCCCAATATGTGCTGGCACAGGAATATGACTGTCAGACCCATCATTTGAATTCGGTACAATGTTTGTTGTATTTCAATAAGGATGTCTGGTCTACTGTCTGAATGGCTGTTCTGTAAGCTGGCTAATGATGAACTTGAATCTGAACAAATGCATTTCTCCTGTGTACACTGATACTCCCTCAGTGATCATTTTTTTCCCTCAGTGATCAGCAGCAATATTTACATCCTGTAAGATCTTATTGCGCTACATGAGACTTGGCTAATCTCAGACAAGCCTATTGGCAACAATCTTTTTTTCTTTTGTTTTTATTATTTATTATTTATTTTCATAGAACCGAAGTCCACAGCCCATTATCCCAAAGCAGTCGTTTTTTGTTTTGTTTTAACGCTAAGAAGAGCTCGGTGGACTATGTGTGACCTGGGTGCATTCTTCACCTCTCAGGAACAATGTCTCTGAAGCGTCCTGGGTGCCTCCTCTGCCTTCACAGCTGGTCCAACTGAGGGATTGGGTCCAAGGTAACAGGGGATGAGGAGTCAGCCACTGGTAGGGGTGCAGTGGATGAGGAGGGGGGGCGACGCCGTCACTGACAGGCAGCTTCGATTGTCTCTGCCTCCTGGTCTGGGAGGGTGGAAGCCTCTGGTCATTTTGTGAAATATGCTTGAGAGGCCGTAGCAGTTACCCCTGTCTGGAATGGAAGTGAACTTTCTACATCCACCTCTTTCCATCAGGGCCCTTGGGTGCTTTGGAAGACTCTGCCACCTCTTCCCCCAATGGCCGCTGTAAGTCCACATCCTGCTCCAGCTGCTGTCTCCACTCTGCCATGCCCACTGCCTGCAGCTCCCGGCTTATAAACTCCTCCAACCACCAAACTGCAGCACACACTCCCTCCCGAGCCCCTCTCTACCGCTCACAGTAGTGGCAGCCATCTGCGGCACACGGGCTGGCGAGAGCAGGTGTCTGCATTGGTGTGGCCCGCCCCAGCCCTGTGCTCCACGTTGAAGTTGAAAGCCTTGTGCTTCTCTAACCGCCTGGCAACCTGCCCATCTGGCTCCTTGAATGTTATGAGCCACGGAAGGGTAGAGTGGTCAGTCCTCACAGTGACGGGCGAGCCAAAGAGGTTGCAATTGAAGTGCCTGATTGACAGCACCACTGCCAAGAGCTCCCTGCGGATGACGCAGTAGCGCCGCTAAGCCTTGTTGAACGCCTCTGGCCCCCCCTCAGGTCCCACCTGGGGAAGTACTGCTCGCACCCCCCACACCACTAGCATATGTGTCAAGGGTGAACAGCAAGGTGGGGTCAGCTGGAGCAAGCACTGGCGCCCCACTCAGGGCACTCCAAAGGCTTCTGAACATCGTCTGGCATTGCATAGTCCACACAGAGTCTCTGTTCTGTAGCAGCTGAAACAGGTGCAGCAGTGCAGGGGAAACCCCATACAAACCCACGAAGCCAGGCCCAAGAAGCTCTTCAGTTGGTGGGGGTGGGCCAGTCCGCGACTGCCTGCACCTTTCCCCAAAAAGGATACCTCTCTCTGCATAAAGTCGCACTTCTCAGGGTGCAGCTTCAGGCTGCTCTGATCTTATCCAGCACCAACTGCAGGGACGCCCGAAGGAGTTGCAATGCACCAGGATGTCATCGAGGTAAACCAGGCATGACTGACGGGGGACACCAACCAGCAACCTCACGAACCAGCGTCATTGTAAAGTCCAAAGCCGAGGACGGAAAACTGCCACAGTCCCTGTCCAGTGCACTGGACTCTGGAGCAAGAGGTACCTGATAACATCCACTGCTGAGGTCCAAGGAAGAGAACCAGGAGTGCCAGGTCCAGAGACTTGTTGATGCAGGGCAGGGGGTATGAATCCTTCTTAGTTACCCTTTTCACCGGCCTGTACACAGCTACGGGAGCAACTTTTGGGGTTAAGTGTCTTGCTCAAGTACACATCGACATGTGAGCCGGGGATCGAACCGCCGATCTTCTGATTGAAGGACGGCCCTGCTCTCCACTTAGCCACAATCGTCCCACATTCTTGCAGGCTTCTTCTCCTTCTCCTCCTTCTGTACAGAAGTTTGACGCGCTTCTCGTCCCACAGCGTTGCTAACACCTGCGCAAAAAATACATCAACACACGCGCACGTAGCGGCACCTATGTGTTATTATGACGCAATAGCTGCTCTCAAGTTCAAGACTGTCCATCACGAACACACAACATTCAATCCAAGAGTATGAATCTAAAATGCAAAAATGAGAGAAGCAATATCTCAATTGAACCTCAATGATACTACTGGTAATATTAGTGTATATTTATATACTGTATATTGTAACGTCTTCGGGCAGTAGCAGCCACACTGGCAACATTTCTTGTGAAATGTTCTAGTTTTACTCTACTCTTACATTTGTTGAAGGAGGTGAAGTATCTGCGAATTTGAGAGTGGCTTCTCCCCGGACTGCCAGGGCCGTGTGGTACTAAAGACACCATACAAGCTGCTTAGCAGAAAACAGTAAAAGAAAATGACTACTAAAAACAAAAAATGTAACTGTGAAGGCCTCAGGGTTTGACCCTTGGGGTTTTCGTAAGACTGCGCCAGCCGAAAAACGGCTGCCTGAGCGAATTTAGTTCTGCTTAATGCAAGGAGGACACAGATGGTCCTTGGGTTTTTGCTTACGGGTTCATGTCTGAGGGTGAAGCTCCTCTAGCACATTGACTGGGCCCCATGTCCCAGTTCCTCTTATCAGGGGGGCCGATCACACACACACACACACACCACCTGACAAACGCACACTCAGCACATATGCACCCACACATACACCCACACACCCACCAACATGACACATATCAAAAAGGACCACTGTGTTAGGATTGCTCGATCAATATTTAGGATGATTAATAGTACATCCATAGAGGCTTCAACATGTAGGCCCGAACCCATTAAGGGAACGTGCGCCAGTTAGGCAAGAGAGTACATATAACAAGAATACCCGATTATGTTAATCAAAGGCTGGGCAACAAACTGTATTATGATTTTGCATTATGAGTTGTATTATGACTGATATTATGCTTTTATGATGTTGTCCTTTCTTGATCTTTTATGAGTGAAATGGATTAATGTCATACCCTGAACACTGTTAAACATATGTTTGTGTAGAAGTTATCACGAGGGAGAAAGGGGGGTGCAAGAAGTCCTGGGTACAGGGATGAAGATAATGTGACCTGATTACAAAGAATACGAGGAAGTCAGGGTTCAGACCAAGGGCAGGTGCAGTGTGAGGCATTCGTCAAATCACAAGACGGCTGTCAAACGGCAACTGCCAAAAGAGGATCTGGCCCTAAGATAGAAAGGAGGGGGACAACAAATCCCCCTCTTGAGAGTATAAAAAATCTCGATTTTTAAATGTTCGAGGCACTAGTAGGGAAGGTAGACATATAGTCTTTTGAAGGCATAAGCCTTATTCTTTTCTCAGGACTTTTTGTAAACTCCGTATCTCACTGAGTGTCAGAGGTTTTTCAGTCTTTTCAATTTTGTTCTTTACCTTATTTGTTATCATTTTTGTATGCATTGGGACCTAAATAGGAAACTTGTAATTGGCAGAAAATAAATAAGTAAACTTTTAGCGCTTCGTCAAAGATTCTTTTTCCATCCCATCGGTGACCTCCAGCCTCCGGGAGAGGGGACACCTCTTCGGGGACGAGACCAACCCCTGCAGGTAAGCAAGGATCCATGTACGGCCACACGACTGATTGCTCCTTCAGCACATACCACATACACCTGTTTCTAGAAAAGTAGGATACCTGCTAAAGCTTAATATCTGTTAGGCTCTGATCCAGGGGGTAATAAATTAAGAACGGCTTCTACTTTATGAGCACCGGGAAAAATATTAAGAATTTCTAAAAGGACAGTTGACTGTTGAGATTAAAATTGAGAAGTTGATCGTAGACCAGATGCTCATTGTTAACTTAAGGTAACTAACTGGCGAGATCAAATAACTTTGCACAAAGGTTAAAAGGTTCATATTGGTGATTTATTACTTTGTGGTGAAAGCGACATCCCGTCGGGGATTCTCTTAACTAATCAGTCCAAAACAGAGGCCAACGATAAAACTTAGGTCAGTTGAGTGGAATAATATAGAGGTAAATCAGAGGGGCTCCGGCCCGCCTCCCCCTTCTCGTCGCGCCCCTGCGGCACAGGAGCCACTCACCGGGGGAGACCGGACCTCGGGACAAGAGCCCCGTTGATCCCTGTTCACCCTGAGGGCAGACGGGGATTCTGTCCCTCGCGCTGAGGATCCGAGTAAGGGTGCATGCAGACACTCCGAAAGATCCTTGGTCAACCCCTGTCCGTCCCGGACGGAGAGCCTCTGTTCATTTGTAAACCATACTTGTGATTAAAACTTGGATTCTGATTAAAAGGGAAAAATAAAAGAAATTTTAAATAAAAATAAAAACTTATTTTTATTAATTAAATTTTTTCTTTAATATATATATATATATAAATAAACAAAAGGCGCGCGGAAGTATAGCTTCGAAAAACGTAGCGCGCCACACATTAATGGTTAGTATTGTGTTAATATCAGCTGTTGTTGCCCTCCTGCCACTATTTCATTCTCTCCTGATGTTGTTCATGTAGTACCAAGGCCTGTACACTTGCCGCTTTTGATAAACGGTCATCCGCAGGTCGGCTGATTTTCACCAGCAGGAAAACTAGAACAAAAGCAAAATAAAACGCGATGTTCCTTCTCAGTTTCTTTCACAATAATCTCTTCTTTCTGTAAATTAGAATGACGCAATAATGTACGACAGGCCCATCAAAGTATGCGAATCACTTTAAATTACCCCGCACTGCATCACTGTTGTATTTTTCCATTTGGTGTCCCTGTTAGAGGTTTGGTAATCCGGCATGGAACAACAGTGTTTTTGAGACTTTATAAAACTAATAAATCCAACAATGAATGTCTGATTAGTTATCCATTTACCTATGTTTAATTAAAGGAGTCACTGACATTAGCTGAGGCCTCCTGAAGGCGTGATTTATCCCATGATGCATAGGGTCGAGTCTGTCGACAAAGTGCTGATCTCAGAGGCCCCACACACACACATACAAACACACAAACACACACACACACACACACTCTTAGTACCATGTAGACCTGTACCGTTTTGGCAGCAACCGAAATAAGTAGATTATATAGATATAACATATCCCACCTAATAAACAATGTACAATAATATAATAGTTAGTTGGTTCACTTCTTACACATTTGGAATCTGTAATGTGAATAGTTTTTGATCTGTGCTGCATTCAAGGCCTACAACAATTTTATTTTAAGTCTTGTACACTATTGTGTTGTGTTATTTGAATAAATATGAGATTGTTTCCATTTTTCTTTTGTATTTATAGTGGTATAACTATTAATACATTCATATACTTCACTGTAGCATACATATTGTAATTGTTTAGTCAAGTTAACATTTTACTTTTAATACATCTCCAAAAGTCCTAATGTTCTGAAGAGGTAAATGTAAATGAAGAATATTTCAAAAAAACATTACTTCATATTCCCCCGTCCCCCCAAGCCTGTTGTCATTTGAGTCGACACTCAACTGTATTAGTTCGTTGCACTTATTGTATGTTTGTTTCTGCACTGTATGTTTGCCCTGGTTTATGCTCTTAGATACTTGTTTAGCAAAGGATATGCACTTATGACTTCTGGTGACTAGTAGTTCTCTTGAATACCGATGTTGAATACACTTATTGTAAGTCGCTTTGGATAAAAGCGTCTGCTAAATGACTGTAATGTAATGTAATGTAATTGAAACAACACCAGTGACACATGTGTTACGGTCAAGCTGAACTTTATTTTCATCAACGACTCTGGACATTATAAAAATAAATAGATGATTCACAGTCAGTGGATCGTAATACAAATTGTTATCAAAATGATGTATCAGCCAGAATGAAGAATTAAACATGCATAATCACCATTCCATCAACATATACATGTTCTGAATGCTCCCCTCCATCATCTGCAATTAACTAAATCTGTTTTGCAACAGAACCAGTAGACGGTATAGAAAATCACCATTTAAATTAGACAGCTGTGCAGGTAGAATACGCTTCTCTCGGATGTTTTCAGTGATAGCTTGACCCAAAGTGTGTTCAGTGACTGTCTTCTTCATCCAGTTCGTGTTTTTCAATGTAGCGTCTAGAAGAGGGAAAACATAATATCGTCACTTTTTACTTTCTGGACCAAAGTTAAATGAGCCTTATGGTCAAACTCTACGGTAGAAGCTAGCCAAATGGGCCAAAAAGGATGTTTTTTAGCTTAAATATAAACTAAATCCAAATTATGTTTGTCCTGGAGTTTCAGTTTGTCCAATATTTGAACATGAATACTGAGAGTATCAATGAAGCACCAGCACTGAGGCCCACTGGGAATATACATTTCAATGATCTTAACTTTTCCAAGCAGTTCTCTCCGGGTGGTGAGAGAGAAAACAAAAACAACGAGCTGAAAGATGCCAAAACACTCCGTTGAGCTGCAGAGCTAAATAAGGACTCTGAGGGTTTGTCACTAGGATTGAACCCCTTCAATGATCTTCTGCTTCATTGCTGTTTCAGAGAGTCTGTAGGGTCTCGTTTAGTGAAGACGAGTATTTTTACATAAGATTTCTGTCTGCAGCAGCTTCAACGCTGCTCAGAATCAGAACTGAGCGACAGACATTGACCCTAGAAATGAATTCAAAGCAAATGAATATTGCAAAACTGTTCTGCACAACTGCAAGACGTAGTGCATAATGAAGCAGCTTGGGCTTTTCTCTGAGGCGTCTTATTAACGTGACCTGAGCAGACATGAAGTACTTTCAGTGAATCCAGAAATATTTGATTGAAACAACAGCTGAGGGATTATTGCAAGACTTCATTCCACCGTGTAAGGCTGGCCGGTTTGCCATATCTGCTGCAATAGTAACAAAAATGATGCTCTTCTAGCAAAATAATACAATAATCTGTTGTATGACGGAACATTGCTAATGGCAGAAAAACACTCACCTTCTTGCAAAATTATAGAGCGCTTCTTTTCTCTCTTGGAGAGACAAATGTCTGTCAACTGGTGACCTCCCAAAAGACTTGGCAGCAGGCTGTGGATGAAAATGGAATTATTATTTCACTGAAGAAAAACAACGAGCGAGATGGATTTCATTTGAGGACAAATCAATCAATCTTGCACAAGATGAAGTAGCTGAAATAGAATGCCCAGTATTACGTTGTTTCTATGCAATTTCCCCAGCACCATTCTAGTGAATATGAACTGCGTACATTTACATATATGAATAAAACGGATCCTAAATGATCAATTGCTCAGTTAGCGGCGTGTGGCGTTGTCGAACCGTTATGGTGGGAGCCGGACCAGAGGAATAGGAGCTGTTCCCAGAAGACCCGAAAGTCGACGTTCCGGTTGCTTCCATTGGACTGTCCTCCTTGTTCTCCAGCAGATTTGTTATGGTGGTGTCAACACAGTTGGTTTTTGCTGTACACAATCAAGAGACAACCATAAAGACCTGGCAATTCAAACCATCTTCACGTTTTTGAAGGGTCCGTTAACGATAAGGACTTGCACTGAAATAGTGGCTCTACCTAAGTCCTTGGCGATGACATTCAGCGGGACATGAGGCAGCACGTCCTTCACCTGTTGGGCCATCTTAGCAATCCTGTGGTCATCGGTGCCCAAACTCTGGACCATGAAACCGAGGCCAATAGAGCCAGGTCTGACACCTAGGGTAAGGGGAAAGAACCGCTGTCACCAGACCCATAAAAAAACTCAAAGACAACCAGCCGGATCCATGAGCGTAGAGAATCCGGTGTTTTGTGTGTTTATGAACACGTCTTACTTGTGGACGTTTGTGGTACGATGTGCCTTTTACGTTTGATGTGCTCGGCTTTATCAGCTTTAGTGATCTTGGTGGAGACCAAGCCGAGTTCACCCGCCAATAGCTGAAATTAAAAGACACACATAGGACCCACCTTTAGCATACAACTGCAGCACAAAGGCAAGAAAAGAGGAAACTATTTGCTAAAGTCAGGAAATTGGAAAATTGCCTAAACGAAGAACTATTTGTTCTTGCGGTTACGAATGGAACCCTTTAAGAATCCACTCTACTGGCAAACATTGCTTTTACCTCCTGGACTTTGTTGGCGAACTCCTGCATGGACTCGCCATCTTGTCTGGATACTGACGGGAGCCAACTGGGATGGAAATGAAAAAACAAGCTGGAGTTACTGCCGTGCGATGTTTTGGCCTCCGCCAACCAGTCGAGTTGCAGTTTGCATCAATGTTTGTCCAAAATGTCATCACTTCATAATTAGCATACGGATATGTTTTGTGAGGTGCAGTGACCTTTGACCACCACATTTTAAAATCAGTCCAAGTGAATGTTTGTGTCAAATTTGAAGAGAGAAGTAAAAAAACCAACAGAAATGTTCAAAATCAATTTAAAAACTGAATTTGGAACTCCGAGCACTAAACGATTACTCACAAAAGTAATTTAGTGTTAAAAGCATTTGAAACTCATGCTCGTGAATCATCATTACTGTCCAGAGAAGAGGAGCTTGGGGTTGGTAGTTGTGTTTTTCATCAGCTTTTGTCTTTTTGGTCTCAGTGGAAATAGTTTAGTTACACAACGCACGTCTCCACAAAACGACCTCAGCTACACGGGACACAAACTAAACTATTGGACTATCAATGATCATTCAGGCGCACAATATCAGGATTCCACTTTGAAAAAGCAATTGCTGATAGAAAAATTGATACAAATTATTTAGTACCTTACATGATACACTGTACATGGAACAAAAAATGTCCATAAGAGCTCCATCAGCCAGCTTGACTCCGGTGTGCTCTGTGGACAGACAAGATACAGCCCGATCAATCACACCGTCATATCACAGCGGAGTTTGACACGCCCTACATTTAACTACGCACGCACAGTCACCGGGAGAACGTGGTACAAGTCCCGGTGACCCAAACATATTTTACCCCATTGATTTCCTGCCTCTGTAATGTTTCGGGCATGTTACATGGTTTATACGTCATTACTAACCACATTAAGAAATCTGTCTGACAGTATTCAAGATTCAAACAGAGAATGCTGTAAATACACAGAAAAACATTGTTGTTAAGGCATCCCTCTCATTCTGGTATCTTATCCCTAAACTCTATGTTGTAAATGTGAGTGCATAGGACTTTACCAAAGCAATCAATGGTCTGGTCACCCGTAAGGCCACAGGTTGAATGGAATCAGTCAGTGAGAAAGGCCAGGAACTGAGAGGGAAAACACACATTTAGTATGTTAGTTGTTGAGGCTCTATGCTGTGAACACGAGCAGAATGTTTGAATATTTGAAAATATGAATAAAGTCACATTGATAATCATGAGGAAAACAGCCAGTTAACTGTTGGCGAGTGTGATTTTAAAATCAGATTTAGTCCTTTAAGTAAACTGAAATTCATAACTCTGCAAACAAAGCATTACAATATGGTTTCTAATAGTATTATGAAGAGCTCCTCCCTGTTGTATTGGGTTTCAGTGCATCTCTGAAGATATAGTACGCTTGATTCTGCAGCTGTTTTTACTTCTTTACACTGATCTGCCATTGAACTCTAGAGTAATGTGTGAGGGGAAACAACCGCCAAAGTAATTCATCTCTATCTCCAAGTGCCACGGAAGACGAATGATAATTTAAATCACTTTCTTCATCCAAAGTCATGAGTATGAGGCCAAAACACTGTCTCCATTTGCAAATACTGATAGATCCCAGTTACTGCTTCACTGCTGTGCCGTAGGACAACTACAAACAGCCATAAACAAGAGAGCGAAAGGAGAGTTTGTTGGGAAAATGTTACATTTTCACGGTGTCTTCCTCAGTGACATGAATCAAACACTGAGTAGATGGATCCTGCAACAGAAATGTTAGCTCGAACCTGAACTTCAGCAGGCCGGCACGGCCGTTTGTGGTGTCGTCTTCAGGGAACAGAAGCAAAGGAGGGGTGCCTTCAGTGGAGCAGTACCTCTGAAGAGACTCTCCCATTGCTTCTTGGCCAGACGCTGAATGGATTTCCATGAAGCCTCTGGCCCAACACACAAAGCCTGTGGAGCCCTCCAACTGGGGCTAAGGAGCAGAAAGACAAAGAGCAAACTCACCTTACACTGCAATTACTGTGTTGAACAGTGAAATACCATTTCTTTTGCACTGGTTAAACAACACAAAAAGTCAATGATGAGACAGAAAGATGGCCGGGTCACTATGCGTGTAAGACTTTCATGCTTCACGGACCAGTGGGAACACCGTCTCCTCCGTTTCATCTGCAGCCATTGAAGCTCACATACACAACATCATGGACTTTCCTCCTTTTAGTTCCTGGAGGAATTCACAGTGCTTCAAATGTAACACTGACATGTAGATGATCTTAAAGTGTGTACCCAGTTCACAACTGTTAGAATTTGAAGGATGCCGCAGTCCAATGTTTGTATACATTAGAGAGAAGAGGGAGAGGTGTGGGGGGGGGGGATAAGTCATTAATTAGTCTTGGTTTGTGGGCAGTAAGAATATAATACTTTTCTTTGTAATTGTGTTTTTATATTCATCTTTTCTTGATCAAATGTGTTTTTCAAAATAGTTAATACATCTGTCATATTTTGTTTTACAATTACATAAACTATTCACATGAAAGACACGAAAATACCTCAAAGTTGAACCATTTAGTGCACCAGCAGCTGTGATCCTTCTGTTTAGAGCGTATCGCATAGTCTATTATTACATTTTCTATTGTAAAAGATCCCTTCCTCTCAAAAGTGTGTGTGGACATCCTCCAGTGCGCATACACTGAGAATGGATTTTTCAGTGGACTGGGAGACATCTTTTGTGCAAAATTAACATAACAGTTTTAAGTGAAATCATAGAAATAAAAATGAATAAAATGTCCAGCTATACACTGACACAGTTTGATTTAACTATCCTGGGGTATTCCAATAAGCAGAATTCTCATCAATTCAGAATTGATCTGAGACATTTGGGTTAGTGTGTGCTCGTTATTATCAATTTAGGTGAAGTAATTGTGTATCACTATTTCTTGATATATGATTTCATCACGATACAATTCTGAATTATCATATTGAATTATCACAGACCCTTGCTTAAATGTATTTGAATGTACTGCCTGTAACAGATACTACAATTCACAAGGTGGTCCTGAAAAGGCATTATAAAGACAAAACTAGAACATTTTGCAAGACAGTTTGTGGCTGCTGCTACCCGAAGACATTGCAATATATAAACGACAATATTACCAGGAGTGAGGTGTATCATTGAGGTTCATTTGAGATTCATACTCTTGGATTGAATCTTGTTTTTGTGATGGACAGTCTTGAACTTGAGAGCAGCTATTGCTTCATAGAAACACATAGTTGCAGCGCGTGTGTCACTGTTTACCATGGTGATTGGGGCAAATGACATACCTTTGGAAATGACTGGAGCGATAGCTGTATTTGAGATGTATACACCTTTGTTTGAGAGACATACCATCGGAAATGATGGCAGCTATCACACACACATGCTGCATGCGTGTGTGCGTCACTGGTTACCATTGTGATTTGGCACCAGGGTGAAGGGGCATAGTAAATCTAAATCTATTAAAACCAAAGAGTCCAAACAGCAACATGTTGATATCATCAGAGAGAGAAGACTCTGCCGAACGCGGTGAGGTGTTTTATTATGTTTGTGGGGTCAAAAATGAGCTTGAGAGCAGGTTTGAAAACCGGTACCGTCTGCTTTCTTTGAAAAATTTGTGGTCAGATTTAACATCGAGTCTAATGGAGCAGTTGGTTGGACTTCATGTCGCTTTCAGGCTCCCTGAAATGTGTAAGTCTGTTGGATTCCACTGACCCATGTCTATGACCAGTACAACATTTCCTACAATTTGACCTAAAGTGGTTGATAAAGACTGCAAATGATGGGCATGAGGGCAAGTTGTTTTGAAAAATAACAGAATATTTTTTCAAGCTCCTCTCCACTCCACGGAATTTAGAATGCAGAGTCACATGTGACTTTGTGGTTCTCAAACTTACAGAATATTTTTTCAAGCTCCTCCCCCTCCACGGAATTTAGAATGCAGAGTCACATGTGACTTTGTGGTTCTCAAACTTACAGAATATTTTTTCAAGCTCCTCCCCCTCCACGGAATTTAGAATGCATAAGGCTTTGATGACATATGTGGGTTTGATGGTATGCCAAGGCACATTCAAGGAGTCTATGTTATTTCTCTAGACAGTTTCATCACACACCCACAGCAGGACAGGCTTCTCTGAATCTACTCAACTTGGATACTACTTGGAAGTATTTGATAGGAAAGATGTCTCAAAACGAAATGAACAAGCAGTCAGCGCCTGCACTCTTTCAGCTAAAAAAGCACGACATCATTTGCAGCAAGTCTGTACAATACCTTGTTTTGGACAGAATTGGAGAAGGATGTTTTGGCAACATTTTCAAGTGTATCAATTTAAATACATCCGAGACGACGGCCATCAAGATCCTCAAAGACTTTAGAGATCACGACACAGAAGTCCAAATGCTGGAACAACTCAGGACCCTTGACCCAGAGAAAAACAACTTGGTGAGATTCGAAGACAGTTTCATATTTGAAGACATGGCTTGCCTCGCCTTCCAGATGCTTGACAGAAGCCTTTGGGATTTGGTAAATCAGAGAGGGGCACCACTGACCCTTAATGAAATCCGCCCCATAACACGTCAGCTACTTGTAGCATTTGAAGCCCTCAAGGATATCGGCATCATTCACACAGACCTGAAACCTGACAATGTTATGCTCGTCAACCACCAGGATGAGCCCTTCAGGGTGAAATTAATTGACTTTGGTTTGGCTATTCCAGCCTCAGAAGTAAATGATGATGATGAAATTCTGCAACCATGTGCATACAGAGCGCCAGAGGTGACGTTGGGCCTCCCCTTATCTGAAGCCATCGACATGTGGGGACTGGGATGTGTCCTGGCAGAACTGTTTTTCGGCCAGGACCTCTTCAGTGATAATTCAACATACAACGTAATGAAGACTGTTTGCCATCTACTCGGTCAGCCAGAAGACCACCTGCTGAATGCTGGACAGAACACCAACCGGTATTTTAAGAGGGAACTGGTGGGCTCTCCCAATTCAAGATGGAGACTAAAGACATCAAAAGAGTACCAGGAGGCAACCGGTATCCAGCCAATTTCAAAGTGGAGTTTCGACACCGTCGGAACTTTGGATGAAGCAGTAGCGCTCTGCTCAAATGCAAACACTTGGCTTGAAAAAGATGACCTCATGGCATTTTTAAATCTCTTACACCGGTTGCTCGATCCAAATGCTGCAACAAGAATCACCCCCGGCCAAGCCCTAAAACATAATTTTGTTACGATGGCTCACCTGGTAGATCACATGGAATCCTATTCTTATCCAAGCGCTGCCTATGATTTGATGGTCGTCTCTCCCCCATATGATTCATACGAATGTGATGAATCAACTGACTCAAGAAATGGATTCTCAAACACAGAGCCCTCCATTTATGGGAGCGCAGACCCCATAGCATTCAAATGTGATCCTCCAACTCCACAAGAACCAATTCAGATAGAAAAGAATGTCATACTCTGTAACAACTGTGATCCTCCAACTCCACAAGAACCAATTCAGTTAGAAAAGAATGTCATACTCTGTAACAAGTCTGTACAATACAGAGTATTGGACTTCATTGGAGAAGGAGGCTTTGGCAAAGTAGCCAAGTGTGTCAACCTGAAAACAAAAGAGATTGTGGCCATCAAGATCCTCAAAGACTTAAGAGATCACGTCGCAGAAGTGAAAATGCTGAAACAACTCAGGACCCTAGACCCAGAGAAAAACAACTTGGTGAGATTTGAAGACAGTTTTATATTTAAAGACATGGCTTGCATCGTCTTCCAGATGCTTGACAGAAGCCTTTGGGATTTGATGAATCAGACACGGGCACCACTGACCATTAATGAAATCCGCCCCATAACACGTCAGCTACTTGTAGCATTTGAAGCCCTCAAGGATATCGGCATCATTCACACAGACCTGAAAGCTGACAATGTTATGCTCGTCAACCACCAGGATGAGCCCTTCAGGGTGAAATTAATTGACTTTGGTTTGGCTATTCCAGCCTCAGAAGTAAGGGAAGGAATGATTCTGCAACCGTGTGCATACAGAGCTCCAGAGGTGATCTTGGGTCTCCCCATATCTGGAGCCATCGACATGTGGGGACTGGGCTGTGTCCTGGCAGAACTGTTTTTTGGCCAGTACCTCTTCAATGACGATTCAACATACAACGTAATGAAGACTGTTTGCCATCTACTCGGTCAGCCAGAAGACCACCTGCTGAATGCTGGAAAGAACACCAACCAGTATTTCAAGAGGGAACTGGTGGGCTCTCCCAATTCAAGATGGAGACTAAAGACATCAAAAGAGTACAAGAAGGCAACCGGTATCCAGCCAATTTCAAAGTGGAGTTTCGACACCCTCGGAACTTTGGATGAAGCAGTAGCGCTCTGCTCAAATGCAAACACTTGGCTTGAAAAAGATGACCTCAAGGAATTTTTAAATCTCTTACACCGGTTGCTCGATCCAAATGCTGCAACAAGAATCACCCCCGGCCAAGCCCTAAAACATAATTTTGTTACGATGGCTCACCTGGTAGATCACATGGAATCCTATTCTTATCCAAACGCTGCCTATGATTTGATGGCTTCTAAGACACAGACAGCTCCAGGTATGAGAACCAATTAAGATACAAAAAAACCTCATGGCTCACCTGGTATAAGATCTCTTCATCCCTCTACCCTACTCCCCTTGACCCCTCTACCCTACTCCCCTTTATCCCTCTACCCTACTCCCCTTCACCCCTCTACCCTACTCCCCTTTATCCCTCTACCCTACTCCCCTTTATCCCTCTACCCTACTCCCCTTTATCCCTCTACCCTACATCACATCACCGTATTTTCTGCACTATAGGGCGCACTTAAAAGCCTTTAATTTTCTCAAAAAACGACAGTGCGCCTTATAATCCGAAGCGCTTTATATATGTATTAATTCTGGTTGTGCTTACTGACCTCGAAGCGATTTTGTGTGGTACACGGCGCTCTGTCGAAATGTTTTAGTACGACTTTGGTAAACTACAAAGCCGCACCGCTTGCAGCATTACAGCTACCGTAGTCAGGAGCGTCGCTGAGTAATACATACTGTGCTTCACCATAATATTACAGTGTGTGTGTGTATAAGGACCCCAAAATGGCACCTGTCAAGAGACACGCTTACAATGCGGACTTCAAACTCAAGGCTGTCAGTCACGCAGTAGAACATGGGAATAGAGCAGCTGCGAGAGAATTCAACATTAATGAATCAATGGTACGGAACTGGAGGAAGCAAGAAGATGACCTGCGCCAAGTAAAGAAGACCACACAGAGTATCCGAGGGAACAAAGCGAGATGGCCACAGTTAGAGGACAAAATTGAACAGTGGGTTATTGAACAGAGAGCAGCAGGTAGAAGCGTCTCTACAGTCTCTATTCGACTGAAGGCAATAACGTTAGCACGGGACATGAATACAATGACTTTCGAGGCGTTCCTTCTTGGTGCTTTCGTTTTATGAAAAGACGTAATCTCTCCATCCGCACACGAGTTCGCAGCAACTGCCAAAAGATTACGAAGAAAAGCTGGCCACTTTCCACGCATACTGCAAAAACAAGATCACTGAAAAGAAGATCCGGCCAGAGCACATCACCAACATGGACGAGGTTCCCCTCACCTTTGATATCCCCGTGAACAGCACTGTGGAGAAAACAGGGACCAGAACGGTGTCTATACGCACCACAGGGAACGAGAAGTCATCGTTCACTGTAGTTCTTGGTTGCCAGGCTAATGGCCAGAAACTTCCACCCATGGTCATTTTCACGAGGAAGACTTTGCCAAAAGAAAAGCCGGCGTCATCATCAAAGCTAACCCGAAGGGCTGGATGGACGAGGAAAAGATGAGTGAGTAGCTGAGAGAAATTTACGTCAAGAGACCGGATGGCTTTTTCCACAAATCTCCGTCCCTATTGATCTGCGACTCCGTGCGCGCCCATCTCACCGATGCTGTCAAAAACCAAGTGAAGTAAACTAATTCGGAGCGTGCCATCATTCCGGGTGGATTAACTAAAGAACTCCAGCCGCTAGATATTGGTGTCAACAGGGCATTCAAAGTTAAACTGCGAGCTTCGTGGGAGCAGTGGATGACAGAAGGCGAACACACATTCATCAAGACAGGGAGACAGCGCCGGGCGATTTACGCTACTATCTGGCAATGGATCGTGGATGCCTGGGCTAAGGTATCAGTCTCAACTGTGGTCCGAGCTTTCACGAAGGCCGGAATCATCACTGAACTGCCAGGTAACAGCAACGACACTGACTCAGATAATGACGAGAGGGATCCGGGCATGCTGGATGCCGTAATCGCCCAACTGTTAAACTCTGACACTGAAGATGAAGAATTTGAGGGATTTGTGGACGAGGAATGAACTGAAAAAGTGGGTGTATTGTGTTGTATTTTACGTGTTATAACTGAAACATTTTGAGAGTTATTGTGAACACGTTTAATAAAGTTTGACTGACTGACTTATCTGACTGTTTTGTTTCGCTTAATGCGCCTTATAGTCCGGTGCGCTTTATATATGAAAAAAGATCGAAAATAGACCATTCATTGACAGTGCGCCTTATAATCCAGTGCGCCCTATAGTGCGGAAAATACGGTACGTCACATCACATTACATAAAAAAATAAAATAAAGAAAAAACACTACCCTCCCACAGTTTTGTCAGTTTTCAAGTTATTTTGTAAATATTTTTATTTAAACTAATTCCAATATAAGTTGGTTCATTTGACATTCACAATGACATTTAATGCACATGTACAGTACCCTAGGAATGTACATGTGCATCCTTTTCCTAGCATATATAACTGTTAGCACAAAGTGAGACCCGTAGATATCAGCATAGCGGAGGACAACAGCTGCCAAATAAAGAGCAGAATGAGTGCCAGGGCCAAAGCTCTATCCCTTAAGGTGCGTTCACACCGAGCGCCCCGTTCGGTGTGAACGCAGCATAAGTTTTAGCTTTCTCCGTGCTTTTTGGGCTACCCAAGCCACCGTAGGGCTATCCAAGCCACCGTACCGTTATGCTGCGTTCACACCGAACGGGGCGCTCGGTGTGAACGCACCTTAAGAAATAGACGGTCATTAATTTTTAAAGCGGCGGCTCACTTGACCGCAGTGTGTGTGTGTCTGCCGAACCCCTGAGAGTGACTCATCGAACCCAAGTTAAGAACCACTGCATTATAATATTCAATATATGCTGCAAACAAATGTACGGTGGATTTAACGGAAAAACTATTTAAAAAAGTTTGTAGCTGCACCAGTTAACACAAATAGAAGCACAAAGAAACTACAGACATTAGCACAGTCACTTCATAGGGCTTAATCTAAGACTACCACCGCTGTGACATACAGCTTTGATTCAAATACTGCAGCTTTCAGCATACGCGTTGAAACAAAGTGGTGGAGGAGGCATGTCGCATTCTTACGAACGAGGAGACTAAAACGTTTTAAACATCCCACGTAACGCGTTTCTTTGCACATTTAACAGTCAAACACTCACAGTATGGCAGGGGGTCAGAAGGTTGATGACGTTGTGGTCGAACTCCGTCACGTGGTTGCATATGTACAGCTTGGTGTTTCGGTCTCTGGAGCGAGGGTTGTTCTGTCTCACATGCATCCCCAGGACTGAGCACATAACCCGCACAATAAATCTAAGAGAACGGCAAAATGGAGGTGGATGTAATCTTACATTCACAAAAAAAAACACACATGCACGGTTCATCACTGCTCCTACAGCAACAGGTTTACTTATATGTAACGATTCTTCAGTTCTACAGTCCTCAACTTGAACTAAACATGGGAATAACTCCTTTAGAAGAGGTTATTGTGTAGCCGACACATACCATACTGAATGTTTTGAGCAGCCACTAGCCCTAATGGTATTTTATGGGGTGGCTGTGTTTAACGCAGTCATTACTCAGAGCTGTGAGAGGCAGCCATGCTGCAGTTATTCTTAATGAACTGCACAGTGTGCAATATATACAGCACCTGTTCACAGCATTAACTGTCCCCGTTTTCCCAGTTTTTCATTTCTACCTCAATTATTATTGTTACACAATTTTATATTACTTAGAATATGCGTATTATTAATGACACACTTGTTTACTACAACAGCTACCACTACTAGTGGAGAGTAAAATATGTTCTGAGAAAATGTTATACTTGCCTTCGGACAAAACTCTCTGGAAGTGCACAGCTGACCAAGAACACATGAACACCGAGAAAGATCCGTATCAACATCAAACAGATGCCGACCGGAGAGTAAATCAGCAACAGCAGGAGAAGGACTGCATCTTTGGGAACCCTGTACATAGAAAACAACAAAATCTGTCTGATAAAAACATGTTTTAACGCAGTGGATGACATCTGAAAAGGGTGAAACGTAACTGCCGGTGAGATCTTGACAGACCATCTGAACCTCACCGACGGGAACGTAAAGAATGAACTAACTTTAATAGGAAGCAAACACAAAAAAGTGTGGATTTGTGTGTGCATTTATTTCAGTACTTTATGTACTAGCACTAAACCATTAAAAACACCCACACCAAGGTTAGCTTCAAAATATCACCATAGTATCACAACAGAAACTAGTTTTGCCCCTATGTGTTGAATGCAGCGCTGTTGAGAAACTGCAGTTAAACATCTGTCTCCACTGACACAAGTCTGCGGTTGGACTACCATTACTACTCCAACAAGTGCAGTTTAACGGGACATTTTAATTTTGAGCATTTCTCTCTTTAATAGTTTGTTAAATATTCACTGCTGAATAATAAGCATCGCCTGCTTCACTGTTGCATTCGTGTGAGTTTCTGTTCCGCATCAAACCAAAGTCCGAGAGTTTCATTCTCCACGAGCTTATTACACGTGTCAAACGTTACGTGATTGTCGTGTCCGTTGAGGTGCCGGAGAACATCGGAGATCATGCCCGACATGAACATGGTCCTACTGTGGCCTGAAATCCGACACCAAAATCGGCGCTGCTGCATTTTCAGGCCTTCTGTCCCACCTGCTTAATGTGAAATATGGCCCATTTATTTAAACGTTAGGCCGATGTGACTTCTAACTTTCATATCTGAGGGGACGTTTATGGCAAATGTGTTCACTCCACTTCTGTGTATGTGGAGTGAACACGTTAATAGTACAATACTAGCTGTGGCAATGTGTCCGCTTATAAGAAGTTGGGTCTTTTACAAAACTTCACTGTCAGTTATCCGAAGAGAGCAACGTTACGTTAATGTTAAGATCAACGACCGCGTAGCTTTAATCGAGCTAACGTAGCTAGTTAGCGCATGTAATGCTATAACTGATGTCAGTGAAATGTGTACACTGAAATTAGCGTTGCAAAATGTAGCATAACAAACGATAGCTATCAATTGTACGATAACGTCACCGCCTAACAGCTAGGTTAGCCAGCTAACGTTAGCTGCATGTTTATAAAATGTTTGGTATCCCTTCGTTTGGAAGCCTACAGTGATAGCTAGCACACGGTACACGTCATCGACAGCATTTTACTGTAACATATCATGAACAAACAAGTTTACAAGTGTTGCTAATTAGCGTTAGCTGAAAGTTAACGACAGCATTAGCTAGCTGCCGTTAGCCGACTTACCGACGAAAGTCAAACATGTCTTCAATCCCCCGATTCTCCATGTCTGCCAGTCAGACCTTTGCTCAGAGGCTACTGCTAAGAATACAACCTGAGCCCTAAATATAAATTAGGCATACCGTTCACGACAGCAACTTTGTCGCATGGGTATAAAGTGACAACTAACGATGATTGTTCCAACGTGAGCCTGACTTTAACGTAACGCCAAATGGTTTCAGCAAGTTTAAAATGTTAGCTTAGCAATTGTCCAAAGGTGCTTGTGCCCGCGGTGCTAGCAGCGCTAGCCCCTGTGCGCCAACAGAAACAACAACCACACTTCCGGCTAGAATCCTCCAGAATAAAAGGGCTATGTCCATAAATGTGACCTGACTTAAAAGTTTAGCTGAATTTGGTACAGAAATGCAAATTAATACTCATCCTAACATTTACGTTATTCTTATGCTGTCATATAATCTCTGGCTGTGAAAAAAACAACTACAGACCCTCAAAGCCAGCCTAGTTTAAATGTGTTGCTCCGTTGGTTCATTTCCTCCCAATTCCACTTTCAAGAAAAGCGTCGAAATGTGACCGTACTTTGTCTCCTTCTAGTGGCTGTATTTGAGTATTACTGGTCAATGGCTGTAATTACAGGCGTTATGTTTAGAGGAAAATTAGATGTAACCATATTTTTAGATGTATATGCTAATCAAGAATAATAATAAATGTGACTGACAATGAAAGGTATATCGCAGGGGTATTCAATTAAAATTCCAAAAGGTCCAGATTGAGAAAATCTCCTCGGACAAAGGTCCGGAACATTACAATAATATCTAACTTGCACTATGTATATGTATATGTATATTCAAGAAGCCTAGTAGTAGTAACGTCTCTGTGTAGTCAACAACTGTCAAATCAAATAAAGAAAGTACACATCAATTATATTTTAACAATTATTATTCTCAGTTTTCAAATTTAACTGGATGGATTATAAATAATACATACATAAATGTTCTTCTCATTTCAAGTAAAATAAGGGATGGATTAAAGAATAAATTACATAACAGAAAGCTTTTGAAAAATGTGCATCTTAAAATAAAGTACTTCATTTTAGAAAAATGGATTTCACTGAATTGCCCTGCAGCTTTAAATTCAGGTCATTCAGGTGTGAAGTGATGTCAATAAAAAAAGCCACAATATTATATTTTTCTCATCTTCTAAAAAGAGAAATTAGTGTTCAGGACTTTGTCTGTGATTATTAAACCACTTGTTTCAGCTCTATTCTGTCTGTTAACATCATTGTTGGACAGTGAATTAAAGTGTTAGGATTCTGATTATACTGGACTCTTAGGCTTATTTTCTGTGCCTTCATTTCAGATGTGAGTGGCTTTTAATAATCGTTATGGTCTCTGAACATGTGAGACATACTGGTTTTAAACTGACGTGGGAAGAATTAACCAATACGAGTCTGTTCATTCTTGGTTAAAGACTCTGGTCTCTCTGAACACTTTTCTCTCTTTGGAGAACGTCATGTGAAATAACTTCTCTGACTCACGTAATTATTCTCCTACTCATCGTTCTCCTCGTCTCTCCCGTGTGTTTACATCTCACTCGAATCAGGAAACTTGTCAGAATACCCATATTTGATTGGCTGAGCTGCATCACGTGATGTGATTTGCGACGCTGAACAAGTGCCGTAAAGGCTGAAAAAGCTGCGCCGGTTTTATCGGTTTTAGGACCTGGGTCCGGATACAACGGCGTCTTGGTCCGGATCCGGACTGCGGTCCGCCTATTGGTGACCCATGGTATATCGTATT
Organism: Pholis gunnellus; assembly: GCF_910591455.1. NCBI lineage: Eukaryota > Metazoa > Chordata > Actinopteri > Perciformes > Pholidae > Pholis > Pholis gunnellus. The sequence goes on from NC_136537.1 coordinate 6,801,463, forward strand.
CTACACGATATACTATTACTTTTTTTTACTTTTTGTGACATGCTATACTATCACTTTTTCCAAATGTTTATTTATTTTTTATGATTTTTCTGACATACTGTACTATGACTTGTTTATACATTTTTTTGTCATACTATACTATGACTTTTTGGACATGCTATACTATTACCGTTTCATGACTTTTTTCCACATAATATACTTTATTGCATCTTTTTACATGCTATAAGACATACCATAGTATGGTTGCAGGTCACGTGACTCCCAAACGTGACAGGAGACCGTGAGTCTAAAGCTAGCTTTAATATTTTGGCTTATGTCCATAAGGATATTCCTCATGAGCAGTCTGTTTGTGCAGCGGAGGACTGTTGATCCGGACCTGATGGAGACTCTGAGGTAAGACCTGTTCTCAGCAGGGACCTGAACGTTCTGTTGTTACCATGTCTACCAAAATGCGCATCTTTTCAAAATTCACTCGTATATCCAGAAACGAAAGTTCAGTCAGTCAGAAAAGCAGAAATATCTACCTTCACTCGACGAAATCTCTCAAAAGAAACCTTCAAACTGTGATTTTAATTGCATCAGGAACTCTACTTGTGACCTACTGTCAAGTTGTGAGAACTATTTGCTGCAAAGAAGTGAGATTTATACACTTTCTAAACCCCTATGGTCTTCAATGCATTTTACCATTGAGACTGTGAATCCCCAAAATACACCAATATGTATGCTAATATTGGTAATATTTTCAATTATCAGTGTAAATTCATCCACTAGGGTTGACTTTTGTGACCAAGTTTAAACACGTTTTGGTCTAATTTAAACCAACGCTTTTGTTTTGTTAGCTAACGTTAGCTGTTTTGACCCGACCGTATAGCATTAAGCTAGCACACACTGAGAAATGCTAATACAAATATTGTTTCTATATATTTATACAACTTCTTCACGCATGACAATATATTTAATCCGTATTATTTCAACGTGTTCACAATTCACACGTTTCCTACATACTCGTGATGTTTTTCATATATGAGGAAGACTATTTTACACCAAACCTCGCTCAAAAACGTGTCACTTTTATGTCCTCGTGCCCTGAACATTAACACGATGAGCAGAGAGTGAAGTTATAGCGTATAGTTTATTGTATGACATCTACTTTCTGTCTAGTCATACTGCTTTGTGCTACTGATCCTTTTAGTGTGATATGTGATGTGAGAAAGTACCATGATGTGCGTCAGTGGTCTGAGGGTTGTGTGTGTTTTTACCCTCAGATGGCCCGACGGATCGCGTACAGCAGCGTCCAGATCCCGGACCCTAACCGGCCCGGAGTCTCACGGACCATCCTCAGGATCAGAGGACCCGCCTCCCAGATCGGCACCTCACCTGGACCCCCACCTGGACCCCCACCTGACTACGACCCTGGCAGCACGGTTACTGGGGTCCTTCGTAGCATCCCCCCAAGCTCACCCCAAAGGCGAGGCAAAAGAAGGTACCCTGAGGGACCCGGTGAGCCTGTAAAGGTAAGTCGAAAGAACAGGAGGCTGAATCCGGAGTGGAGGAACCAGTTTAACAGCTGGTGGTGCCACAAGGCCCCTGGACCTCCAGGCATTGTGAAGCACCAGGAACAAGGTGGATCTATTCAGGTAAGTCCACCTAAACTCCCTCAGGGACCCGGTGAGCCTGTAAAGGTAAGTACACCTAAACTCCCTCAGGGACCCGGTGAGCCTGTTAAGGTAAGTACACCTAAACTCCCTCAGGGACCCGGTGAGCCTGTAAAGGTAAGTACACCTAAACTCCCTCAGGGACCCGGTGAGCCTGTAAAGGTAAGTCCCGGTCAGCGTCGCCCGTTATGGGACCACCCTGGGCCGGAGTGGGCGAGGAACGTGAGTCTTTATCTGGAGAGGAGAGACCAGTTCGACAGCTGGCGGTGCAACAGAGGCCCTGAACCTCCAGGTAATGTTCAGCACCGCAACCCTGGTAAGCACCTTTATTCATTTGAACTGAATTTAGCTGACTTTGAGATGACTTATTTAGACTGAAATGATTGTGTTGAATTGTTTAAGTTGTATTAGATATACGTATTAAGTTGTATAAAAGTATTAAGTTGTATTAGATTTTAGGAGCATGCTCTGTTGAGAAGGTTCTCCTTGTCACTGCACAGAGACTCAGGCAGGGTGTCTGCACACAGAGAGTGGTCTGGGGGGGATAGCGTGAACCTCCAACGTGTTTCGACCCCCCAGGGAAGCTCCTCTGTGTAGAGAATTAATAGGATGTCCACAGCATATCAAGGGGGTTCACATGTCTGTTGATGCCCACCCTTAGTCCGACAAGAGTCCTCAGTGACGAGGAGAGGAGAGGAGGAGAGGAGGAGAGAGGAGGTGGAGAGAGGAGGTGGAGGTGAGTATGAACCCTCTCAAATAAAAGGTAAATATTAATTTATATTTTTTTCTGATACAGCTGCATAATTTATATGTTCACCTTTATTCTGTGAAGATTTTACTTACTGTTTGTATTTGGGTTTTTTTAGAGAGAGAAGGAGGAGAGGAGATGGAGAGGAGGAGATGGGGTGGTGGAGGGCAAGTGTGAATCCTTCTAAGGAAGAGGTAAGTATCATTTTATTTCTTATCAAAATTGATGTTGTGATAAATAAATAATCTGTTCATCTGATTTTTTAACTATAACTCTATAACCTGTGTTCCATTTCTCTTTTAGGGAGAGGAGAGGAGAGGAAGAGAGAGGTGGGGAGGTGGAGGGCGAGTGTAAACCCTCTCATTTAAAAGGTAAATATTCATTTTTATTTCTTTCTATACAGCTGCATAATTTATATGTTCACCTTTATTCTGTGAAGATTTTAACTCTACTTACTGTTGTCTGTATTTGTTTTTTTTAGAGAGGAGAGGAGATGGAGAGGAGGTAGAGAGGAGGAGATGAGAAAAGGTTCACCAAAGTGTGTACCGTTTTCCTCTTAGCAGAGTATTTCGGACCAAAGATGAACAAACCAAGACCCCCCCCCCCCCCCCCCCCCCCCACGCCCAAGAACCTGAAACCACCTTTTTAAAAGTGCTGACAGAGTGAAGATCTTGTACATCTGTTTGTTCAGGGTCCTCGCCTGAGAACAACATAAACACCCCTCCCCCAGCTCCAGATCAAGGTGCGCGCTGTATCTGTTTGTAGCTATTGCCCCGTGTACAACCCAGGCAGCTTGTACAGAGACCGCCAGCTGCCTTACGAGGAAACATCTGGACCAAAGAACTCAGTCCACCTCGACGACTCCATCCCTGCCAAAGAGCGCAAGTTCACAACCTTGACGCAGGTGTGGTAGACGGCTTTTTTTCATGCATCCTGAAACTTGTCCAGATGCAGTGTTTTAAAAGTGACTGCCACTCTCCCACAGGGAGGGGGGGGTGAACAGAGAGGGGAAACTGCACTCAAAGCCGTCATGCCACTGGTCACACAGACTTCGGTTTGCGGCAAACTCTCTCTGGGTTATCCACAGAGCTGTAGAAAGATGTTAGTCCAGTAAGGTCCAAGTTCTCTGGTTGCAGGAGGAACAGCTGCTTGTCGTAGCCCAACCGCCCAGCTCTCCTCAGCAGCAGCCGAGCTGTGTCGAGCCAGCTTGGTCCACAGTTGTGAAGCAGTCTTTGAGCTGTCCTCAGTCTAAAGGAGGCAATTTAGGACTGGATGTCAATCACTGTGGAGAAGAAGTGATGTCAAGATGAACTACTTGTGTTCTGCACTGCCTACATGTTTTACAACACTTTAAAAAAAATCAAGACCCTCCTTCATCAACAGGCAGGTACAGAGCTGCTGCCCGGACCCAGTGCCAGTCTACGATGGCTCTCTGGACGTCCTCTATTAGGCCTCTCGGTGGCGTCAGAGCAATACGTTTGTGCCGAAGAGTTGACTCAACTAAATTATTGGCAACCAGAACTCTTCCCCTGTACGACAACTGGAGTAGCAACCATTTTCATTTAGACAACCGAGCGCACACTTCCTCCTTCACTTCCTCCCAGTTCTTTGCTTGAAAGCCCTCGTTGCCCCAAAAAACTCCCAGGACTTTCATTCCCTCTTTCCCCCACTCAGGTCCACCAGGCAGACGGGGCGCTGCCCGGCCCCTCCACCGTCCCACCAACAACGCTTCACTCTTGACCCAGGTCACCCGCGCAGATGAGGCATTTTCATGCAATGACAAGTTATCCTGCAGACATTGAACGTCCTTCTGACAAAAACACATCATCTGCATATGATGTAATATTTTATTACTACAAACAGAAGTAATAAAAGTACTACTTTATCAGAAACATGATCCCTGTCAGTGTTTCACTGTTATATATGGATATTACATATGCATTTGTTTGTAGGCTTCTTAAATATATATATATGACACTAAATAGCGCAAGTTAGATATTATTGTAATGTTCCGGACCTGTGCACGAGGAGATTTTCTCAATCTGGACCTTTCGGAATTTTAATTGAATACCCCTGGTGTAGAATGTATCCATTGTTTTTCCAATAGTGTTTATACTGATACTATTTGACAGACCTCAGCACACGAATGGGATCAAGATAAGTAAATATTACAGGTACATGTTACTCTCAATTAACGTCTTCTCGAGCTACGAGAACTATATATAGAACTATAGGACACATGTACGGTGCAGTTCAGTGAGATGTTTAACAAACAGTGAAATAATTTAGTGGTATATTTACTCAAATATCATAACATAACAACATAAATATGTATTTTACTTGTAATACTTACAGTGTCTCACATATTCACAGATACAGTTCTGCTAACATGTATTCAACAGTAGCATCTTCTAGAACATTGTTACGTGTTGTCCGCTCTCACACACTTGTGTTAAATTAGCTTGAATATAGTATCTTTCCAAACCCTTTACTTACTGCTGGGTGGCTAATACTGTAACTTAAAACACATTGTCTTATGGTACAGAAGGCTTATGTTAGTTACTTACACGTATCACTTACAAAACTACGGTGCAACACTGAAGTTCACCGACAGAAGTAACGTTAGCTAGGTAGCATTACAATGTTTGTCGGAACAATTAGCTACAAAATACAGCAAACTGCATTTCACACATCTCCAAATCATGTTAAAACATTACAGAACATTTACTACTGCATTTACATTCGATCATAAACCAAGTTAAGGACCAAAAAACAAGTTTTACAGTACTTGTGGATTAATAGAGAAAGGACCAACGTTAGCATCATGCTCAGGCCAGAGCTAGTTTTATTCTGAGAATTTCCTCACGCTAAGGTCCGGAACATCACAATAATGACTAACTTGCGCTATGATTTCCCATATATATTGAAGTCGCCAACAGTTGTATTAACATCTGTACGGAGTCAACAACTGACTGTGAAATCAAATAAAGAAAGTTTAATTGAATAATATCTCAACAATATTTATTGTCAGTTTTCAAATTGAACTGGATGAGTTATAATACATACATACACATACATACTCTAATAATATTTAAATTATCTCTCATTTCAAGTAAAATAAGGGCTGGATAAAAAAATAAAATACAGAACAGAAAGCTTTTTTAAAAATGTGCATCTTAAAGTCAAGTACTTCATTTTAGAAAAATGAACTGAACTGAATTCACTTGAAGCTTTACGTTTAATTCAGGTGTGAAGTGATGTCACCCTAAAAAGCCACAATATTATATTCTTATCTTCTAAAAAGGAGAGATTTGTGTTTAGGGACTTTATCTGTGTAGTAAACCACTTGTTTCAGCTCTTTTCCTCTCTGTTAACATCTTTGTTGGACAGTGACTTACTGTGTTAGGATTCTGATCATATTGAGTGGGTAAGTTTGCTCAAAAGAGTTGTTCTTTGTCACGTAGTGGAGCTTCACATTGCCGCTTATATTAATCGCCACAGTCTCTGAACATATGAGACATCCTGGTTTTGAACTGCCCGTGGGAAGAATTAACATATAAGAGTCTGTTCATTCTCGGTTAATCTGGTCTCGCTGAACACATTCCTCTTTTTGGAGAACGTCATGTGAAATAACTTCTCTGACTCTCGCAACACTAATTTTCTGACTACTCGATCTCTCACCCGTCTGTCCCGTGTATGAATCTCACTGAGTCGGAAAGTTTATCAGAATACACATATTTGATTGGCTGAGCAGCATCACGTGAGAATATTTACAACGCACGTAATTGGTCGGTGTGTTTCCTGGACCGCTGAACGAGTACCATAAAGGCTCGAAAAGCTGTGCCGGTTAAAATAGAAGCTCTCCGTCAAAATAAAATAATTCAGTGCAGTTCAGTGAGATGTTCAACAAACAGTGACATCATTTAGTGATCATCAGCTTCACTTCATCACACTTGCTATATGACCCTTGTTGCCTCATTGCATTAAGTACAAGTATTTCCATTTTCTGCTACTTCACACTTTAAATTCAAGATATTCCAAGTATTTTTTACTCCACTGCATTTGTTTGACAGCTGTAGTTACTAGTACATTGGGATATTAAGACTTTATATGTTACCGGCACCAGACCTAGGGGAAATCTGGACCAGCAGCAAAGGTTACACAGGCTAGGAAGCACTGTGTAGCTAATAGACCTAACTAAGGATTAATAGAGAGAGGACCAACGTTAGCGTCATGCTCAGGCCAGAGCTAGTTTTATTCTGAGCTGCGCCATTGCAGATCATAACATTTCGCAATTTACACAAACATGGTGAGAACAAATTCAAATGATTTCAAATATATTCCACATTAACACAGATTCTAAAATAATATAAATCAAAAACATACACAGACTTTACTTGTAATACTTACAGTGTCTCACATATTCACACATACAGTCCTGCTAACATGTATTCAACAGTAGCATCTTCTAGAACATTGTTACGTGTTGTCCGCTCTCACACACTTGTGTTAAATTAGCTTGAATATAGTATCTTTCCAAACCCTTTACTTACTGCTGGGTGGCTAATACTGTAACTTAAAACACATTATCTTATGGTACAGAAGGCTTATGTTAGTTACTTACACTTATCACTTACAAAACTACGGTGCAACACTGAAGTTCACTGGCAGAAGTAACGTTAGCTAGGTAGCATTACAATGTTTGTCGGAACAATTAGCTACAAAATACAGCAAACTGCATTTCACACGTCTCCAAATCATGTTAAAACATTACAGAACATTTACTACTGCATTCGATCATAAACCAAGTTAAGGACCAAAAAACAAGTGTTGCAGTACTTGTGGATTAATAGAGAAAGGACCAACGTTAGCGTCATGCTCAGGCCAGAGCTAGTTTTTTTCCTCATGCTAAGGTCCGGAACATCACAATAATTCCTAACTTGCGCTATGATTTAGTCCCATATATGTTGAAGTCGCCAACAGTTGTATTAACATCTGTACGGAGTCAACAACTGACTGTGAAATCAAATAAAGAAAGTTCAATTGAATAATATCTCAACATCTCATTACAGAACGTTTACTACTGCATTTACATTCAATCATAAACCAAGTTAAGGACTGAAAAACAAGTTTTGCAGTACTTGTGGATTATTAGAGGACCAACGTTAGCGTCATGCTCAGGCCAGAGCTAGTTTGATTCTGAGCTGCTGTCCCGACACAGAACAGGTAACCCCCTCCTCCCCTCTGCTCTAGATCACGGGTACGCACCTTGACCGACGTGTACAGTGCATCCCGTGATTGGCCAGAGAGAGGGAGGTGACAGCCTGACCCCTCTACTACCAACCCTTACTGTACAAAAAGACTGTCCACTGAGTATTATGAGGCGGTCTGTGATCAAAAATAAGATGTACAAGCAAAGGTGTCCTCCAGAGGTGGAGGAAAAATACCAGAAAATCAGGGCCTTGGAGGAAGACAATTTTGCTGGCTGGGTGTGGTTGGGCTCAGCTGCAGAGGGGACAGAGTGGGGGAGTGCGGGGAAGAGGCTTAATTAGCCTCAGCTGTAATGAATCGTTGATTGTGTCTCTCTGCTATAAAAACACTAAGTGACGGAGGAGCGAGGGACGGAAGAGAGCCGGCAGAACGGAGACAGACAGAGGACACGCGCCAGGTGTGCTCAGAGGCACTGCAGGATGTCTGAGTGTACGGGTGTCTTTGAGCTGAGGAAACCCCACGGCGGTAACCGAAGAGTGTGACAACAATCTACATTTTCTCAAAGAAATAGAGATGCTGAAAAGACCCTTATGAGCGTGAATTTCAGGGCTGCAGAGTCCGGCCGCTATCCAGCAGAGTGAAGCCGTTCAGGGAAGAGATACTTCCAATATGTTCATGGCGTTGACCCATCAAAGGTTGGTTAAATCTTTGCACTACTGTCTATTTAGCTAATTTAATACTATTCTATTTCATTGTATATATTGTGCATTCTTTATCTAATATTTGTACACTATTGTTCTTATTTTATATATTGTGCGTTGATATCTGCATTTTATATTAATATGTATTATTTTTACCTGTAATATAATTGCGGCTGTAGTGAAATAATTTCCCCTCACGGGATTAATAAAGTCACTGTCTCTCAAGAGTTGAGGGAGCCATGGAGGAGACCGTGAGAGTGGATGTCCCGTTGAGGGAAAGGACAGTAAAGAAGTTATTTTCCTCAAGGCCTACTCCCTACTCCAACCTTCAACACAAGAAACGAGGTGAGAGTTGGTCTACTCCCTACTCAACCGTCAATCCGGAGCTGGCAGAGAAGGAAGAGTGGCCGACGAAAGCCAAACAGGGGAGAAGGAAAAGAACGACATGGAGGACCTCAAAGGTCTTCAAACAAAAAAGAAAAAGTGGGGCTTCTTGCTTTTCAAAAAGAAGGAAAAGCAGGAGAAAAGAAAGACAAAGGGTTATTGGAGCTGGTTGCGCCGCAACAAGTAGAGAGCCGGAGACAGAAACCTGTTCATCTCAGGCTGGACAACAGTAGCTCCCTCTTCCTCCCTCCACCCCCCTCTCCTGGTAGTCAGGTTTGGTGGATTGAATACTTTTTCATCCACTAATTACTTGTCAGTGATTTAAGTTTGGGGACTTACTTGGCTGACAGTTAATATACAAACCCTGGTTCCTAACCTTTGCTCCAGATAGATCCTTGACCCGCTCAAGGATCTGGAGCCCTTAACCCTAACCACTGTTTGTTTATTAACCATTTGCCAAGTGGGTTCCCAAACTTAAAATCACTGACAAGTAATTCGTGGATACGAAAAATGATTTAGCCGAGTGATGTAACAAAGTAAAATACATGCGCAGCTGTTTGATTTGCACGCGTGGGACCTCTGCCCACTCACCAGTAGATCTCATTTGCGGTCTCGGATTTTGACAGTGATTTGCCTTCATATCTGTGTGGGTTTTCCTCCTGGTGCTCAGGTTTCCCACACATTAGGCTCATTTTTTTTAAATCAAATAAATAATCAAAAATTAATTCACTGTATTGGCCTTTCTGATTGAATATATATATATATATATATATATATATATATATATATATATATATATATATATATATATATATATATATACACAGTATAAATGCATATCTTTGGTGTTTATAAAGTAGAAGTGCTGGTATCTTTTTAAATTATGATTCAAACACTGAAGCTGATCAATAAAGCAAACAAAGTTACACATATGTTAAATTGTATTTTAGGTGCTGGTTAATAACGTGCTGATTGGCTAATAAACAATAATGACAAACAGGTGACAATCATCCCTAACGGGCGTATAAATGTTTTTTATAGTAAACATTTACTGGTAATTATTTAGCTGTCATTTAATAATAAACAGACAGTTGTAAACTACTTTAACATATTTTCTTTCTAAATGTGAATCACTGATGTAGCTTGAAGTGTGCCGGTACGTTCCAGAACGCAGTACCACTTATACATTTTACTCTTTGGCGTAAAGTGACTTTTTACTTGAGCATAGACTCTTTCCACCAGGTGTCGGTGCTCCTTTCTCTACATATCAGGTTCTCTGGGTGATTCAAGATCAAACTGGGCAGCAACAGTGTTTTATTATGAACCTCAACATTACTTTATTTAGTTTTCTGAATCTTTTAAATTAAAGAATTATGGTACAAACTTCATCAGAATAATTAAATGTTTAGATGAAGGATGTTAATTTTCTCGTTTTTAGGGTTTAACTATATACACTAATAGTCGTTTTTTTTGTCAAAAGCCTACAAATTCAATTGAGCGTGGACCCCAAAACTCAATATCTCTTACTGTAGGTATCCTATAATATATTATCTACAGGCATAGAGGGAGCACTGATTGATTCACTGGTGTCACATCAGTATGTCCAGGTCGTCGTCCTCCGTCACCCGCAGCGCCAGCACCTCCTCGCTCAGGAACCTTCTGCTGAAGCTTGCGCTGCTTGATAGATAGTGTGGAGAGAGATGAGGATCAAGGTGTTAACAATGAGGCGACAACAAATTAACCAAAGTAGGGTTTTTGAGTTTACGGCTTTGTTCACCTGCTCGCCGTTGGTCATGGCTCTCCATGGTAACTCATCCAGGTTGCGATGAGGGTGGGGTTTGGGCTTCCTCTTGGAAAACAGACAGGGCGAGCTCTGCACGCTCGGGATGATGTCAGAGAGGACTTCGCTGGCGATGTCACTTCCTGGCAACTGGGAGGACAGAAGTGAGACCGATTATCTCTTCCATTCTCAAAGCACTTGAATTAAATCCTGCAGTGTTTGTTTTTAAGAAATCACTTCTAGGTTAGATAAGAACAGCTAACAACCAACCTGCCACTCAAACTCGCTGTTGGACCAATCCCAGTAGGTGCTGATAGAGGAGGAGACGTCACTGCAAACGCTGCCCTCTGGAAACAGGTCCAGAGAGGTCAGTTCCTGGTCATCCAGAAGGGAGTAGCAGTCGTCCTGGTCCCCCACAGGCACAGAGGAGAAGAGCTCCTCATATTCAAAGTGAGCTTTAGTGGGACATAATGTCCTATTGTGGAACACATAAGAGAACCTAAAATGATCTCAAAATATGTAAAAGAAAACAGCTGACTATTGCATTATGGGAAATATAACCATCACTTATCTTAAATTGGTTATATCTCTAACAGTTTGGAAAGGATGGCAGCAAATCTCTCCCAATCCAAAGGCAGTATTTATAATGTAAAATAAATATATTTATGAATAGATAACACTGTATGAAAATAGGTGTCGCGATGAACATCTTTCTCTCATACAGGTCTCAATTTGAAAGAAAAATAGGAACAATTATGAGGCAACCAAATGTGTGGCTTCTCTCATTCAATGTCTTCTCGAGGTATTTTTATTTCACAATTTTCCAAATGAAAACAATCAAAGTCTCCTCTATACTTTCCCTCATTTTGACATGACAAAGTACAGGTAAAATGCATTAAATTCACACTACTATCTCATTACTATGTTTAATCAACATATTTGGTGTAACTTGGGATACACACCTTCCTAGCTGTTCTGTTTTTCAATGGGCTCACAGTTACTGTGGCGCAAGTGAAGGAAGACACTATTACAAATGGTGGTGCTGCTCTAGCAGGATAGCAAAATGCTAACACATGCTAACTAACACGCACAACACATCTTTCAGTCACATGAATGAACATATTCAGCATGAAACGAATTGTTAGAATATAAAGAGCTGATTCGCTTCATTATGAACACATATTACGATGTATAGGAGCCAGAACAAAACTAGGGAATGTAATGCAAGGCTACTATCAGTTTAGCTATGTTAGCGCTCAACAGTCAGTTTTAAAACACGTATCGCGTAGCAACTAAAAAACTACATGAAACACAAAACATTCAAACGTGTTCAGTAAACATTGGTCCCCAATTCATACATCATATGTGGTGCACTTTACAAGTCACTAATCTGAGCAAAACAGGAAAAACTATGAGGCGGGCAAACTTGTCGCTTCTCTGATTTAACGTATTCTCGAGTTAAGAGAAAACGCTGCTGCACGCGCACATGCTAGTCCAGGGGCGCGAGGCTAAACCACAGCACTGCACTGCCACCTACTGGGCAGAGATAGAAATACACTTCTGAGGAAGTTTCATTATGATTACCAAAATCACAGAAATTCGTTGTATCAAATATGAATTAAATAAACAAAAATGTGACATTTTGTGTGCGTCATATAAATAACAAGTTACCAAACATTAATCTAGTGATAAGTTGATAAGTAAAGTAGAAGACACTGTAAAGTGTCGCTCTAGTACTGGGGCAGATTAAGTTGTTATTAATTTCCCCATTCTCCAAATACCAAGAGATATGTCATTTAAAATCTCGCTGGACAAATGAAAAATACTTATATATATATTATATATATAATGTATATATGATAATGACAACCAGGTGATGTGTCTTTTCGTCTCATTTATGAGTGCAGTTGAACATTTATAACGGCTTTATAAGAGCCAACAACATGCTTGTGTGCGTTGAATTATGCTGTATGTTTCTTGAACACACCCCGCCCACTAATACCTTTGTCTCCTCCCACAACCTCATCCCAGTTTTGTTTGGCAACAACACGCTAACGATACCTCTTGTGTAACCACTGCTGATAACTTCATATCGTTGTTTATTTCAAGGGAAATAGAAAATCTCTCTTTTTAAGTGAGCAAACACTGGACAGCGGCGTCTTTTTGTCTTTCTGACAACACACCAGGCACTGACAGAGATGGGTTTCCGCTCTCCGGTAATCCTGTGCCTGGCCCTGGCCGCCGTGCTGGGCTCAGTACTCGGGCTTGGTGAGGACCTCGACCGGCCTCTGATCGGGCCTCCAGGCTCTCCTATCCGGCTGCAAGAGTCCGACCCCGGCCTGAAAAAGGCTCTGGAGTTCGCCGAGGAGCGCTACAACCGCGGCTCCAACGCCATGCACCTCCGCAAAATCAGCCGGCTCCTTTCGGCCACCAAACAGGTAATTTAACATCAACACAGACTGAGTATTCTCCCTTTATTTTTAATTTAATTTATTCACAGCATTGTGGCAGCTTATTTATTCAAAACGAGTGTGAACGGTGAATGTCGGCTGTATCACGATTTGCGACGTTGCAGTAAGCGTTGCGTTCAATTCATTGTAAACAAAGGTTCCACTGCGGACTATTCAAAGCTGCGTCATGTCAGCAAGAGTTAGCTAAACAAAGGCCGGAAAGAGGTGACATATCTTCAAAATAATAGTATAAAACTGCAGTTTACATGTTTATTATTATTACTCTACTACACCGTTTGAGTCATGTCTGAATGAATGCTTTATTATGAGCAACATTTCTTGTTTGTAACTCTAACGTGACCACTGTGTGTATTTGTCTTTGTTTTCCAGCTGGTGAAGGGTATCCGCTACACAATAACAGTGGAGCTGAGTAACACTCAATGTAAGAAGTCCACCATGCTCAGGACATGTGACTTCTATCCCGAGTTGCACAAACTCAAGGTAGGTTGTGAGCATTGGTGTGCATGAGAGGGGTTAGGGTGAAGGAGGGAGACAGAGTAGGTCATTATCTCGCGATGAAATATTCCAAAATCGCTAACGAGTTATCATTGCAGCAGTGTAGTTATGTCGGCTCAGCTGAGATTCACCAGATCTTGTGACCTGAGTTTCACATGAAGTAGCCCCAAGCATGCTAAAGCCTCATGACCTCATGCATGCAAACACAACCTGACACATACACTTCTTTTTTTGTTTGTTTCTTCATTCCTGTATTTTTAGACTTTACAGTGGAGACCTACCAAGGGTCCCAGACGGTCTAATTTGAGACGTTTCACGTTTGAAAGCATAAAGACGGACGAGAGACGCGACTCGGTCTCTTCGATGTCGTTAGATTGGGCCGCGGCGATTGTCCAACGTGTTATTCCGCTTGTCGATCGGTTTTCAACAGACCTCTGTCCTGTGTGTGTTTTTGTTGTCAGACGGAGGTGTGTGTGTTCGAGGTGTGGGACGTCCCCTGGCAGGGCACTTCAACTCTGCTCAAGCAGAAGTGCCAGCCTAAAGGTCAGTCAGCAGCCTCACACACGTCGTGCTTTAGTCACAGTTCTGGCTGAAGAACACACCTGTGGTTCACACTAAGTGACTGTACTTGTATTTGTTTGAATTACTCATTTAAAATCCACAGAGTCACAGTATTTTTTGAGACATTAGACATAAATATATGTGGTCTGTACACTTGACACATGACATTTTGTCCTGTTTTGTCTTTCCTACCAGTTGATTCACAACTAGAAGAAACCAACGCGGTCGTGGATGCGTCCACCAGCCAGCCTCTGGAGGTAAAAATGACCAATAACAGCACTGACAACACATTCCACCGTGTTATCTGCCTCTTCGATAACCCTCTAGTCCATTCGTTGTGTAAACTGCCATCATCCGCTTGGAATTGAGATTAAAGATAAACCTGCATGTGATTGTCTGCTCGTTATCTGGCAGGAGTCCGTGGAGCTGTTGGGCCAGTTCAAAAACTTCATGGTGACGTACAATAAGGTCTACAGCAGCCAGGAGGGTGAGTGACTGACGCTAATGTGTTGTCCGTACCAAACACAGTGCGGTGCGTAATGTGTCGATTTCCTGTTTTAACACCTTGAACCCTCAATGTACCCACAGCCTTCTCATGGGGTTATAAGTGTCTCATCGACGGTGAATAAACATTAATAAACACATAGTCCAACACATTCTGAAATCACTACAAGAGAGCGCGTCACAGGAAAGGTTACGTGTTGCATTTAGAAGCGTGTGTCCTGTGAAAACAACCCAGATCAGCACATCTACCGAACAACATCTGCTCACTCACATCACATGAAATGTACAGACATTGATAAACAGGGCAGCCCTTCGCTTTCAAGTACCAAATCATTAAAACAAAAAGTGTTTATTTGACCTTTGATCCTGCAGAGGCAGATCATCGTCTGCGCATCTTCCACGAGAACCTGCAGACTGCTGAGAAGCTCCAGTCTTTGGATCAAGGGTCAGCCGAGTATGGAGTCACCAAGTTCAGCGACCTAACTGGTACGTGTCTCTACACGTGTGTGTGTGTGTGTGTCTGCTCGTATTTCCACACAGTTCCCAATTAGGAAACACACCTTCTGCTTTTTACGTGTTGCATCAGCAGTTCTTCAAAAACCCTCTGAAGTAACACAAAGGTTGAAACTGCTCTCCCTCTGTTCTCCTCCAGAGGAAGAGTTTCGCTCTACTTACCTGAACCCGCTGCTGAGTCAGTGGACTCTTCATCGGCCGATGAAACCGGCCTATGCTGCCCGAGGCCCCGCCCCTGCCAGCTGGGATTGGCGGGATCACGGAGCTGTCAGTTCCGTTAAGAACCAGGTACCAACAAAGAGATTTAATTATGGGGCGTTCACCCTCAGTAGCATGTTACTCCTGCCGACTTCGTGCTGATTGAGGTGTGTTTCTTGCAGGGTATGTGCGGATCATGCTGGGCATTTTCTGTGACGGGCAACATTGAAGGCCAGTGGTTCCTGAAAAATGGGACGCTGCTGTCCCTCTCTGAACAAGGTAACACACACACACACACACACACACACGTGCACAGACCCAAACAAACACAGATGATACAATAATTCAGTAACTTTCTCCTGCATTTGTATTTACAGATAAAAGCCATGATTTGATTGGTTCACTGATTTTTCCTTCACAGAGCTGGTTGACTGTGATGGGCTGGACCAGGCGTGCAGCGGAGGGCTGCCCGCAAACGCTTATGAAGCCATTGAGAAGCTGGGTAAGTGTGACACGGGTGGAGGACCAGTGACGTGTGCAACCATTCAGAAGCATTTTAGCGTTCAATGCGGCTGTTTGTTGACTCTGAGCCGCCTGCAAAAGCATTCGCGTGATGCACGCTGAGCCTTTTCATCTTCATCCTTGCTGTTGTTTAGGTGGTCTGGAGACAGAGACTGACTACTCCTACACCGGGCAGAAGCAGAGGTGCGACTTCACCACCATGAAGGTGGCCGCCTACATCAACAGCTCTGTGGAGCTGTCCAAAGACGAGACGGGTGAGTGGGCTGAGCGACCAGAGAGGGGCTGAAGAAGGAAGGGAGGACAAAGCACAGACAGAAAATAGCACTAAAATACTTCATTTCATTGTCATCTGGAAGTGACAGTAGTTAGATTTGATGAACAGACAGTAAAGACACAAACAATGATTTGTTGATTCCTATTTCAAAGAAAAACAAAGAGCTGTTTTCTTCCCCTCAGAAATTGCAGCTTGGCTGGCTGAGAACGGACCGATCTCTGTTGCACTGAACGCCTTCGCCATGCAGGTAAAGTGTCCCTCCACCGCAATGACTGCATCACGATAATATGACACACTGCCACCACCTCCATTTGAGTTATACGTAAAAGAGATGACATCATGACATAACGCATTCAATTTTCACTCAAATGTGATCATCAGTTATACAACCATATTCAATTGATCTTTTCTGTTGAAATGTCCGTAGTTCTACAGGAAGGGCGTGTCTCACCCTCTGAAGATCTTCTGCAACCCCTGGATGATCGACCACGCTGTGCTGATGGTGGGATACGGAGAACGTAAGTGTTTATTTTATTTTTTTATTATCCTGGCTTCATTCGCCCACTTCCTGCTTCTTGTATTAATGTTTCCGTGCTTTCAGGTAAAAGTGTCCCATTCTGGGCCATCAAAAACAGCTGGGGAGAGGACTATGGAGAGCAGGTAAGACAACCCCACCTACTAACAGTCGCCCTTCTTGATGATATAGCAACTAGAGCACATTCTGACTTTAAACAATATCTCCAGAATTTCCTGACTTGGCAAGACGATAAGTGAGTCAATATGCACTCTTGAATTTGACTCTGCAAGACCATAACCACAGTCTGGTGTTGTTCTGTTGGGTTGCACTATACTGTACAAAACTAACTCCTGTTTTGTTTGTGTGTTTGTTTTCCTCTCTGTCTCTCATACAGGGTTACTACTACCTGTACAGGGGGTCCCATGCCTGTGGGATCAACAAGATGTGCTCATCTGCTGTGGTCAACTAAAGAACTAACACCACAAACACACACTATCATAGTAGATGTACTACAGTTGCCAGCTGACCTCACCTTCACACCTCATACCTCACACCCAGTGTTACTAAAAACATACCAGCTTTGATAAAGCTAGCTTCGCTGAGGAATTTTATAGTCATTTTAAAGTAGATTATATGTGCCCATTTCATTCCGTTAGTCCTGCAGGTCATAAGGATTGCTGTGTTTGGGTTTTAACTCCTCTTTCCTCAAAGTAACTGATCCCGCGTTTGATACAGAGCGTGCACTGATTGAAGTTAGACTGATTAGACGTGATTCTACCTACCTGTATTGGTCCGCACATTTGGTCGGTACATAACTGCAATATAATTATAAAAACTGCTGTAAGACAGTGAGAAATAAGAGACGGTTGAATAAATAAAAGTGTGAAATCCTAATCCTGGTGTGTGGTGTTCTTTTCTTACATGCACTGGAACAACAGAATTAAACTTGGATCAATTGAAAATACATTGTGAATAGATTATACTGTCAATAAACCACAATGAACATCAAATTGCTTAAATGTATAGGTGACATTAAAAGTAAGGGTAGACAATATTGTATTTCATAAACATGCACTGCTATTAGGGTGAATTAATTAAGTATTTAACAATTAATTGGCCTTGAGTAAAAAGAATAGCTGAATAAAGATGGCATTAATAGAGAACATCTTTTTTACCCATGTTACCTTGTGTATCGTGTAAGAACTGGTTGGCAACACAGCAAATGCTAGTGATCTTGAACGTTGCTCAAATTGAGAGAATACAAAACTCTATTACCCACAATGCAAAGGCACTGCCGCGGAATAACTAAACCTGTGTGGGGCGGTGTGGAGCAGAAGGTTAGGCTTAGAGTTGGAACAACAATCTGATCTTGTTAGAAACTATTATAGTCAGACAATTAATAGCAATTGATGCTGAAGGGACAAAGTTATGTTACGTGTCATTCTAAACCCTCACCGAACGTTCATTTAGCCTACAGATAAAATACAATTAGAAAGCGACCTTTATTTTGAAAAGGGTAGACCACTTGACACCGGAAGTGAAACCTTTGGTGTCGTCAGAAAACAGGAACACATGTAGTTTGGCTTTACTGACAAAAACATTTCAACGTGTCTTTTCTTCAAAGTGATTTTTAGCTGCTGTCACGCTGCCCAGAAACACTCTCTGCTCTTAAGAGACACAGTTCCCGTTACTCTTCTCCTTCTTTCAAGGTAATTATGTGACCTGCTAACGTGGTTGAGCTGGAGAGACGTTCTGAGATAGCTAACTCTAACGTTAGCTTACTCAGCTAAAGCACTGGTAATGTTCATGTTCTAGTTAAAAGCAGACATTCGCGTGCGTTTTTAGACAACTATTTGGCATAACACGTTTAGGCAACGTGATGTGTCGTCACTTGTTGAAATCAATCTCGATAGTCAAACATTTATAAAAGTTGCAAAGCTAACGTTAACGTAGAGTTTAGCTATTTTTCAATATAACCTGTCAGTTTTGTTTTATGTTATGGTTTGTCAAACATCCTGTGTTAGTTAGTTTTCTCCTTAATTAATCGTTATTTAACCCCAGCAGAGTGCATCTCTGTTAATCTAACGTTAACTCTTCGCAGCTGGCGACGGAACCTGAAGCTCACAGTTCATGATGTCACAGGCCACCAAACGCAAACACGTGGTCAAGGAGGCTTTTGGGGACTACGTCACGCCCACAGAAAACCAGCAGATTGTGAAGGTGGGCTGTGTAGACTTGTGTATCTCATGTATTGACAGTAAACAACCCCTGGCATCACAGCGAACAGCTGGACGTTCTCCTGACTCTCATCTCCATCCTCTGCCTGTGCACTTGTAGGTCACTGGTAGCCGTGGCAACAACCTCCATGAAGCCGTCACAGCCCAGGGTGTGACCTTCCTGGTGAGCATGCCCCCCAAGTTCCGCAAGAACCTTTGGATCAAGAGAGGTAAGGGACTGAGTGGGATGCTTAGATTAAATAGTCTAGATGATCACAGAGCTCATTCGGTATCAATCAAGCACGCGCTATAAAAACAACCTGCTTCATAGAGCTACCAGAGAGCTCCACAGAGTATCTATCTATCTATAGCTATATCTATAGCTATAGATAGATATCTTTTTAAATAGCGCCCAGGATTCACAATAGATGAAGTGTTACCCCTTCACAGGGAAATGCCAATGCAATATTTGTTTTTTTTATTTATTTTATATTCTCTGTAATTTCATTTCGGCTCTAAATACACACTGAATATATTATCTGTCTGATTATTATTTTTTTGCATTTTATCTCATCTCCCACAATGTATTTTCCCCAAATGGTAGCGCTTGCATATTCTACCACAAGGGTTTACATGTGGGACTTTTGACTCGATGTTAAGCCGCTCTACAGCTTTAAAAAAGACATGATATTGGTATTTGGTGCTTTTTCAAAGAGACTAGATATTGATATATCAATGGAAGGAGCCCATATCAGTCACTGGTGTGAGGACGTATTAGTAAGTACTGGCTGAAAGACAAATCTTTATTTCTCTTCATCTCCCTTTATTCTTTGGTTCTCGTTTCAAACATGTCTAGGTCACTATGTGATTGTAGATCCCATTGAGGAAGGAGAGAAGGTGAAGGCAGAGATCAGCTTCATTCTCTACAAAGATAACATTCGGTACCTGCAAAAACAGAAGCTCTGGTGAGTGGACACACACGCACACACTCACGCTCACACTCACGCTCTCGCTCTCGCTCTCACACACACACACACACACTCATCATTTGGTCAAGTGTAACTGAGTGTTTTGTTTTTTTCCTCGTCTTCCTCCAGGCCGGAGGGGTTTACGGGGGAGCCGGACAAGACGAGCAAAGAGCAGAAGAAGCCTGAGGAGACGGGGGAGAAAGACGAGGCCTTCAGTGGCTCTGAGGATGATGATGATGATGAGAGTGACCTCTTTGTAAACACCAACCGCTGTAACTACCAGTACAGTGAGAGTGAGGAGGAGGACAGCGAGGAAGAGGAGGACAAAGAGGAAAGGACAGAAAATGGTTCGTAATGGCAGCACCGAGGACACGGACAATCAAGAGTGAGAGCTGTGAAAATCACGAGACGGTGTGCTCTGCTGTGCTGCTGCCATCACTGACCCGATGACTTGAAGAGATGGTCCTCGTGCCACAGCTCCGTCTGGACTGCCTGATGTAGCCGTTGCGTGGCTGGGCTCATTGAATGGACTTTAACGTAATGGAACAGAACTTGCTTGTTAAATTGATTTAAAAATAATCAGGGATGTTGAACTTAACTGTCAGTTTGTTCCTTAGTTTCACTGTCTTACTAAAAATGTGTCAAACCCTGTACACCCTGTATTGCTAGTGCACTACAGGGTGTACAGTATACCCAGGTCATACTGTACATTTGCAGGATGTTAATGTAAACTGTTAAATCCATTCATCATCCTCTTTTCATAGGACAAAATAGAAAATTGCGTGACTCAAAACCGTGTCACTGTTGACGGACCACACTTTTATCATGATTAATTTGAGTTCTTAGTTTAGCGTGAGAATTTAAACATCTCTCCGGTGTTACTGGGCCTCTAGAGAATATTGCTCTAACAAGCTGGACTGTCACCGTTCCTACAGATTATTTGATTTTCAAATGAATGCAGCCGACAGCCTCTCATTTTAAAGATCAAAGTGCTCTGGTTTCAATTGTATCACGTTGTACTAATAGTTGGTCATTGTGACTGACTTGTGCCTCATCTTTTTCTGACATTCCTCACTGATTTTGGTTTGTGTAATGATAAAAGTTTTGGAAATAGATTCATTCTTAAGATGTTTTTTTTACATCGTCTCCTCGACGTCTTCCACTTCAAGAATTCCACATCTTCTAAAGAATAGCTTGCTTTTTATTTCACATTCAAAGAACCATTTCTTCCAGAAACTGTTGCGCAGAAGGCTGTGACAGTGAACACGTTGTTCCCGGATCTGCCATGTATCCATTCACAAAAGATGACCTCATAATATTTGTCATAGAGCCATTGAGCAAATAGTATATCTGTACCGCCAGTGGAACCCGTTCTACGGGGATTATCGTCATGTTGGTGTAAATTTAGAATCAAAGGTTTTGGTTTCGGAAGGCATTGACGTCAGGGTTCTTCCACCACACCCGTAAATACATGGCTGCTATTACCTGCATCATTACATTTATTTTAATCTAGCAAATAAGACATTATGACCAAATGGATTATTGTGCTTGCATCATAATACTGGTTGGTGATTTAAAAAATTATTTGAAAAATGTTTTATTTGGCCCAAAGAGTTTGTCTGTACTAGTTGCTTTAGCAAAGCAGATTATAAATAAGTCTGTTGGGTCTTTGTGTGTGAAATACAGAAATGTACAAGAATGTATCTGATAGCTAGTCGGTTATCTGGAGCGGAACCAGACTGACGGGAGACCTCCAGTGTCAGCACTGCAAAACTTGTTCAACCGCTGTAAACTCAAACCCATCTTTAACATTGGCTGCATTAACACAGCTGCTTTCATCATATACTTTATGTATGTAAACGGGTCATTTCAGATTCTACTAGCCTTTAAAGTGATAAAGCTGTACATCTTTTTGAAAGAATAAATAACTCATTGTTCCTCTTACAAAGAAAAAATGGAATTCATAAGCAATAAAACACTAATGTTTAATTTAATACTCAGGGTTTTGCTGCTGCAGCCTTACCTGTTATATGACCACTAGCTCACGGTGGCTAACGTCAGCAAACGTTAGCTAAACATCACTGAGTCAGTTCACAAACATCTCTTCTACATTCGTGCCACTCTCCAGCGCTGCACACATTATTCTCCCTCCCTCCCCCTATTTATGTTCATTTCAGTCCAATAGAACAATAAACCTGCAGACTTGATGGGTTAGGGAATACATTGTAGCCAACTTCATGTCCGCATTTCATAGCTAAGCTATCAGTTTGTGGTATGTGTAGATTGATATGCAGTTTGCAAAAGCAGTGATACATCGATCAAAATGTAAATAGGCATTATGGTCACAGTGATGATTTACAGTCCCGAGTCGTTACACGTTATATGATATAAGGCATGGCAACCAATGGCCTTTCAGATTAAATATTCACATATTAGAGTACAAAAAAAGATATGATACAAAATTAAAAATCTTAACTGTAGTAAATGGACTAACGTTTGTAAATATAATCTAAAAATAATCTAAAAATATTTTGTAAATGAATAATCTTCATGACTCACTGAAGACTGTAGTGGCAAAATTGTTCGTTTGAGAAACTTTGGCTGGTCCTACACTGTTGTTGTGTTGTCCTTCAAGTTTGCCTCTCTCAGGGGTGCATCCCAACACAGTGCCTGTGTCACTTTCATGTCGGCCCACAGTTTAACTACCTGGGTGGGGCTTCGTTTGTGCACCAATAGGATTGTGTGATACGAACACAGCTCCTCCTCCTCTTCCCTGTTAGGAAAGTCAAACGTGAGGAAGGCAGGGTGGTGGACCACCCGAGCGTTAAGCCGAACCATACACATCCCCACATAAACGTCGTCGATTGGGAACAGGTGAACCCTTTTAGACATGTGGTGTAGGCGTTTGGTCAACAGGCCTGAGTACACCACCCCTCCACCGCCTGCATACGGAGGATAGCGGCCCTTGTAGAAGCTGTCTGGGATAAAGTACTTGGACTGATTGGCTCGGTTGGGTAAGGCTGCAACTATGACATCCCCAATCATGAAGTCTTCAATGGTCTTGTGTGCTTGTGGCTTCTTTAGCTGGTCCTGGAGGTACGTCATCATCCTCGGGGTGTTGACGAAGACGTCGTTGTCCCCCTTAAAGACGAAGAGAGTCCGGTTGCACGAGTGGGAGAACCAGCTCCAGAAGAGCACGTCTTTCAAGGTGAGATTGAAAAACGTGTCCCTGAAGTCCCACTGCAGAATGTCCCCATAACGTTCGCTCTCCATCTGCAGTAACTTAGATGACCTAACACCCACATTCTTCTCTCTTCCTTTCCCAAGCAGGAACACCCTGCGGACGTATCCTCCACCTTCTCCTCCTTTACCTTTCCTCCATCCCGCCTGGCCCCAGGTCTGTCGAATGGCCTGCCGGTTCGTAAAATTCCGCTTTGTTGACTTGATGGCCAGGAGAAGGAGAGGGGCCTCCCTCTCATCCCTCGCCCCAGCTCCACATACTCCATCTGGCTGGATGAGGGTTGGGTAGTCTCTCCTATGCATGTGGCTCACAAACTCTTGTAACTGCTGTGGTAGCTGATCAAAGTTTTTCCTCATGTTATCCAAGTTGGTAGCTTCAGAGAAACCTTGCATCCGCAGGGACTCATATGAGGTATCGTTGTCAGATCCCCTCTCGATGTTGTTGGGGCGCAGGATGACGTTGAATTGGCGGTCGATGGTCAGCTGGAGCCGGTTCCAAATGGTGTCTCCGTGCTGGCGGAGCTCCCAGAAAGTTTTAGGGAGTGGGCCGAAGCTCTGGTTGCTAAAAGTTCCAGGGGCCACAAAGTGGATAGGTCTTGGCGCTGTAGTGCAATCATGCAAACACAACATGACAGCAACGTAGGCGAACAGCAGGACCAGGGAGATGCATGGCGTGCACACGCACACCAACACTGTGCGCCAGCGACAGTAGAAGCGCGCCATTTAACTGCAAATATACCAAAAGGATGTTAGTTTGGACAAATCTTGAATCTGTGTAAAAAGAGATGTTTTTGAGTATCACAATGCAATAAATGTGCCATGAGTTAGTGTATGCCAGGACCAGAGATGGGCAAAAATACATCAAAATGTATTTTGACACAAAATACAAAATACCCCCAAATAAATGTATTACAACAAAATACAAAATACTGGTGCCAGAAAATGTAACAAAATACATGTATTTGATATTTAAAATATAGGAAATACTTTTTTCTAGGTTTTCTGTTTTCTCACAATTTGGTATAGCAGAGCATTCAGGTTTATATAATATACACAAAGCTCTGGTGAACCCCACAAAAAGGAAGAACAGTCACAGAATGTCAGTGTAACTAAGCAAAGCTATTGAAAGACAACAGCTTGATTGATTATGTATATATATATATATATATTTATTAATGGGACTTAACAGCCCATAAACTTTGGCTTTGTATCAACAAGAAAATATGAATTTACTTATGACATACAAGCTCCCAATCTCCCTCCTACTATAGCTAGCTACTCGACTGATAAGTTAACTTGCTAAACACTGGCTATGCACTAGCCTAGACAGCATGCTAGCGTCATTAGCATGTTAGCATCGATCGCTAGCTTGATATTATAATCATCACCATATATATACAATAGGCTATGTAGCCAGACCCAGACATAAAGTATACATCAAGCTAGTTGACATCTGTCACACTCAGATACAGTATTTTACTTGACAGACAATCAGCTGAACTTGAAGATCTGAAGACTGAACTCGTGAACTGTTTTTTGATTCGTGGAGAAAGTATTTTGAGTATTTTAAATACAAAATTACTCCACTCTAAAGTATTTTGTTACAAATTACGTTAGATTTTGAATCGGCCCTATCAAATACAAATTACAAAATACTCAAAAGTAATTGAAATACGTATTTCAAATACAAGTAATTGAAACACTGCCCATCTCTGGCCTGGACAGAGAGTAAAACATAGTCGTGAGAGAGAACAAGGCTATATTGGACAGTTGACAAAACAACTGCACTAAAAGGTCCACTTATAGCTGTTCTGGAGCTTTCGATTGTATCGCATGATCTTTTTTTCCCTGTTGGAATGTACATTTGAAAATGTTGAAATTTCTCTGGAGACTTGTGTATATAGAAGTCAATTACAAACTGAGCCAGATCAGCTGCCAAATGGACCTTGTGGTTTTATCGAACCCCAAATCCTAATTAAAGTTATCACCGATATGTCGGCCTTTAGTCAAACTAAGTCATTTGGCAAGATGAGATCATCTTCTCTTAGGGTGCTGAAATAAATGAAGAGTCAACAGCATTCTTTGCTTACCTCTTTCGAGTGAAGACTCGCACAGTCATTGAACTCTTGTCTGATTTGATGAGCAAAGCTGGTTGTCCATGCTAGTAATCCGATTGCCTCGTTATCCGAGCATTTCACGGGGAAAAAGGAAATTAACAAAAGATTGCCTGTCGAACAAGATGAAATCCAGATACAGTGAGTCAAGGTTCTTTCTCTTGTCTAGCCTAAAGTCACCTGACCAGTTGTGGTACAACAGAAACACACCTTCTGACTAAACACCTGCTGACTAAACACCTTCTGACTAAACACCTTCTGACTAACAGAGAGGAAACAGGACTGTCATGTTCCTCCGCCACCAAAGAAACGCTAACACAACAATCTGTAAGAGAGAGAGCCCTAGCAAAGTAAACTCTGCTTGTTAATGTAAACCTATATATATCCAATGGTCACCTGTGACATCTGTGACACCTGTAGAACAGGTCTAGCAGCCGGATAATAGGTCTGTGAGCACAGAAGAAGAATCCTCCAACACAAACTCCCATTGTTTCTCTGCCCCCAACTCATCAGGTAAAACAGGACGTGTGAGGGGGAGACTCAAGTGCTTGAAATGACTGGGGGGCCTCTGGAATCTTGAACATGTTGTGTTTCATCACTTCTGGTTTCAATGAAACCCGCAGTGGGTTTGGGAAGCGCCCAAAGTACCCGTTTGAAAAACACTCCTCTTCAGAACGGGCCAGATGCTTGTCCCGTGGTGTCTCTGGAGAACCACTCCACACTGACAGAGAAATGAAGCTGTAGGAAGTTCAGTCAGGAAGGCGATACTCTCGCACGCCTAAAACCGTCGTTTTCTTTCTCATACATCTGCAATTCACTCCTCAGGAATGCTCACACTCATAATTGTTGAAGTTCACCGTGTCTCTGCAAAAAGAAGAGTTCTCCCCTGCCTGTTCTCAAAGATAACTGTGATGTATGAGAATGTTCCAGCGCTAAGGCCTTCGGGCCTTTTGGTTGCTGGCCGTTTGTTTTTCATTGTTGTTCCAATCGTCATCGTTAGCCTATCATCTATAGCTGCTGTCTCTTTTTAAATGTGATTGTTTCTTTACCTTCAGGACGTTCGTGCTACTGTTACACGCCCCTCCTCTTCCCTATCTCCGCCCGGTCTTCGCAGATCCATCATCTTCATCAACTCATCATTCTATCAGCCTCATCATCCACCACCACCACCACCAGTGTCTGGACTCCATGGGGGGGGAGGGGCCTCCATTACAAATCTCCCTGTAGAGTCCAAGCGCCAAAGACTCTGTCAAGACTTTATCATCATGAAATAAACAATTATCTTTTCTTCATCTAACTTGTCTCTCCTGATTGAAATGTCATTGGCTACGTTGCAGATCCAGATTTGACTCACCAAAACAACTCGAGCCTACTGTATAATGCATCATTATTCACACTATCCAGCGTCATGTTAGAAGCGAAAGCTCCATCGTACACAGTGCATTGTGTTGAAAATGACTTTGTTTCGCTCAAAGTCAAAATGTGCATGCAGGATTTACTAATCTAATCTAATCGCTTTTCTTCATGAAAACATTATTTAAAAAAAGAAGCATTATTTAGCCATGTCACATTATCAGGCTTCGTCCAGTGTCCAGCAGCTTGTTGATTTTACACCACTGCTCTAAACCTGCTGGTGGTACATGTCTACACTCTGCCCCATTAGTCTTAGTTCAGAAATGATGAAAAGCACAGGTGTTGCTAATGTCGCTGATTAACGATGACCCTATTAAATTGAAGTGAACCAGAAAGACATGACAGCTAGCATGGACACAGTAACAGGACCCTGGATGTGGCAAAACTAAAAAGGAACACAGACAAAATTAAGTATTATTATCAATCCCACCTTCTGGTTTTCCTGGTTTGTCATAGAAGTCTAAATGTCTGCTGTGAAAAAGGCCCGTTTGAATGCAATTGAAAGTCATCACACTCTACAATAAGCTGTTATTTGACATCTCTGTAAAATGTAAAATTTGACTATTCAAATGAACGTTTTCTCTAAAAAACAATCTGGAGTAGCATGACGTATCGCAAATAATCTATCAATTTGATCAATTTAATTGCAGAAGGCCCCATCATCCAGTTCATGGCACATATTATAGACAAGGAGAATGCTGCCATCTACTGGTCATATCTCTTCAACTCCATTCTCACTGTACCTTTGGTGCACTTTGTTACTTCTTTATATGAATAAAGAAGAAACAATAGATTCTAGACAACTGTAAATAAAAAAACTATTGTTTTTTGTTGTGTGTGACAAAGATGACAGGACTGTTTCAAAATGGTAGGAATAAAGTTTTATTTTTCATATGAAGGGGTGGTTTTGGATTTGTCTTCTTTTACAAGTAGTATGTTTTTGATAAAACTTGCAAAAAATCATCTAGCATATTCCAAGATTGATGGATATGAAGAGAAAGGGGATTTATTGCTGAATGTTAAAATGAAGACACGTTTTTTTATTTTTTCACCGAGTGGAAAAACGATTTGCTTGCTGCTTTTTCCATGCACCCAACTACCAGTACCACTAGGACATGCAGAGGGGTTGGGGGTGAGGGGAGAGGAGAAGGGGAGGAGAAGGGAGGGAGGGAGGGAGGGAGGGAGGGGGGGAGGGGGGGGGCGGAGAGAGAGGGAGTTGGGAGGTAAAAAAGATAAAGGCAAACTGCTTGACAAACACAAACATGGCAGGGCTTTGTGTGTGTGTCGTATGAGGCTTTGTGTGTGTGTGTGTGTGTGTGTGTGTGTGTGTGTACATGTTTCAGTGTGTGCTTCGTTGTGTGTGAGGAGTGCATGATGTGTGAAATGTGTGTGTGTGTGTGTATGTAAAGGAAAGGGGGGAGTGCAGGGTGAGGAAAAAGAGGACGGGGGGGACGGGGGGTGTTAACAATTCAACTAGCTCTAGAAGCACACTACCCTCACTTGCAGTATTTCCACGTTGCAAATCCCAGATTGATTACAGTGATAGTAAGACAAAACTAGCCAGACCTTTGGGTCATGAACACAAATAATGTTTTTATATATTTCTAACATGATTCCCCTAAATCTGAAGGGGTTCGTCGCCATTTTTAAGATACTTTCTACATCTGTGATCCATGCATCTCCTGTGTGGAAATAAAAGAAAAAAAAGAAAAACAACTCTACTTGTTGGAAATGAACTCTAATAAGGACACATTTTCCTCAGTGAGCTCCAAAGGGTCTCTAAACCCGATGTATATCGGAAGAGTTTCGGACACGAGCAGCCTACCGTTGGTGTGCTGTTCAGTACACTCGTCTGGAGATGGGGCCTAACTTCATCTGCTAGTTGCTTCTGTAGGTCGGTTTACGGGGGTGAGAAAGACATGAAGGTGAGGGGCGGTGTGAGGTGGAGGGGGCGGACGGAGACAGACAGATAACAGATCATTCAGTCAATATGACCAAGCAAAGGAAGTTCAATCAATAAAGGTATAGGAATGCAAATCAAGGATGCAGTAATCAGTATTATCATATACCGTCGTTTGGCTGTGAGCTTAAGAAAAAGTAGAATCGGACTCAGAAACTCGCTCTCTAGCAGTGTGAACCTGCACGCAGCGACCCGCGAGCGATTCTGACCCATCGGAGCAGCGCCGTCGCTACAGGTGGTGAAAGGTGGTGACGATTCCAAGGGGCCCGCAGTTGGAGAGGGCCCGTAAAGTAGCAGGTTTATATTAGTAAAAGAAGAAGAGGGAGGGAACCCAGAGCAGTACCCTCCTCTCAGGGGGGCACAGGCTTCCTAGCTACACCCCTGCAACATAGTGAACAGATGTGGTCTCTGCATCATTTTTTCATCATCATCATCATCATCATCATCATCATCGTGACCCACACGCAGCGACACACAGACACACAACCTTTTGAAGTACAAAGAAAAGAAAAAGCAACTGAATCTCCCTTCTGATTCTAATCGTTTTTACCCACGCTTCCTTAATCATGGCCACGAGTGAACGCAACAAACCTGACGGACAGACAGGAAGGGAGAGTGAGGGGATGTGGATCTGGCCTGCGGACTGAACTGTGACTTGAGATGACGTGCGCTCACTGCTTTGAGTCTTTTGGCTGTGATGTGATGGGGAAGTCCTGAGACACAGTGCGGCTCTAAGCTGCTGGCATAGGAAACGGGCGGGCTGGGCAGTCCACGGGAGGCCAGAGTCAGGCTGGATTACAACTGGATTGGTTAGGTTCGGTTTGGATCGGCAGCTCCCTGGCCAATGACTGCTCACGGAGGGAGGTTCTTACAGTGCAATGGAGCTTCTGGCAGCGTGAGGATTGGTGAGCGGAGCATGTCAGTCAAACAAGAGACCAGCCTTTTCAAGGTGAACGGAGGCGCCAACCGAATGAGGCTTTATGGGGTGTACATACAGGCACACAAACACACACACATACAAACACACACACACACACACACACACAAACAAACACACACACACACTGCAACCACCACCAATGTCATGGCAGCACCCTGAACACCTACACAGGAATCTGGATTTACTTCCCCTCAACAACTCCCCTAACACTCTTGTTTTCACAGGAATAACAACAAATGACTGACAGGCAGCGAACGAGGACATAAATGGCCGATGTGATTCATCCGAGAAAAACTACCCTACACTTCCGGTTGCGTCAGTGACTAATGTCCCTGTGAATCGAGCGCGTCGCGTGGATCATACTCATGTAAACAGACACCTTTTACACAGGAGGAATCAATATTGCATGATGACATAATCAGATCACAGTTCAAAAAGAGGAAGATCCCAAATCAGAGAAAAAACCAAAGCAAAAGGAAGGAAGAGGGTTGGTCTCTATAAAAAACGAGGAGTCTTTATAAGAAAGGCTACAAAAACTCAATGGGACCTCCGACTTCAGCATACAGCAAAAGGCACCACAATATTATTCTATTTATCTAACTTGTGAAAAAATTGGCACGTATTTCTCTTATTTTTTCATCTCTCATAATGCTGTAAATCAAAAAACTTTACATATAAATATTTCCCCCCCGTTATAAAAAAAGTCTTTGCTGTTAGCTAGTAGACAATTTTTGCTGAAATGAAAATAAATATTTCATTTGTTTAGAATATCTGTCTGTTATACAAAATAAAAATATTTCTCCTAGGTGCAGGTCTCTAGTCCACTGGTTGTGTGTACAGTAGGAGGAAGGGGAGTGTGTGAGGTGGAGGGGGGGGTGGTGTCTGGAGGGGGGGCAGGGGGGGGTTAAGTCTTAAAGGGGCATGTTGTCGGCCTTGGAGCGATGCGACTGGGAGCCGCGGCTCTGCCCGTTGCTGCGTGTCCCCGGCCGACTCAGCCCGCGGTGAGTCCGTGTGTCCGCACCAGATGACGCACGGTAACCTGGGGCGGTTTGGGGCGGGTCCATGTTCATGTTCTGCATACTAAGGAAAGGCGTGCTCTCCCCGTGACCATCCTCTTCCTCCTCCTCTTCCTCCTCCTCCTCCTCTGACTGGCTGAAGCTCTGTGAGCTGTAGTCCCGTAGGCCCGTTGAACGCTGGGAGACGTGTCCGTTGAGGCGGTTGCGTCGTGGGCGGCGCCGGCTCCG
Source organism: Pholis gunnellus (assembly GCF_910591455.1). Lineage (NCBI taxonomy): Eukaryota > Metazoa > Chordata > Actinopteri > Perciformes > Pholidae > Pholis > Pholis gunnellus. The sequence goes on from NC_136537.1 coordinate 6,832,092, forward strand.
GATGGGTTCCCGCGAAGAGGCGTACTCCTGCGTGGTCTCGTAGGCCTCGTCGTCAGGGAGGCGGTAGGGGCTGGACGGTAGACTTCCTGTGCTCTCCGTCAGGTAGGGTCGCCGCGGACGCCGGGGCTGCCTGTACAAACTTCCATCCTAAAACATAAAATAGAGTGGAGGACTTGATGGAAACGGCATACGTTAAATATGTATGTTTGGCAGGGGTTTGCTCAAAGGAACTGCAGCAGGGTGGATGCCAACACAGGGATTTGAACCATCAGGTTAAAGGTTAAGTCTGATTATATATTATATTTTTCTCATTGTGATTAAAACTCAAGAAAAAAGCAAAAACCAAGAATGGACTCATCTGACTAACACGTATGTCTATCTAAAGCCTGAGATACAGAGCAGAATGAATATCATTTTATTCCCAAGAGGAAAACGCAAGTCACCTCAGAGTAGTGGGCTAAAGTTACACATCGAAAATGCCATCTTGCTGTGTTGTTGGGTGCCAGAATCGAAAGAGAATGGCTCCAACTTGAAACGGTAGGCTATTGCATGTGATTCGAGGCTCTAGCGAGCTACAACATCATCAAAGCGAAGTCTTCACGGCTGTTGCACCTCAACTCATCGCTCACGCAGAAGGCTAAACTATTAGAGAGATGGAGAGAACATGCTGCTAATAGTTTAGCCTGTATACGTCTAACCGTAACCGCAGCCGGGAGCCTTTGATTGCGGTTAGCAGAAGCTAAATTGTTGTTACCATTTTCTCTCCATCTCTGAAAAGCTTCACCAACATTGTTGCCAATGCTGAAATAGCGAGCTTTCTTTCTGCTGGATATACTATGTGTGTAAATGTCTGGCCATGGAGTCAGCGAGTAGGTTCCTTTTTCCTCAAATAACACCCGCGCTGCCGGAGAGTGAGCGACTTTACATATTCAAGGAAACTTGTGTTTTCTCCGCCAGCCATTATGAAAACAAACAAGTCAACAAAACCTGCTACCCAGCGTTGGCTAATGTGTTCAGATAAATATTCTGCCACCACTTAAGCTCCGCTTCGCTCACCAAAATACATCATTATGATTGCGCGCATAAAAGTGGCCTCGTCCTCTGTGCCACAGAGCTCCAGTGTTTGTGAAAACGATAACAAACACATCAGTGAGCCACACTGTTGGGTTGAGTTGATCCCACATACACCGTCCTGCTGCCGTGAATACTCACTAGAGCACTAAATCTATTATTCAGCGGCTGAAAATAGTCCCCAGCAAAGGCAGACTATTTAATCCTGTTTGACTAATATGAACTAAAAGCTTCGCTGCCCAGCTTTTTGGGAAATTATTTTGTCTTTAAAAACAATAAAAATGTTTGTGACACACTTCTTTTTAAAAGAAAGAGATATAGACTCTATAGTCCCATGGAGATAGGGCTCCATGATGGCATTTGGTCACCGTCACCGTCACTGGTGTGTGTGTACTGTGTTTGCCTACGCACGTCGGGGCATCGTAGCAGCGGCTGGTCGTCCTCTCTGTGGTAGGCGGCTGCGGCGGGGGGCAGGGAGAGGGCGTGGCTTGTGTTGGGCGAGGTGATCTGGAAGGTGGGCACCTGGGGCGGCAACGAGGGGTAGTGGAACTCCACCGGAGACAGCCGCGCCGGCGTGGTGAGCGCCGACACATACCTGGACGGGAAAGACAGCGACATGTTATTGAGGAGTCTGAATGGCATCTTGAGGAAGGGAAACACAAAAGTGTCGGGCGGGATGCACTTCTCTGTTGCGCACACACCTTCAGCATCACCCATGTGTTTTCCAAACCACTTGTTGTAGGGGCTGGAGCCTACCCAGCATGCACTGGGCAAGAAGAAGGGCACACCCCGGACAGGTCGCCAGGCAATCACAGGGCTGACACACACAGACTAACAACGTTCACGCTTGTTTTCAGTCCACCTGACCTGCAGGACTTTGGACTGTGGTTGGAAATATACAAACTCCACACAGAAACACTGCAGCCAGCTGGCTGCGGCTCGCACGCAGTGACCTTTTTTGCCATGAAGCGACAGCGTTAACGGCTGAGCCACCTCGCCACCCACTCAGTCCATCCCAAGAATATTTACAACATTACTGAACACGTGCCGTCGCATATGACTGCTGCACCTCATTGAGTTTCGTTAATGCACCATTTTGCCAGAGAAAAGAGTCAATATAGCACCACAGTGATTTACGCTTATCAAGAATTACACATTTGTCCCATTAAAATGTGTTGGAACTCTGAATTTGTATGAAATGATATAAGAAGCACAACAGCAGGACACATAGCAGATCATCACTTTATGTTGAATACACTAAATAAATAAAATCATGTAAAAACACACTCCTTTAGAAGATATTCAACATGAAAAAGTTAAGAGAATAATCTTGTTCAATATCAAGAATCTGCATTATAGTATTCGCGCACAGGTAATACAAACACAGCTAAATACATGAATGTCAAGTCTGTTTATTAGGCACTGGGCATTCTGGGACATGTAGGAAACCATTGAGGTGGTAATTGTTAGAATTAGAGTTTAATTATTCCGTTACCTTCACTACCACCACAGCACTGGTTTATAAATTCACATTACAATATACTGTGTACAGTATCTGGGTGATGTAGTCTTTGACTTTGAAAAATTCATAACTAATAACTGCCACTTGGTGTCGCTAAAGAAGGGATGGTGTGATAAAAAAACTAAATAAAGTAAAAGTGTTGGATAGTTGTGAACAAAGACAGTGTTAAATACCAACACCACACACACACACACACATATTACCACCTTCCCTACCTGTCACTGTGGGGTGAGTCTCTTAGAGAGTCGTAGGAGTCCCCGTACTGCATTCCCGGTCCGGACATGTCCGTGCAGCCCCAGTGGGCGGCCCTCCTCGCCATGCATGCCGGGCTGCTGCACTTACTGGTTCCCACAGAGCTGGACAGCCCACCTGACTGGCAGTCTGAGTTCATGCTCTCTGTTCGCTCCATGCTCCACGTCTGCTCCTCGTGTCTGCAGGTGTGGGTGTTAGCAGAACAAGTTGAAAAGGTTACAGCAGCACTGAGGAGGCAGGAGGATACAGAGGAGGACGGAATGCTGGGTAAAGAGACTCTACTGCAAACATGTTCACATGCATGGTCTATCAAAAGCACCATGAAGTGATTCATTTGATTTAAAAAAAACAACAACAACATTACGGGGCTCTTAGTACAGCCGAGCCCGTTGACAATAAACAGCCAACTCTGGCTGGTGACGACAGTGGAGCATCAACAAGCCAAAGTCACCAAATGACAGACTGAATGTTATTCATTATTAAACTTGTGCTGCTGTATGTGTCGGTAAAATGAGTCTTTTGACTAACATGTGAGCCATAGGTTGATGCGCTATATCAAAGTGCACGGCAATAAGTCTGCAGGGTCAATGTTCCGCCCTCCAGCAGTGAAACGTTTCATAATTCAGCTATAAAATGTTGTATTTCATATAATGACAGATCTGCCACTGGTGTGAGTTTCCAGTGCAAATCTCTGTGAGTGTTTTTCTCCTCTTGATTCAGTTGATATTGCCGTGATACTTTTTTCAAAACTAGGTCAACCACGCTGCCAACAAGCCGTTACAGTTGTTAAAGGTTTGGTTCAACCCAAGTCACATTCTATAACTTAGCCCCTTGTGTGTTCTACCCATGCAGGTAGCATTGGTTTTAACTGGACACGTTATGAGATAGCCGTCTCTGAGATTTCTGCTGCCGCCACAATACAAGAATCAATACAATACAATAACTGAAGTGCGTAATTATAATTTTTTGCCAGCAAGCAAAAAACTTGAAACAATGTTCCTGATACTCTTGATGATCCAAAGCACTCACAGCTCTCACTGGAGCTACTTTCTACAAATTCAATAGTCCCTATGAAAACTGAAACTTTCATATTGATGTTCAATCTGTCAATCAGCGTAGATAAGAAATGTAGTCATTTGTAGCAATACATTCCTCAATGCATGCTACGTAGATTGACCTAGAAAGCTGATTCTACATGTACCAGGATGCATTGCCTCATCTCTATCCCCCCCCCAACCCCCCCCCCCCCCCTCACTCCACCCAGCAGCCGGGAAACACAACAGGAGGAACTTCTGTTGGTCTCGTGAAGCAGCAGCATATTTATTTGTGCACAGACTGCAAACTCTACTGTACATCCACTTAATGTCTTCACTGCTAAACTTAAACTCTCCTCTGCTCTGATATTCTACTGACTGCATTTGCCATCAACACTGATTGGACATTTTCCCTTTAATAACTGAAAGTTTAAGAAGTAAAATCGCTATCTTCGCCTGTGTATGTGGCCCATCTGGATGTGCGTGTGCGGCAGGTCTACCTGGAAGCGTGTGAGGCAGTGGTCGAGTGGTGGGAGCGGGTAGACATTCGACTGCCTGCGTAGTTGCCCGCACCCTCAGCTCCGTGGCTGATCACACACTCTGTCGTTGGGACGCTCTTGGAGATGTACTGCAACACACACACACACACGCACAAAATAATTTTAATACTTCATACTAATGTTTTCATTTTCCAAAGAACAAACATATCACACTGCATAAGTATACATAAATATAAAATCTAATGATGAGAAGATTGTCCTGCACAGATCTTTTGGAACTCATCATCAGTTCTCGTTCATTGTTGCCATTATGCTGACTCATGCACATTTAGTCTCCAGGAGAATGGTCGGTGTTTCTGCCCAGCTTTGTGTCACCATATTTCCCTGAGTTGTCAGTGGATCAGAGCGTTATTGACACAACGATTTTTCTGATGGCTAAAAAAACCCTTCTTGGCCGAAGCTCTGTGGGCTTCCTCTGCAGTTTGCTCAGGCGAAGCTGACATCCAGCTCTAGTGTCTTCTTCTTCTTCTGTACCTCCTTTTGCATGAATGAATATCTTCTGAAAATCCTATTTATAGACAGTTATATTTAATTAAAAGCACTGACAAATCTGGCTTTATTTTCAGCAGCGCTTAAGATAAGAAAGCAAAGTCAATCTGGAGATTACAAAATGTGACTTCTATGCCTCCTGATCAGGAGCTAATAGATCATTGCAAATGTATTGCTTTTGTTTTACTGTATTATTGTTATTGTTGGCGACCAGAAGCCCCACAGATACCGCATCCACTCTGGCACACACTTTGAGCTTAACTAGCAGTTGTGATAATAATTTAAAGAAATGTCAGAAAGCCTTATAAAACAACGTATCCCTCTCGACATGAAGACGTGCGATCTAATCAGTTCACATTGTTGCGTTTTTTTAAAAAGCGGTGGTTACTTATTTATTCCTGCCCCTGAGAGCAGCTCTGCCTCTGAGGAAATCTTGACCCTGTCAGGAGTGACCTGTTGTGGGTTTCCTCTCAGCATGAAGTGCAGGGTTGGCAGGAGGTGACTTTACTTCCTGCCTGTCAGTTAATCCTGACCTCAGGATCACCTGTGCCCGCCTCTGCTGTGTGTTGGAAACTGCTTTGAACTGAACTCACATCAACCATGGGGATCTCCTCTGGGCCGGGCCCGGGGTGTTTGGGTCCGTTGGCCAGCATGCGGTTGGGTTGCTCCACACACTGATTCTGGTTCTGGTGTAGGTGACTGTGCATCTTCTTCCTCTGCTTCCTGGAGGGGTGGTGATGAAGGAACAATCAGTGATCTGGCAAAGGTGCTAAACTAGAGACAGTGACTGATATCGGTTTGCTGTTACTTTAATTGCTTGTTAAAAATCCCTTCCATCTTACTCTCTTCTTAGCTCTCACTACATCGTGGCACTTCACTTATCACATGATCGTTTTATGGATACAGCAATATCATCACGGTACCGCAGCAATGACTCTATTGCACACCTATGAATTAAAGCTTATTCTTCTGTTGTAGTTACTGTAAAATGTTCAGGACTGGAAGGCCGGGGTAAATCCAGACTATACAGAAAATCTACCAGAGAGAGCGGTGAGGATTAATTCATAAGCGAAGGCTCTTGATCCCCTTGATGTGATTGGGTATTAGGTGGTTTGTATCGTGCTGTTAACATGACAAACCCACCGACAAATAAACAAGCAAACAAACAAATAATTTGCCTTTTGCTAATAGAATATGCTATTTTTCACTGTACAGTAGTGATAGAAAGTAACTCAGTACATTTACTCAAGTACTCTACTTAAGTTACATTTTGAGGTACTCTACTTTAATAATTCAATGTAATGCTTATTGGCAGCTGAAGTTACTATTTAAAAAAATGCCATGAAAATCAATAAAACACAATGCTTTATTAAATATTTTGCAAAAAACTCTGTGTGTAGTCGGGGCCTCCCGTCACATTTCTATGAGCGAATAGCAGATCCATCAAAGAGGGATTTCCTCTCTAAACATCTCAGATGATTTCCTTTAAATAACAAAGTCCAAAGTTGTGAAATTATCCAATGTTTCACAAAAAGCTAATTGGATTGGAGAAAAGTTAAAAAGGATTGTGTGTGTGTGTGTGTGTAGAATATTTTCTTTCCTTCTTCACGGCCCCTCAGATTTGTCTTGTGACCCTTTGGAGCACTTGCCTTAAAGCTAACTGTATATAAGGAGCTTCACCTTGACACAGCGGTGCATCAGTAACCATCTAATAATACCGTATATAATAATATATCACTCACAGGAGAACACACGTGTATTGTTAGTTACATTTCTTTGTTCTACAGTGGGTTACTTTGAAGGTTTGGAGCCTTTCATAAACAGGGAGTCATGTATGTTCCCTTCAAAGACACATACTTGGTTTTGCAGTAGGCCACCACACAAACGATGCCGACCACCAGCAGCGCCACGCAGATGCCTGTGATCGTCAGCACCCGCCTCTGATAGAGCTCCTCGGCCTCTGTGGACGGAAACACACGCACACACAGACGCACACACATGTTCGCACACATCCATGCATTGCAGACAGACAAGGATACACACGCACACACACACACACATACACACACGAAACAGCATGAGCGCTACTCCATTGATGGTAGCTACAGAAACAGTTTTCTCCCTATTATCTGCTGCCATCCTGTCCCCTGTGCTGCCTATGAAACAACTCTTGCTCTACAATGTCACATGCCTTTCTAACTGTTCTAACTGTACTACAGTCAAACAGTGCTACTACTACAACGCAGGAGTAATTATACAAGCTCACAAATACTAGGATGGAAAGCTGAGCTGTCAACCTGCATCCTGACACAGACTTCCTGCTGTCCCTACACAAGTGAATTCACAATGGCCATGGGGATGTGATGCTACAGATGGCACTGGTGGGGATCTGACTGCATGCCTGTATGGATGGGATCAAAAAAGAAGGAAAGCATTTTTTGTTCTAAGTGTTGACACCGCAATGGCCTGAGAGCGTAACATTTTAGTATTCACAAAGCTCACCATAACTACAACTGTCACAATTTGTATGTTACTTTGACTTGAGTTAATTCATTTATATATTCACAATATATATTTATATTTGTATATGTTCCTGTGCTTGTATGAACCGGTGATGTTTTGTACGCTATCGTTTCACAGAAGCCTGTGTCAGGTGACCCTGAGCTGGTCATACTGAAGGCCCCTTTTTGGTAACAAAGACAGTGAGGCATTTCTAAAGCTACTTTTTGAAACTGAGTGGTTCCCTCCTCATTAATCTCTAACCCTTGTTTTAAAAAGAAACATTAAATAGTAACAGCAGGCTGAAAGCAGCTTTTTGCTGCCCTCTCTGGTTCACCTCTGACCTCTTCAGCAATTCATTGGCGGGTGTAGTTGGTGAAACCGTTTACACTCCCAACTCGTCAAAAAAAACGCTGCTTGGTCAGTGCCCTTCGGCGTCTGTACCATCGCACCAAAGCACCCTTTAGTGTCTGTAAGGGACACACCGGGCTGTCAACTAACTGCAGTTTAAATCTTCTGCGTAGTTATAAGACAGTCAGAGGGAAATACGGCCGAGGTTAACTTTAATTAAAGTTTATTTTGAAAAGAGCCTGTTTGCATATAATGATCAGTGTGACTTAAACCGTAGGTCTACAGAACAAGCTGCAGTAATTGAGGAGTTAGGAGTGAGGTCGTGTTGGGTTGGGTGGGGTCAGGAGTCCTCTGTTGCACCAGGAACCGCCCCCAACAGTGATGTCACAAGGTCCTGGAGTACTCTTCTACATCACTGCTGCTGTCGAGAAGTTAAACCACTGGAGGTCAGCAGAAAAGGATTTTTTGGATGTGTTAAGTTATTTTATTAACTATATTTTGGAAATCTAAACCTAATCCCAATTTTAAACGTTTTTTTCACTTTTATGTCATAGTAAGGAACTTGCCTTTCGGAACATCTTGATTTTGGATTGCACTACAGTGAGCTACATCACATACACTCATTACATTCTAACAGGTTTGTGGTGATGCTGCGTGAATACGTCGCTATCTCAGTGTCTTCGTGTTAATTCAGATTTCTGGGCCTGCCGTGGTGTAACACTCAGAACAGAAAGAGCAGCGACACCATGACAGAAGGAGCAACAAAGGGAACAGAACATGAGGAGAAGAGGGAGGGTATTGAAGAAGAAAAGGCTAGGTGGTGAGGAAGAGGGAAACATGTAGACAGAGGGAGAGAAGGGGGGCTGAGAGGGGAGCAGGGGCGTGTCCAGGAGAAAGGCCCACGAAGGAGCTGGCCTGACTTTGTCCCCTTATCAATTAAAGCTGGATTATAGAGGCCCTTGGACTGTTAGTTACGGCCAAATTAAAACCCCTGAAGCTCAATTATTGTTTTTCAATGTCATAAACCTTCTGTTGTTACTTTCAATGATTCTTCTCACTTTGGACTAAAACTGAAACTGTTTGCTTGGCACAGGGACACTTATGTTTAGCCGTCTGTCTATTCATCAAGCTGTGGTTCTTAGAGAAGAAAGTTGGTTGTAAATACGGTAAAATAAAATCAGAAAGCTGAATCTATTGATTCATTGTATTTCTGAGATCAGCTTGAAACAGGGGGGTTGAATCGAAGAATGTCCCCCTTTACCTAATTCATCATCTCACTATTCCCCCCCCCCGCCTCAAAAAGCTCTAGACACGCCACTGAAGAGGAAGCAAAGGGGGATAGGGAAGGAGGGAAGGAGGGAAGGAGGGGGGGGGGGGGCTAAATAAAGGGCCTCTGTAGGGATTGACAAGCCTACGAGAGCCTTGGCCCGGCATTGTGTGTGTGTCACCGGGTACTGATACAGAGAGGCAAAAGGAAATGGGACAGCGCGCTCGCTGGCACAGTGGAGCCAACGGCAATCGTGATTTAGGACAGGCGAGCGCTCCACTCTGACACCGAGTCAATCAAGGGTAGAATAATAAGGACAGACTATGTGGTCAGGCCTTTTGCTCACTTTTGGCAACGCTTTGCAAAAATACTCGCAGCTTGCATGTTTTTATTCGACAGGCCGCTGAAGCCAGTGTGCACATTGCCAAAGCCCAGAGGACGAGCCAGACACTTGTATTTATCGAAGAGGTGAAGCATTCTCTGGTTTCTGGACAAAGAGGGTAGCTTTTGCTCTGACACGGCGTCCAGATAAACACAGCCTTGATTTGCGACGGGCCCAATACGCTCTAGTACTTTCATTCATTAATGAATCCTTAATTTGTCTTTCTCAAATGTCTAAATGTGTCAGACTGTAGGAGGAGTGCATGCAGAGAAGGGAGGTTACGTGTCTTAAAAGCAGGTTAGTGGGCAGGAGAAAAAGAGGGACAGGTTGAGGGAGACCCAGTTGTTGGTTTTAGAAAGAAGATGGCACAGTAATGTGTGACTGTGATAGGATCTTGGCAAACCCTTTAAGCACAGCAAAATGAATAATAATGTTCCATACCCATAAATTCAATTCTGAGAAGCTCTGCCAGCGCAGAAAGTTGTCGTGGTAAAAAGGAAAGAGACAGATAGGGTCAGGTGTAAAGTCCACTTTGGAGCAAATATATTATTTTCATGTATACGCTGAACCAGGATATGTTAATTAGTGCAGTCAATCCTAGTGATTGACGTGTGTACCGTCCAGTAACAGACAGACAACTCAGACAGCCTCAGCTCTGTGACCCCCAGAAATGATAGGAAAAAAAAACAAAAAAAAACAAACTGAACCAAACCAAATCAAAAAGCGAAGGGAGAAAATGAAGCAAAGGCAGAGGGAGAGAGAAGCCAACAGGCAGGAAAAGGCATGCAGAGACAGACGGACAAAGACAGCAAGACAGGAAGCCACATCACTTACTGCTATATTTACTAGACCTCATTTCTGGAGTAAACAACAGACAGAAAAAAAAGGGGAAAAAACCAAGACAAAAAAAAATAAAAAAGATAAAAAAGCAGTGAGTTACTCTCCAACATAAAAACACAGTACAGTCGATGAGGCTGGCACGGCAAATGGGGGCGGGCGCTGTAACTCGTTTGACTAATGGCAATTGTGTGCCTTTGTATTGATTACAGCATACCTCTTGTAAAGCACTTTGTCCCGCTACTGCTGCGTATACAGCCATTATAACCTTTCATATGATCCATGATTTACAGGGAAATCTTCTCAACATTCCCACTTTCCATGGCGTTGCATGCATCACGGGCGGTAAAGAGAGACGCCCGTACGAAAAGCCAGCCAATCTTGTGTGCACCCTGACCATAACCACTCTACATTTTGACAGTGCGTTATGATTGGAAAACTGGAAAAGCAGGCAGACAACAAAAACAACAGGGATCCATAACAGCAGTCGCTTCAACTGACTGAGAGAGCGCCGCGATGCAAAAATAAAAGCACACAGACAGATTTCAGCATGTAGACAAGGCTTGGTGATGGGGTCAAAATAAGCAGACATTACATACAGTGTGATTTCTTATGATGTGAAACCTGGTCTTGGTTTAAATTAGACATTATTCCCGTGTGGGAACTTCCACATCAGATAAACGTGGCATGGAGCAACATTGTAAACGCTGGAGAAAAGAAGGAGAGGGTCATTTGTATCCCTCTGTTTTATCTCCCTGTGATTGCTGGGCCAGTAACAGCAGCATGACACAGTCGATGGAGGGAGGAGCACTTTTCTTTCAGTGTGAAAGTAGCAAACCTACAGGAATCATTGAAACTTTGTTTTTAATGTCCTGGGATCTCTGTTTGCCTACCAATACTGAGATATGTGTTTCAGTGTGACTGCCCATGCAATCACAGGAGAGCGACAAAACACGCCCCCAGTGTCACCCCGATGATTTAAAGGACGAGCTAGACATTTTTGAGAATCTCTGTATGTGCTTTCTTTGCTGACAAGAGAATCGATATCACTCTCGTGTTTGTACAGTAAATATGAAGCTAGAGCCAGGATGCTGTTAGCTTAGCTTAGCATGAAGCCTGGAAGCAGGGGGACACAACTAGCCCGGCTCTGTCCTGAGGTAACCCCAGGCTATCAACGATACACAAAGTCACTGCTCCTTAGAGGTGCTAGTGGGTGGATTGTGTTACCCGTTGGACAGAGCCAGGCTAGCCTTCTTGCACGGGTTTCAGTCGTAATGCTAAGCTAAGCCAAACATTAAAAAAAGACCACTTCATAAATAAGTTTAAAACACTGAATACAAGGTGTTTTTGCTACAAAAATAAAGAATCTGCCGATGGAGCAAGTGAAAATTCGTAAGATTTCTTGAAAATAAGATACAATGTTTAGGCCTTTAAACATAAAAAGAGATCTCAAAGTTATTTCTCTAGTATCAGGAAGTGTTGTGTGTCATGATAAGCCTGTAACACTCAAAAGAAGTATTTCTTCATTTAATCACATATTCAAGATGCCTTGCCTAAAAACAAGTCTCTATGTCTCACAGTAATGTTTTGAGCTGATTGTGTCTCATATTAAGTGTTTAGTAATTAGACAAATAAACCTGGTGAGGTTCTGGGTTTTTTGCAGTGGATCTTTCCTGGCTGGTGTTTCATTTACAACATACAATAAGAGCATTTCACAAAAATGTCAAACTAGTCTTTTAATTCAATTGCTCTGTGATGAGAAGCAGAACGTGTGACACCATTTTCAACATTTTAGAAGTCAACCCGAGGACAGTTCAGGCGACATTGAGCCACATGCCAGAATGAAAGGTTTCATCAGATGATCCATGGATGCTCAGAGAGAAAACAACAGGATACCACATTCATTACTGTATGATTTATCCTAATTCATTTCAGATTCCACTGATATGACATCAAGAATCTCCGCTTATATGAAAATCAATATCACAAAGGGTATCTCAGATGGATATACCCGTATGTGTTGTTTTCAAATCTCATTACATTAAGACTTGAAATGTTGAACGTATTCTAAACTCTAAATCCCATCCTCATTCGCCTGCCAAATTATTTGGGTATTGGCTAGCTTCTAGTAATGACTGGCGGCTGTTCAGAACAATGTCAGAAGGACTTACATTGTTCTCCTTCTAAAGCCTTCAATTGTCAGTCGTGCTCCTACTCCAAAAGGTAAAATCAATGAAAGATGTCTCTCTTTGTTTAAAAGAGAGGCACAGCAGAGAGTGAGAGCTGTCAGCGGTGTATTAATAGTTTACATCCACATAGTTTAGCCTTGATGGTTTCTTTTTTTACTGCTAAAGCTCTAAACAGCACCGATGGACCATATACAAAGAAAAAGGGACAAAGTGTTCCAATAAAATCAAACAACCTCCTGCATTTACGATTGTGTTAATTCTCTGTCTCCTCCGTTTCTCTTTGTGCAGCTTTAAAATGTAGCAGTATATATAACGTGCTTATCAAATATCTCGACTGTTTGTCTCTGGTGACCAGAGGAGCACCACGGAAGAACCAGGGAAGACAGGGAGAGGAAGGGGTGGACACAGAGGCATGCAAATCACACACACACACGTTAACGTACATGAAAAACAAGAGCAGGTTTTCAAACACACACACATACACAAACACACACACAGAGCGCTCCCTCCATCCAACCCCCTATCCGATGTAGCATGCAGCATCTCAGTGAGAAGGAGACAGACAAGAGCAAATGGACATACTGTAGAAATCTGCCATGACGGAGTTTTGACAGCGGTCCCCCGTATAGTCATTGGGACACCTGATGGAGGGAAAACAAGACACAGGGGGGGAGGGGGAGGAGGGGGTTAAAGATACAGAGGGGAGAGAGGGGGTCAAACAGGAGGAAAGAGAGGAGGAGAAGTACACAAAGACAGATCGTGAGAAGGGGCAGGGGGGGGAGAGAGAGAGAGAGAGGAAGGGGAGGAGGGAGACATAAGAGAGCAGAGAGATGAGGGATTAGAAAACAGCACAATCCACCAACTACAGAGAGAGAGAGATGACCTGCATACCGTGACATCACCGCCATCAATATGACATCACCGCTACAGTTAAGACATCATCACATTCACGAGGGTCATGTGATGGTGGCGCAGGAAGTAGGAGGGGTCAATTGTACGGTCGTCGGCCTCCGACCCCCCCCTTCACACACAAACACTGATGCACGCAAGCACACGGAAAACACACTCGCGACTGCCTAATTCTAAAAATATAATATGTAACATGTCAGACGAGCTCAGTTTATACAGATCCATCCTGGCGTTTAATATTTGTGAAACAAAAACACATGATGTCATCTCTATGTAAAGTCTAACGTATGAGCGATCAGAGAGTGGGAGAGGGACGCGATGCACGTGTTGTGAGTCTCACAAAGCAGGAAGCAAAGTAGGAGGAGAGAAGATCTGTATGTTAGGTGAGGAGGATATGCTCAAGTGAATGAATGGATTCTTCATAGCCTATTCAATTCTCCTCAACACGTGCACGTTCTCATGATGTCTTTAATTTAAGACGAGAGTCCGACGTTATGGGGTGTGGTAGAGGTGTAAGAAAAGAGCAATACACATGAGAATCGCTATATTTTGTAATACTGTTATTGATTCGTTAAAAAAATGTGTGTTCTTTATACTCTGAAAGTTTTCCTAAAATTAGATTTAAAAAATCACAATATATCCTCTTGCTGACAGTATCGCAGTATATTGAATCGTAACCCCTGTATCATGATACACATGGTATGGCCGGATTCTTGTAAATACACCTTTCTTCATCTCTAACTTTGTCTGTCTGCTGTTTGGCAGCAGGAAGCGCACGGGCGGTTTGTAAGAGCTTTTTCACTGAAAACAGCTTTTTGCTTTTGCTGAAAAAAAAAAGGCAGACGAGAGCTGTGAGAGTGAACCAAAACATTAACGTTTTGGGCCATGAAACCCAAACAAAGAGCTCGAAGAAATTGTAAAGTTCTGTTGAGCTGAGGGAAACTGCACTCTGACATCGTTCTGTGGGTTCGTCACAAGTGCTGGATCAGAAAACAAAACCAAACAACAGATCTGCACACTCCATGCACTTACATTTAATTGAGCAACATTTCAACATTTCACTTTGTCAGACATGGTCAAATGGCCATGACAAAATATATAGTCACACACACACACACACACACACACATGAATCACTCAGGCGGCCGGGATCTGCATGATAGTCAATCTACACTCAGACTGGACCAGAACAGAGTTCAATATCACTGTCTGATACTCCCCATAGAGGGGATGAAGCATTGACTAAGAGCAACCCCCAATACACATACAAACCTGGAGTCATTTGATCCACTGTCACTATAAAAATCGGAGCGGCGTCAAAGCAGCTTTAAATACATCATATTGGACATGAAAAATGTGCAAAATCAACGACCGTATTAACGCCCAAAATGTGGACGGGGTGAGGGATGTGTGAACAGACGTACTGTGTCACTGACCTCCTGGATATTCTCTGCTATTCTCGTGGCTTCATCAACACGATAGAGTCATAGCTGTGGTTAGAGCTCCGCTACGCAGTCAAGAGTGTCGTCGAATGTGCCTTTTAGAGGTCAGCGTATTTTGAGGTCAAGGTTTAATGAAGCTTGCGGTGCAAACGCCCAGCAGGAAATCAAAGCGCGGTGTGCCCTGTTACATCATGCACATGCAGTGGTTTGGGAGAGCGCAGCTGAAATGAAAACATCAATCGTTGCTTCGTGTAATGCTGTGTTTGTGCGTGATCGCCTGGGAACCCATCACAAACTCGTCACGACAACAAATCCCTAAATGAACCCTGTAGTCTAAGCCTCAAAGAATGAGGATTTGTCAAAATGACCTGCCGACAAATGCAAAAATGTGTATCATTTAACTGGTTTTCACAGGAGTAGAAGTCTAAGAGTGACACACACACACACACACACACACACACACACACCGAGCCCTCCACAGTGTGTGAGCGTGAAAATGGTTGGAATAGGTTTGGGTATTTCTCGGGCATAAATAACAGCAACAGTTTACATGCAGCTGCAGAATGTGGTGTTATTGTTTCTGGATGGGTGGCGAGCTGTCAGCGATACCACGGCCTGAATATGATTCATATTCAGGCAACAGCCATCACACTCACAACACTGAAACTAACAAGGAGGCTCCTCGCTGCATCACAGTCACTGGCAAATTGATACGTATACATGGTCCAAATGATTGTTACTTTTGATGCTTAGTACTACTTTTCTGTTAATTCTTATCAGCTCTGTAGAATGACAATCTACAGGACCTCATTTCAATCGATGTCCTTGAGAAAATCTTTTTGAGAGAATGCTCCAAATTCTGAAATGTCTTGAATTATGTGTAATGATGAGTGTCATGGCTTTTACCCAGCCGGGCATAATTGATTTAATCTCGTTCTCGCCATAAGTGATAGTAGATCAGCGCTTACTGCAGTCCAATAGGCATGTTGTAGAAAACGTGGTCCCACTGCAGCGCACATTATACTGAAGATGAATCCCAGCAATTGACGACCCACAGTGCTATGATATCATGGGTGTGGCCCCCGTTACAGTCATTATAGGATAGCAGAGGCGCTCTGCCTCTAATAGCCATGTTGTATTTATTACAGTGATTCAGTAGCAGGTCACCCCATCTACATACTGTCCATGTAACCGACTGGGGATCCTTTTCTCCTCTTTCTCACCACTAAAGAGACAACTTGCATTTTGAATCAATTACAGCAAAAACCCTCGGAAGAGCCCACTCAGCAATTTCCCATAGAGTTATAAATAGAGCAGAGAGAGAGAGAGAGAGAGAGAGAGGTGGGAGACACTCGGAGCAGAGGCAGCCCTAAGCCGGCAGAGTTTTTACTGTATATCATTTCTTTTTTTTCTCCTTCGCCTCTTTTCTTTCTCTCTCTCTCTGCCTCTCATTTCCCTTCTTTCCTCCACCTTTTTCTTACCTGTCCATGCTCCCCTTCCCTTATCCCCCCCCCCCCCCCCCCCGACTGTACTGTACTGTTCTTTCAGCCCTGAGAACGAGCACAGAGGGGAAAAAAAGCCAGCACACCTTTTGTTCCAACCATCTGAATGAAAGCAAAGCCTGTGATTCCTTTTGTTACATTCAACATACGCAGATCAAAGCCCCCCACAAACACACACACACACACACACACACACACACACACACACACACACCCACACACACACACAGCCGTGGACATTATGACATTATGTCCAGGCATCAATACCAGCCTGAACTCATGGCATTTGCAGATACGATTAGATTAAATGAACTTTATTGATTCAAATGGGGGAATTTGCCATTTTCAACCTATGGCTGGGAATACACGGGCTAATGTTTACGGCTGGCTGCCAGACGAGAGCTTAGCAACAAAGTTCAGATCAATCAGAATCAGAGCTATCTGCCACTCTACACAGAAAGCTTTAACACAGGTTGAAAGGAAGATTGAGTAAGCGAGACATACCGAGCTCTCGCTGCCAACAGCTCGCCAGGGGGCATGTTTGTATGTACTGATCTCCACTTTAACCTCCACTCTCTGTTTCAGCCAGGTTTGCCTTTCTGTATATGTGCCGTCCTCCACTTTAACCTACAGACTCCATTTTGCATTACTTTCCCCTTCAGGGAAGAGGAGATTATACGTTTCCATGGTCGCCACAAAAGAGCTTGCAAATACCACCTCAAATTTCAGGGATATTAACATTTTTTTTGCCGCCTGCCAGTGCCGTGCAGTGCACCGATTCGCAGCTGTTGTGCAGAACGGTGAGTGGCTTGGCGTGTGAGTGTGAGTGGGGGGGGGGGGCTACATATCTCTGAAGTGAACAAGCCGAGCAGACAGACTACAGACAGCGGTCTTATTTACATCCTGTTATCCACCGGCCCAAACAGACAGGCCGACAAAGGATGACAAAGCTGAGAAGCAACAGTAACTCTCTGGAAACTGCTGGCTGGTCCGCTGCTACCTTTGCTAGCCGGCTGTAGCTTCTTGAAAATGCAGCGTTTTTTGTATTTAGAACAATCACACGCAGGAGGTTGGAAAATCCTACCATTTTGTACTATATACGCATCTCATAAGGTCTATATTCACCCTCTAGAACTAAGTTTTCTGCTTGTCAGCATCATGAAAAAAATGATTTATCCTTCAGCGATGACCGGAAGGTATATCAGATGAGAGATAGTGAGAAAGGCAGGGAGAGAGAGTGAGGAGGGGAAGCAAGGGATGGAGATATATATATATATATATATATATATATATATATATATATATATATATATAAAGAGAGAGAAATGGAAATGAAGAAACAAAGAGTGTAGATCTGGAACAGGCAGCGAAAAGGTTCTAAGGATGGATTTCTAGCAGATACATTCAACTGTATACATGAAGCATCACACAACAAAGCTCTTGATTATGCACGCCTATACACGCCATCTGTTATCCAACATCAGGGGGAAGCCTTTGATACACATCTACGAAATGATCCTGTATGTATGGCAAGTTGGAACTGAAAGATTACAACCTCCAGTTCAGAAAATATGCATTTCTGTGAAAAAAACAAAGGCTTTTGTCTTCGCTTAGCGTCATACAAAGCTTTGGTTGCAAATACAGTTTGTATTTAAGAAACACTGCATTGAGCGTACAGCCATTGGCATATTGTGCCATTTAATGTGTACCAAAGATGAGCAATGTTACCAGATAATTGCTAATTTGATGCAATTTCCTAGTTGCCTCTATGTTGTAGCCAGTGTCTAACATGCACATTATGTTATTGTATTTGCTGTAACTGTAACTTATGACATGCTCATATAGATAAATGTCTTAGTAATAAGTTGATGCAACACAGCAGTGATTCATCTGAAATCCAGTTTCTGCACTTGCTGTTCTAAACACCTACTAGTCTGGTAGCTCTTTCCTGAAAAACAAAATCCTCCCACTCACAGGAAGTGATGCATTTTATGATAGCAGTTTATTTCATAAAAAGAGAAGAAGGAGGACTACAGGAGATATTTAGCACGCAGTGAACCATGTTCACCGCTCCTAGTCTGCGTCAATGCGGTTGTTTTATTACTACATTTCAGATCCAGCTTGCCATAAACGTGACCATTAGTTTGTGAAGCGTCTCGTCCTGTTTCCTCCCTGCTGGGACGTCACAAAACACGGTGACGGAGAGTCACAGAGAAAGGGAGGACGTATTTAGAAGACTAATGTTCATCAGACCTGAGTTGTGTGTGTGTGTGTCTTACTCACAAGCCAAGCACCGGTTAAATGTGTTCAGAGTATTCAAATAAAATCACACACTCTCTGTCTGCTTGATGTTTTCATATACATGTGTGTGTCCATGTTAAGACCATGTTAATGATTAGCGCCGGTCAACAGGCAGGCTACAGATTACCTGTAGATCACGCAATGTCACAGGACTATTAGGTTACCCTGACACTGGGTTTTAGAGGCTAGACGGATGTGTTCAGACACGGTAGATTATAAGATGTCATTAGTTGGAAACGCAGTGTAATTATATAATAGGGTTAGGCTCTAACTGTTGTTGGTAAATAGGTTGTAGTTATTATTGTGCGCAAATGCTAAAATGAGTGATGATGACACAGTAGAAACCACGCTGCGATATAGCTATGCTATGCTATTTGGACTTTTCACAGTTAATACCCAAGATTGTTCGTACCAACAGATTATACCTTTAGATTGAGTTGATGCTGATACTTCACTTGGGACTAACTTTATTATGGTATGTTGGGACTTCACCATGTGGTTAAAAACACAGAAAGAGGCCGACATGTAATTTCGAACGCCTAAACTGGTTCCATTGTGTGTCTTATTGCGCCGTTAAATAACAGGTAGCATGCTTGTAATTTTATAGTAGTTGTTTGATGGTTTATAATATTATTGACTTTGATCAGTATTGTTAGAGACAAATAAACTGATATATTTTGAAGAGCAGAGTGAGTGTGGACTAGTACTTTGACTATTGACACTTTGAGTGAACACCAATTTTAAGTCTTAATCCACAGTTTGGTTATTGGTCGCTGATCCTATGAGGGTATTGCTCCGTTATTGGTAATATATGTCGATAATCTTTATTAAATTTAAATTTTCATATGTGCTAATAACACGCTCCTGCCAGATCCCAACAGGTAATACTGTCAGACTTACTAGTCAATATTTTCTAAAAGCTATTATGAATATGCAATACTGTGATTATGGTTGCTATGTAACTATTATAGCTGCTAACAGTGGCTAATGACAGATGGTTGTGAGTGACAATGAATAAGTAAATAAAAACAGATTTGAGTGTGCAGCCTCACTGAGAGCCGAATCTAACTATAAAACAAGTCAAACTGTCTGTCTGTCTCTCTGTCCAGTCCATCAGATCTATGGGGTGCATTGATGGGGTTCCAATGACATGCAGTGTCGAATTTGGTGCAATATGGACACGCACTAAACGGACATGCCGAGAACTGGCACTGCACTAGTAATAAACTTCAGGACAAATCCAAATCACTCTATGTTTTTGAGTGTCTGCTCCCCTGTCCTCTGTGCTTTACTCGGTGCCCTCAGCATGCAAAGCGTTTCGTGGTTACATGCCAACAGAGTGACCGACAACAGAGGCAGCAGCTCATATACTACGTCAGCAGCGGGATGTCCTCTTTAACGGCTCATGCCTGTGAAGTACATATGTGTACATATGCAGGTCAGTGCTAACCGTTTCCATTGAATTCTACCAGCATATTGCTAACAGGTGGAATTCAAGGCACCGGGTTTGTATATTGTATATTTTCTAACACCTTTGCATTTCTTCCCATTATTTTCATGACTTTCAGGAACCGGAAGCATTTTCACAAGCAAACGTCCCTCACTGTAGACTCAAGTGATACGCTTGGAGCAAGATACCACCAATATGAATGCATGCGGACATAATGTCCAAGTTTTGCTCTGTTGGAGCCGTCTGCTTTATATAAAAAAACGTGTTGAAAACTGTAAATATGCCGAAGGACACAATGCGTAGTGGGTGGGTGGGTGGGTGGGCCGCAGCTGTGTGTATGTGGGGAGGGTACAACCACGGAACAGAAGACAAGGCGGTGACCAGCGACACAGCGTCTGAGACCAGAGAGAGACGGAGACAGAGAGAGAGGGAGGCAGGAGAGACGGGGGAGCGACTACACATCGATGACTGAGGGGACGGGGGGGACGGACCGAGCAACCGACTTACTTGCAGGACAGCTGGTTAATACCATGTATGAAGTAACAGTCTCCTCCGTTGACGCAGTGGGCCTTCTCGGATTCGTTGCAGCGCCTGGCGTGACTCACGCCCGGAGACGGGGTGGTGGTGGTCACTACGAGGAGGACAATCAGACAGAAAGCAGAGGCAAAGGATGCCGTCATCACACGGTGCTCAAACGTTACGGCAGCCACAGGACTAGCTATCATACCTCACTGTGTGCCACAAACCTCTCAGACCTCTGAAGTGAATTTCAAAGAGCTTAGTGTAACAACTCTATCTACTTTTTGGGCAGGCATCAGTCACCTCTCTGTGCTCGCTGCAGCTCTGCAGCTCACAGCTGCTGGTGGAAAGAGCCAGGCTCAGTCGGATACACCTGCCCCCCCCCCAAACACACTTCTGTCGTCTCCTTTTCGAAACTTGACACTTTCGGTTAAATTTACAAGTTATCCGTTATTCTGTTTCCCCTCACTACTGCTTTATGGCTGTTGTAATCTCCCTATTTACACAGCATATAAAATAATCTGACACCAGAGCTGGACAACAATGATATACCGAGACTACGCTGACAGATCTTGACAGATGCTATATACGATGAAACACGTAACACACTCTGACCGCAGTCGATGAATTAAGTTTGATCAGATTCCTGCATCTTTGATATCAATAGATTCTATAATAAACACAAGTAATTCTATTCTCTTCTAACCCTTTTATGCTGAAAGAAAATCTTTGTGGAAAGGCGAAGTTGCTGACTGTTACCGGAATAATAGCTCTCATGTTTTTGTTAAACTACAGGCCATTACAAGAGCAGATATACCCACAGTATTATTTTTAGTTCTCAGAAAGACAGATGAAAGGGACTGAAACAAAGATATTGAGGAATTGAGGGGCTTGAAGAACAAAGCATACAAGGACAGTTGTATTGGTGTGCTATGATAGTTAAAAGTTGTCCTAATGGATCAGATTCTGTCGACAGATATAGAGACTGATGCGTCGTTGCTCACAGATCTGCACGCTGATTATACTCGTGACGTTTTCTTGTCCGAGTGAGTTTTCAGCCACACAGGTGTAGTTGCCGGAGTCTTCCACACGGACACGACCGATCTGCACCTTTGAGTTTTTTCTTCAGTGAAGAGGAACGAGGGGCAGAGGAAGGGAAAGAGAGAGTGATACAGAGCAGACAAAAAGAGAGCGTCGGTTATTGTTGTTTTCCGAAAAGCAGCAGACTCACCGTTGACTGACTGAGAAATTGAATTCTAGTTTCCAGCCCAGAGAAGCAATAAAGGGCTCATAACTATATACAAATGTTCGTTACGACTGGCCATGAAGGCAAATGGACAATTACTAAGTTCAAACCAGAAACAGGTTTCACTTAATCTTTACAGGAAATCATCACAACACATGAATGAATCAGAAAAAGAAGCGAATAAAAGTCCAACTTTCTACACAGTTTGGGTGCAGTGTGAAGTTGCACAGAGCTGCACGCCAGCAGCCATCGCAGTATGTACAGCATGTGTTTGAGGAAGCGGTCATCTGTCTGGATTTGGGGCATTTTCAAACCACTTGGTGTGAATATTGTGTGTAGAGTGTGAATGATATAGCTGGCAGACTCACTTGTTGGTCTTTATTTTGAGGTCTCTGCCTTTCTGAAGCTCGTGTCCATCTTTGTACCAGCGGAAGGAAGGGCTGGGATTCACCGACGCCTCGCATTTCAAGTTTAGCTTGTCCCCTTCCACCAGAGACTGGCCTCGCATCAGCCGAAGCTTAGGAGCAGAGGCTGGACAGAGAGAGAGAGACGGAGAGAGAGACGGAGAGAGAGAGAGAGAGAGAGAGAGAGAGAGAGAGAGAGAGAGAGAGAGAGGGATGGAGCGGAGAAAGAAAATTAAAGCTTGCATTATTGAAATGAACTACAGACATTCAATTAATCTATTCATTTAATTGTGCAAGTGTGCGCGTATTTGTGTGTGAGTGTGACTTTGTGTGTGTGTGAGTGTGTGTGTGTTTGTGTGTGTGTATGTGTGTGTGTGTGTGTGTGTGTGTGTGACTGATGTGGAAATCTGTTAGTGAGGGTTCAGATGTCGGGATCAAAACATGAGACAACAGGTCAGAGTTCACAGGAGAGATGGCTGAAGAAGAGAGGAAAATCAATGACACAAAGACACCCACACACACACACACACACACACACACACACACACACACACACACACACACACACACAGGAAAAGCACTTTGTTACAGTTTGAATGCTAAAAAGCAGAGACAAAGTAAAAGCTTATAGAGAAAAGAAATTTTCCATCAGAAAATCTGCAGTAGATTTTCACTATCGAGCAATATGGGCTTGTACGTGTGTGTGTGTGTGTGTGTGTGTGCTTCATCAGTCTCCAGAGAGTTTCACTCTCTCTCTTCTCTCCTTAAAAACTACAACGGACTGCATCACTGACACCAGCACTGGCAGCACAAGCACACAGAAGCTAAAGCAAAGAGACAAGTCAGCACCATATACCATTTATACACACACACACACACACACACACACACACACACGTACAAGTGATATAGAGCCAAGGAAGCACCCGGTATATTTTACACACGTGTGTGCACAAACGTGGGCCTATAACAATAGGGTGATGCCTTTATTCGCGGTGCAGAAGCTCCGGAAAGATCCCTTTTGTCCGCTGGGCCACTAACCCGGGTCTAGAGCTCTGAGTTACAGCCCATATCTACGACTATAACTATAACTATGAATCTGTTTCGGTGACTCAAATAGGTGTGGTGTTGTGGTCACTGATGGCTGTTTTGCTGGTGGCAAACACAAACAACCAATCAGACCTTGACAGATGGAATGTATTCCTGTACCAGAGCCAGAAAAGTGGCGACAGTAAACTGTGTACAAATGAGATGATAAACAAAATAAAACATTAAATTAACTGTGCTTTGCACTAAAAAAACGTGATTGATTCCCAGCAACCACTCTCTATGTCGACAGGCCAGACACGTCAGTCACTGTTCGAAAAATATGAGCCCCTTACTAAAAACAAAGCAGATAAAATGAACACGATATCAGCCTGAATCATGAGGGGGAAACAAAATGGCAATACTGTCCGTTCACCAGGTGATGCAAGGCTAGTCTGCTGACACTCTTTATTTTTCTTACTGTCAACAAATTCAATGGAAAGTCCAACACCGACAAGTATTGCACCCAAAGCGTGATATGTGTGATATTAATCCACCACTACAAATAGTCCTCACCCAAGAAGTGTTGACTCGTTTGTGCAAAAAAGAACATGTAGCCATGCTGGTTCTGTTTTTTCATGGCATTATTAAGAAAATATATACATCAATGGCAGCATTATCCTTACATTACCCAAGTGGGAGGTTAATGGGAGGAAAGAAAACACAAACTCAGAATGGAAGTAAGAAAGAGAACCTCTATGAAGTACCATCCAAACAGCTTGCAGTTATGTAAGTAGGATTTAAGTAGGATTTCTAGACTCACAACAGAACAAGCAGCACATCTTTAAATCCAGTTCTCACATTTTGTGAGATTTAGTCTTGTCACAGACTCGACACACACTCTTGATGTATAATTCCACGTCACACCAAAGCAAATCATCTCAACATCCCCAGATGCTCTCTCTCTGTCTGTCTGTCTCCCTCTCTCTCTCTCTCTCTCTCTCTCTCTCTCTCTCTCTCTCTCTCTCTCTGTGGCTCCTGGCTTGTATTGAGTTATGCTGAAGAATAACTGTCACTGTCATCGTATATTTTTTTGGAATAATTATTCTGCTATTTATATCTTCAAGATCCACAGTCGAATCTTGACTCGACTCAACTCGACTTGGTCTTGGCTCACGCTGCTGAAACCAAACAAACAAAAGCGTGACAGATGAGACGCAGCAGGCGGCTGTTTGCTGTGAAAAAGCTCTGATAAAGCCCCTGCAGCGCACACCTATAACAGCAAACAGCAGTAGAGCGTAGCGGAACGTGAAGCATCTTCTTGTCAGGGGTTGGTGGAGACAAAAGAAGAGCCAAAAGGAGAGTAAATATTGGACATGCTCGCCATAACGGCCCACTTTAAATTTGAATGTTGACGATTCAACATTGAAACCCACTTTACGCAGTGATTGACTTCCGATGAGGTCGGACATCCCGCCATGAGAACTTATTTTTAGGAGACACACATACAAACTTCCTGCTCCTTTAAATCAATATGAAAGGCCGGGCTGAGCCTTTTCTACGCCCTACTTCAGAAAGGCAGTGCTCGCTAGAAGTCATTACAGGAAAACATTGTGTGTTTTCACTCGCATCTTAAACAGGGAAGAGTTACCAGGAACCTTTGTTGTTATTGCAACCGACCTCACCGGTTAAACGTTCTTTACTCTCGTCAAGACAAACCGTTTTTTCATGAGAAAATGAGCAGCCTCCTTGCGGTTTTTTCGTCCAGCATTTTGCTGTGGATGTCTTTGCAGGAGACAATGAGGGAATCATGGGTATTGTGATCTAATAACAAGGTGCCATATGTGGAAAAGAGATGAGGTTTCATTGTGGGAGGGGCGACTTTAGGCCAATTCCAGCAGAACAGATTAGAAATTTAGACTCACGATGACAAAACCCCTCTGAGAGTAATAATCTTTGTTTGTATTGCACTTTTCAAAAGCAGGTTACAAAGTGCTTCACAGTCAGTAAATGCATTAGAAATAATCAACAGTAAATTAACTCAAAATGCCAGCAAACAAAAGAAAGAAAGAAATAGCTAGGGGACACATATAATAATAGCTTTCCTTTCGGAAGACACTTCAATAACATGAGGAAAAAAAACAATCATTTAAGTATGAATGAGTCCAGGTGTTGCACGACACGAACTACAGTCAACATGTTCCTTTCACTAACGGCAGGGCAGCACAAGATGCATGAAGCACAACCGATGTTAAAAACCAGACCGAGATGGTAGTTGTGGCTTCTCCCAAACCAGTGAGTTCATCTAAAAATATGTGTGGGAGAAAGGAGTGAGGTGTTGAAATGAAATTTAGGTCTCCACAGATTGGAATATTCTTTCTAAAGCTTGGCAAAACACACACACGAGTAGGAGGTTAGGACACACAGGAGGAGAAGGAGAGGACAGCCAGTTTGTCCATACATCCAATGTTAAATAACAGCCAATCCTTCTGTCGAGCTGTTAATCAATCCCTGCAAACTAATTCAAGTGGTCAACTCAATCACATTTGCGGCACACAGCTTGTCTCTCTCAGTGCTGTTCCCAGTGTGTGGCCAGAGCTCTGCCAGATGCCCACTGTAAAGGACTAAACGTGTTCAACATGAGTCCGTGTTCCTCAGCACATTCTGTGATAAAGGCTTGAAATGTGTTTTGATACTCATGTGGCAGGATTTGTACATGAAAGAAGGGAAGGTTGTGTCTTTATTACATATTCATTCTCGTATGATTGTCCAGGACAGGACGTGTTAGTGTTAACGTCAAATTTCAATTACGATTTTGGCTTCCAACAATTATGATAAGTAGATAATCGACATAAAGCGATTATTGTGCCTCACTGCAATGATGCTCTAGTTTTGCTTGAAGTTTTCGCCCCGCTTGGCGGGTCAGGGACGGTCGCTCTGTGTGGGAGGATCCCCTCATGGGGAACTCTCCCCGGAGCTGGCTGACCCTCGCTGGGCGTATTTCCTCCGTGGCGGTGCACGGCGACCGGATCTTATGTCATCTTGAGAAGGCCCCTGGTGAAGGTGGCCCCTCGGCGCTTATAGCTCAGTGCTGTGCCTTCTCTCCCTTGCTACGGAAAATGAATGTCAACCAAGGCGGACTGGTGACAACCGACCCGACCTTGGAACACGGACGCCCGTCTTGTTTACCGTGCTTTGTGGGTGTGATGTCATCACCATCGTATCTATACAATGTGTTTGTGACTAAATTGTTTACATGAACACGACATTCTTCATAGAACTCTTGATCCATCCAGTATACATTGTCTAAGTCCATCATGGTTAGTCTAGAGAGGAAACCTGACATTTACTGTTTATGTTTTAGGTAGCTAAAGATATCTCCTGCTCCAGTATTAAACTCTATTGTATTACCAGGAGTACATGCACACTGGAATCACGGCTCCCTTTAATTGTGTTAGTGACATTATGACCAACAGGTCTTCCTCTGGCAAATACCAACAGGAAGGAAATGAGAGATATAGCAAAATGACCAGTGACATCATCATCATCTTATCAAATTAAACTCTACTTACCTGACGTGAACACCCTGACATGTTGCATGTACCCTACATTTCAATATTAAGCTGTTTAGATCAACCAAAGTGGGTTTGAAGGGATTTCTTCTTTAAACTAATTCTTGATGTAAGAGTTGAAATATATACTTTTTCTTAGAATAAAATTAGGGCAGCAACTAACGTTTATTTTCTTTGTTGATTAATCTGTCTATCGTTTTCTCGATTAATGGATTAGCTGTTCGCTCTATAAAATGTCCTCAAATGTCTTGTTTTGTTATCAGACATTCAGTTTACTGTCATAGAAGCTGTCAACTAATCAATTAATCGTTGCAGCAGTAAAACACTTTGCCAGTTGGAAGTGATGATCCAATACGTCTCCGACGCAAAATCACTTTCTAAAAACAAAAACTTGCAGAATCAGGCAAATCATTTTGGAAATCCTTGAAACAAGATAATTAGCATTATAATACATGACATTAGTTTACCCCACTGACACATACTTTACAATTGTTTAAAAAAAGCACTTCTAAACTATATTTGCAAGATGGATATTACCGCCGCAGCTCCACTTAACAACCATCCAGATGAGACTCATCGTGGAGTGAGCCGGTCTGAGGTGAGACTGTCGGGCTTTTAAGCAGGTAAGTGTGGAAATGAGTGGTGAAAGTCAGCCTGAAGCAGCTGTGAGTGGTGAGCCCGGTTACCAATGAGCGCATCCCTCCCTGGGACGCTCTCCTCGGGCAACGTGGAAGTTTTGTCGGCCTGGGAAAAACCCGAAGGAAATTACCCTTCACGGATGGGACGTCCACATTTCATGGGTGTGACGGTGTCGGATTGATTGAATCGCTACAAATTCCCACTCCAATTTGAGCTCAGCTGACATCACGCCTCAAGTCGCTTTAGGTATTAAAACATCCTTATGAATTTGTCCTTTCAAAATAAGTAAACAATTGAAATTAATCCCGGCAATACCGCATGTTCCTGCATGTGTATTGTATAGTTATTTTAATCAGACATCAAAATGACTTCATGGCATTAAAGACCAAATGGCCGGGCGGTTATTCAATATGATAATGTACGTCTTTCAGTGGAATCATATTGTGATGAAACCATACAACGAGATATCGTGATACACTATTACGACGTCTAAATTGTTAATAACGAGCATACTAACTCAAATTTCTTAGAAAATCGGATTGATTTGCACCAAATTTCTTAATTAAATGATAAAAACACTCAATATTCAATTCACACAAGAGGATACACAACCATGTGGATATTTCATATCAACTGTTCATTTAATTAATTACCAAAACACATCCTATATTGAGATATACGTATATATTTATATATATTTGAGATACGAAATAAGCTTTATCGTGATAGAAGATTTTTTTCCATAATAAACAACAATAATCCAATGACACTTCAATGTGTGTTCTACTATTATTCTATTTCTATGCAATGTACTCCAATGCTCAACTGCATTAAACTTATTGTGAAGAACTTCTAACTGGATATGAAACAGTCTCAGTTTAATACCGATGCGTCTAGACGCTCTATGTTAGGAAACCAGAGGTTTTGTAAATGGACCCTGGTAATTGGAAAACACGACCGTACCGGCAAAATCAACACAAAATGAAAGTTCCTTGTGGTAGCTTTAATTTCAAAGTGAGTTATTCTTACGTTTACTCATAGGTTTAAAAAGCTGTAAAACATAAAAACAACGTCGCTGCACACTCTACTGTTGCTGCCCCGATGTTCCGAAACCAGATCACAAATGCTGAGGAGGAGGAATTCACTGTGAAGGGTTCTCCATTAAGTCTTAAAAACCACTCTCCCTTTGCCAGAAACACATTAGCACCTATGGGGAGCATTAGGATGTTGGACAGATGATGTTTTAAATAAGTAATTTAATTGATATTTCCATCTTGCCTCATTGCTTAGACCTTCATTTTCTCTGCATTAATTACTAGAGACACATGTAAGACAGCACAAGGATCCCGCTACAGGGTGAAAAAAGGTGACTGAGTGTGGAACACTACATCTTTAACGCATGAGACTCTTCTACTCTCATAACTAGAGTCGCTATTTAAAAATGTTAGGGATTCATAGGGTAGACCTATCATTTGTGAGACATCAGCAGCCAGCAACTTCAACACAAACACATGTGAGCTCAGCCCACTAATAGACTGCCAAAACTCCATATTTCACGATACTGCTACAATAATGGCGTTTTATGTTACTATCTGATGTCGACCTTTGAATCGTTGTAAAATCCATCCTCTTTATTACTTACCTGTAAAATTATTAGTAAATAGACCGGAGAACATCCAAGTGGGCTTATAAATCCCCTGGGCCCCTTCAAAACCTCGCAGAAATGCCTCAATTTGGCAGCACTGCTGGCTAACAAGCACATAAAAGATACTGTGGATGAAAACACAAATTAAATTCACTTAATTTGCAAATGTTGTGTTTGAGGTTGAGGTTTAGTTTGATAAGGAAACATTCGTACTACTGCAGACGTAAAAAAACAAAAAAAAACAAAGCCTGCACAACAATTTATGTTGTGCATAAAGAGAGCGAGAGAGAGAGAGAGAGAGAGAGAGAGAGAGAGAGAGAGAGAGAGAGAGACTGTGAAATACATGTGCACCAGCACAATTAGAGTGGATTCACACATCCCACACACCACAGGCACCAAGCAAGCCATAACAAGTCTAATTCTGCAGCTGCAATTTACACACAGATTTTCCTCAGCACTGTGAATGTGCATGAATGTGTGTGTGCGCATGAGAACATGTGTGACGCACAGATGTGCTCGTGAGCATTATGTTGTCTGCACCGATGGATATATATGTGTGATCATCTGTGTGTGTGTAAATGTGTATTGAATGTGTGTGTGTGCACTGTAAGTTGCTGATCCAAGCCTTCTGTATCACTGAGTGATGAGAGAATTCCTCAGTGAGAGCACAGAGGGGTGGGGGTGTGGTAGGGGAGCCACAAATGGACAGCATTGTCTGGCCAATAGCCTGTGACCGGCCTGCTCCCCTAGCCAATCACACGTGACCAGCGCTCCCATCAGCCGTCCATCAAGAGGTCCTTCTTTTCAAGGTCAGCTGATGCTCCCTCCCTCCTCTCCTCCCTCTCTCTTCCTCTCTCTCTCTCTCTCTCTCTCTCTCTCTCTCTGTCCAGCAAAGCAGGCATCAACAAAACTGATCAGATTTCTTGGTAAGCATGATCCAATAACAGAGAGTCATACGACAGCCAAACCAATTAGGTGTGTTCGAAGACAAGGTATGGCACTCTTAGAAGGCGTGGTCAATGGGCTGAACGTGCATGTGAGTCAGCTGACAGACTCGTGAGAAAGTCTGAGAAGAAGTACAGTACATTCATAAAATGTAAGAGGAACCCGACGTGTGTCCTAACGTCGGGATCTGCATATTACGTTTGTTGTATGTGTCGGCCGTGTTTGTGGGCGAGCGCGCGTGTGTGTGTGTTCATGTATAAAAGAGAGAAGCTCCTTCTATCTCATTCTCCGATCAGTGTGATTTCTGCAGCGCACAGCTGTCACCATGGAAACCAGGGAGGGAGCAGGAGATAGAGAGTGAGAGAGAGAGAGAGAGAGAGAGAGAAGATGTAAAGCAGAAAGAAAGGGAAAAAAAGATTGAGAAAGAGTAGGAGTGAGCTTGAGAAATAGTGTGTGTGAGAAATAGAACGAGAGGAAGGGAAAGAGTGAGAGGGAGAAAGAGAGAGAGAGAGAGAGAGAGAGAGAGAGAGAGAGAGAGAGAGAGAGAGAGATGCGCATTAGCTGTTGAATGATAGCAGTCACAACAGGCCCTCATGCAGTATCACCCAGCTAACCTCTGCACAGCAGCAATAGCAAGCCCAGGGCAACCCTTCATGTATGTAAGTGTCTGTGTGTGTGTGTGAGTGTGTGTGTGTGGGTGTGTTGCAAACAAAGAGTGTGTGGCATTGTGTGTGTTTGACTGTGTGTGTGTGTGTGTGCTTGTCACATCCACATTTGATAAAGAAAATCATTCTGTGTGGATGTGTGTGCGTGGTTGCAAGAGTGACTGTCAATAAATCATTCCCTTCTTCCCCTTTGTTTTTTTGTAGTCACACAAACACATACGCTGACACACACACACACACACACACACTGACTTGACCTTGTCTCTCATCGCTGGTGTTGTGCATTGTTCTATTGGCTGCAGGGAGATCTATTTAAGTATAAATACACCCCTCAGATTTCTACAGAAATCAGGTTCTTTTCAAAGACAGACACACAACTACGCACATACACACGTGTAGAGATGTGTGTGTGATAGTTGTGGGTCTGGAGAAGAGGATGATATGGGGAAATAGGGAGAAGCAGGATGTTGAGATAGATAGATAGATGGATAGATAGATAGATAGATAGATAGATAGATAGATAGATAGATAGATAGATAGATAGATAGATAGATAGATAGATAGATAGATAGATAGATAGATAGGGAGGATGTGCAGAGTTGGTAATGAATAGTTAATGAAGGGCTTGCGGGCAGATCGGTGGGGAAAAGCTATTCTCTCTGTCTCTCCTTTCTCCTTCTCCTCTTTTTCTGGGAGTCGTGTGCAAGTCATTCTGTGCCCCACCTGTCCTCCATTTATGTACCCCCCCAACACTTTCTATTCTTTCTCTTCTCTCTCACCTCTTCCCACCTCTCACCCATTCATCTTCCCTCCGCTCTCTCTCTTACTCTCTCTCTCTCTCTCTCTCTCTTTCTCTCACACCTCTGCCTCCTTCCTGTTTTCATCCATCCTGCTCTCTCACCTCTCCCTCCATATCTTATCTTCCACGCCTCACCCCACCATTTCCCACCTCTCATCTCTCCCATCAACCTTCCGCCCTCAACAGGCAGACACACCATTAACTGCAGGCTTGTAAAGCAGACTAACAGACACAATTCTCCTGATAAGAGGATTGAAGCATTGATCACATCCGTCCTCCATGAGGGGCTGCAGATTCCACAAAAGAATGATGTCCCACTGCCCCTTTGAGAAACCGACAATAGAGGAAGGTGCCCTACTGCAGCTTTGAAAGACAAAGATGTTGAGATGTCATTCTTGTGGTGTACCCCAGGGCTCTGTGCTTGGTCCCATTTCTGTCAACGTGTGCAGCAGTTATTTTACATCATTTGTAAAAATGGTATCGGTGTGCTAGACCTGAATATCAGATGTATATTTGCATTTCTGATATCAAGGAATGGATCTAGCAACATGTATTACAAGTAAAGAAGGACAAAGAAGAGAGTATTACTTGAGGGAGAAACTAACTGTCTCATATCAGTAAGACCGTCACCAAGATGGCAGCATACATTTCTTGGGACAACTGTGTACCTTTTTGAAGAACATTATCCTTACCGAAACCAAAGTGAGTGCACATTTTAGACCTTGACTAAACTCCCATTGGATGTGAGCTTTAGAATATATTTAAGGTGCATGAGAGCTAAGAAAATCAGCAACATTACTAAAAATGAGTCCAACCCAGCAAGAAGCAGTCAGTCAATCATACAGGTTAAAAACAAACTCCCAGGTTATTTAAATATATTAGAAAGAGAAAACACACGCTCACTTTCGGTTTTACCTCCCAATAAAGTTGTAGCAAATGTGGCACAACAAACAGCTTTTCAGTTTTCTGCCTGTCCGACCACTTATGTTTCTTTTCCCCTTAATTAGTATGTATGTATGTTTGACCATCGCTTTACAAATGTCAAACTGAGCCACCAGTAGGAGTAGAGCTAGTTAGCTGTTAGCAACCATCGGCAGTCCTACAGTGTGTTTGGCCAGCAGCACCATCAGCTAACAGCTACCAGAGCTAACGGCTAACGGGGCCAACACAGCTAACAGAGTTAACAGAGCTAACAGCTACCAGAGCTAACAGCTAACGGGGCCAATACGGCTAACAGAGTTAACAGAGCTAACAGCTAACAGTTAATGGAACCAAACACACAGCTGGGCTGACAGTTTATTTTCAGAGGAAGCGCTCAACAGTCAACAGGAAGCGTTACACAGCGAACTGCTGAACTGGTGCAGAGAGCTGCATAGATTAAATTGAGAGCGTATCTGTTGAATGAGACATGAACAATGCGACTGATAAGCTTGTGGTCTAGAAGGGGAGCAATTGTGGTTTGTATTCATTCAATCAAACATTACAGTAGTGGTCGCTGCAGACAAAGCCAGCGGAGGTCTGCACTCTACTGAATGCACTTCTCTAGAGGTGTAATATGTATGCCTTCTGAGATTTCAGCACTACTTTGTAATAAACCGTAGTCAGGTGCTGTTCGGCCTCACAGCTCAGGACTTAAGTTTGGTTCACACTCGGCCTGACCCTGGAACAACGTCGGCATGGAAATGAGGGTGTGCACTTTTCTTACAACTTTGATTTGAAGGTAGAAATGTACAGTAGCAGACCCTGGAATAACAACCTGAGTGATAGCTTAAGTGACAGCCTACTAAATAATTTCAGTCATGTCTTTCTACTAGATTAACAAGTTAAGAAAGTCAGATCTGAATCAGCTTATTGTGGTGTCTTTGTAGAAGAGGGAGACTGCTTTCGCCTAACGTGTAGATGCGTACAGTTGTGAGATATTCTCTGATATAAACGTATTCATATGGAACTCATTGTAAAAACTGATGGGTTGAGGTTGATGAATACATTTTACAAAAGAAAATTAAGTTTTTGAGACCATGAATTGCTGAAGAAGACGCGCTAGCAGGAAATTACTAAAATGTAATTTCAAAAATGACGTGTACATAAGTCCATGTGTGCCGGCTTTGCTTCTATATCAAATGTTATGCCGACATTTGAACCTTCTTTGACTTTGTTCTATGCATGTGTGGGTTGTTTCGCAGACTGTTGACTGCATGGACGTAAAACATCGTAAGGAGAGAAAAACGCTGTTCATGAGGCTCACCTGAAGGCAAAAGCTTTGTGCGTATTTAAGTTTGACTTCCATTTTTCTTTACATTTTTCTGAGGCAGAAATGTCTCCATTATGTAAGTAAGTATGACACGAAATTGCGAGGCTATAGAGACTTAAGAAGTCTCACTAGCCTCTTGGCCTTTTGTTTGACTGGCACTGCTGCACATTGAATCCCCATCGGCATTTCCACATCCACTAAAATGAACGCGCTGCACTGACAAAGGTTTATTGAGGATTAAATCTGCACATGTCAACTTTTTTTATTTTTTTTTATAATTTAAGTTAATTTCCCAGAAATCTTGTAATGAAACCTCCGTATAACGACGACTGCATGCTCCTTTATCAGCCGGTCCGCCTGTGATGGTTTATACTAAAGAGACAAGAGCAACACAAGATGTATTACGAGTGAGTCCAACTTTCACTGGACAGGGTGCTCATTTACTGCTGCTCAAGTGACAGCATCTCACTTTCAAGTTGGGTTTTGTCCTTTTCAGTTGATTAATAAGAGACCATGCGTGACTAGGGATGGGTATCGTTTGAAAATGTTCTCTACCGATACGTCCTACCTGGTCCTACTACTGGCCATAGTGAAACACAGTGGAAATATCATTTTACCGTTTACCTTAAATTACCGTAAAAAGATTTTAACACCATCTGTTCAATTGCTTGTGGATGCTTTATTCCAAATATTGTGAATGTGACGGATAAACCTAACTTAACTGGCTGTAGCAAATGAATGGCCCAGAAGGAGGTCTCACCTCTTTGTAATCAATGTCTTTGTATATCAAAGTCTGTGATCAGTACTTACATTCATTCTGGTCATGCAGTAAACTTTACACATATTGGAAAAGCATTTTTCATTGTTTCTCAGAGGCTTTTGGGAAGAATTTGGAGCCAGATCCGCTCATAGCCATGCTAGGAGTAACAAGCTCCTTATTATCTGCCAATGGGTATGAAAGAAACAGAAGTTGTTGGATTTGCAGCATAATTGCCAAAAAATAAATTTCAGTATCTCCAAACCAGCTGAAAAAAAGAAGCCGAAATATTATTTCATAAGATATGAAATGTAGTGCCAACACCTTCTCAATCCCTCCAAAGAAAATGCAGATCCACTACTTCTCAAAAGCTATGTTGCTCACCAAGAAGCATACAGCGATGCAAAAACAAACACATAGTGCACACAGTATCTACCACAAGCCTATAATAGATCAGAGATAACATCTAGAGAGGCTGAGGACATCTGGAAGACAGATGAAGATATTCCACCTGTCACCATCAAAGATCGCCACAACAGAGAGAGATAAAGATAGCCCACGCCTTTCTGAGCCCAAGATAGCACGATATCGAACCAAAGGGATGTTTTAACCCTTTTTCTTGCCCCAAAAATATTTGCAGCGCACTCCTTCTCCACCATTCCTCGTGTTTACATGGAAGTTCAGAGGGGCGGTCGCATTAGTTGAATCCCTTGCTTGAAAACACATTGGATGGGAGACAGAGCAGTTGTTGCTCATGAAGCCTGAACCGGAGTGACAGTTGAAAACTTTTTTACAACTTCATGAATATCAGGCGTTCAGTCGGGCACAGCAGGGCTACTGGAGAAGAATGCCAAAGATGATAATGGCTTTCCAAGCAAACAGCAGGGCGACTCAGATGTATCAAAACAGAAGCAAACATTTTTTAAATGCTTTATCTGGAACGCCAACTGACAAGTTCTTGGCGCGAACGTTTCTAATTATTCAATTCTGAATTTGATGTCTCATCTAATTCTGCTGTGAAATAATCCGAACAGAGAAACAGAGGGGGCACCGGCCAAATCCATCCGAGCTGAAACAGACACTTTGCTGATGCAGTGTGGAGGGTGTGTGCAGTGGCAGCCGCATTAGTGTGTGGGTGGCGTGTGCAGTGCATCTGCATGCGTTTGTGTGTGTGTGTGTGTGTGTAAGTGGGGTTACACAACGACCTATCTCATTCACAAACTGAGCCATGTGGCACTGGGGCTGGTCCCTTTAAGAGGCATGTGTCAGAGTTTTCTACTAAGGCTGACTGCTGGAAAAAAAGGCGAGTGTTGATACATTATTGACAAGAAAGAACACACACACACACACACACATACTCTTATATATGCTAGATATCTGAAGGACATGTACATGAGTTAGGTAGTCGTGAGTGTGCAGAAAAGCGTGCTAATACACACACGTCGACATTAAAAGTTGATCAGTGTAATGTCAGTTGTACATAAATAGGCAAAAACATGGACTATACATCCTTTCTCTCTCTCTCTCTACACACACACACACACACACACACACACATATACATACACACGCATATGCAGGAGAGGGGAGGAATCCTCAGCCTTCTGTTATTCAGTGTGCATAATTTATAGCAGCCCCAGATCTCCCTGCTAATGACAGCACACTGGGGCATCTGCAGCGCAGCAGCAACAGTAACAGCTATCTGGCATGGCTGTGTGTGTGTGTGTGTGTGTGTGTGTGTGTGTGTGTGTGTGTGTGTGTGTGTGTGTGTGTGTGTGTGTGTGTAGAGGTATAATGCTCTGTTGAGACAAGGACAGTGAGAGAGACAGAAGGAGAGAGAGAGAAAAGAGGAGAGAGAGACACACAGAGGGTGTCTGAAATAGACACAGATAACGCAACAAAGAGGGGAAAAGGATGAGACAGACAAGTGAGAGACCTCTCACACACACACACACACACACACACACACACACACACACACACACACAGTTTTGTAAAGTCACTGATTCAACCAGTGCATCTCCCTGCATGTGCATTCATATCAATGTTCCGTATGTATGTTAGTCGGAGCGCCACCTTTTCTCTGGCTTAAGGTGGAATGCCTCTTAATTAAAGAATTCACCAAGTATTGTTCCAACGGTGTGATTGATGCACAGAGCGGCCTGTAAATGTACAGGTCCAGCTCTGTTACGGCTCCACAAACACTTCTCTGTCATCCCTCGGCTAATGGAGGCAATCGTTCACTGCAGAGCTAAAGGTGTTCGCACCAAAGAACGCCACGATGAAAGCTTAAATTCACCGGGGACGGTTTAATGACTTGTTCGAGGGTGTGGCCTCGGATGTGTTTCCTGTTACAAGGATTGTTTTTGACATGCTGCGCCAGAGCAAAAATCTCCTAATTCTGGGATTTGGAGATCAATGCCACAGCGGTTCTGCCCTCCAGCTGCTGCACACACTGATGTGAGTCTGAGCGGAGAGACAGCGCTGCACGCTAGCCCGGAGAAATGATCCTGCTGCTGATAGGGTGCAGGAGCTACACACATGCAAACACAGTCTGCTATGCATGGGTCAGGCAGTCAACATAGTCTCATATGCATGCACACTAATCTGCAATTACACTACGCATTCGATACCACTTATACATAATTATACACATTTTGCACAGACACACACACAACTACATGAACATACATTCCAATTTAGCAAGAAATCATAACCGTCAATTTGGCAATCAAATGAGAGTTTTGAGTGTTTTGAGATCTATGTCACAGAAGGCTTGGTCACAATAATCATTCTGAAGGTGAATGTGCTCATTCACTGTGTTCCTGAGAGTGAGACGAGAAGCTTGACACCACCGTCAGTGTTAAAGTAAGTACAGAGCTGAGGTCGGTTAGGCTAGCTTAGGATAAAGACTAGACAGTTAGCCTGACTGTCTCCAAACGGAACAGAAATGCACCAACACACACCAGTAAAGCCATCAACGAACACAAAATATCTTGTGTGTTGAATCTTATCAAAGAACACTTGTGGTGATTGGCTGCGTGCAAAACCTAAACAAGTTAATTCACTGAAACAAAGTCATTTTTTTCTAGATCTGGGTACAAAAAAAAGATCAAATGCAGGTATCGATTGACGGAGAAGTTTTGATACCACTTGTTACTGGCTTATTTCGTATCGAGTACCGATACCCGGCCCTGTCTGCAGCTGTAGCACATGCTGGCAGATACAGTCGGTGAACACAGGTTTTGGTTTTGGTGTCTGCTCAGGTACCAAACTCACTCAAAATGTGGAATATTTAGCCACACTAAAAGCGTGAGGATCTAGACGAAGGTGGTTTACAGAGTGGCGGTGAATTTGTTTTTAGACATTCTAGATACGATAAAACAATCCATGAACTTAAGTGTCCTCACTCTACCTTGCTATTACTGGAAGTTTTACATGTGCAATATTGCGGCATCTATTTGTAATATCAAAGCTGAAGATCTCTCCCTCTCCCCCCCCCCCCCCCCCCCCCCCCCTGTCTCTCTTTGTGTGGCTGACTGACAGGAGGGCAGGCATAAGCTGAACCACACACTTCAGCTACAGTCAGCTACAGCATGGGGGGAGGGGGGGGAGAGAGAGAGAGAGCATGAGAGTTGAGGTATGCAGCACTAGATACAGCATCAGAGACAGGAGCATGTTTGGGCATCAGACAAAGCTATTTCAGGAAGAAAACTGTCAATGTATCTCAAAAGGCACGCCAGCAGCAATGATCAGAGAAGACCTACATCACGCTTTAGACTGCCTGGGATCTTAGACTGCTTTTGTACTTTTAAAAGAGAGAGAGAGAGAGAGAGTGCGAGCCGTCCACACACACAACTCAGTTGCTTTCTCTGAGTGAAGCGGGGAGAGGGTAGTGAGAGCAAGGCGGTGACGGCCGCTTGAGCTCAGTGGAGACTTACATGTGGTTTCAGATTCCCTATCAATTACTCAACTCCTGTAGCCTGGAATTCTATATTAGCTTGTACTCCATTCTTTCACGTCAGACATTGCAGACAGTACGGCAGAGTCTGATTTGCAATTTTGCCTCATCAAGCTGTATTCAGTGTTAGCTATGGTAGGCTCAATAACATTAACAGTAAACCTCACTGCTCTCGCCAAAACATTGGCTGTTTTTGGAAGATGGCTCTGCTATCTTTTACAGTGCAAAAAGAATAGATTATATCTACTGTCTCATAATTTCTCTCACAACGACGGGCCTGTGCTCCTGACGTTGCACAACCGTAGCTTGCTGTAAATGTCAACATTCGCTGGCAAGTCTGAATTACACCTTGAGACAGTCAGCTGTTTCAAAGAGATATTAGCAATTTATACCATTGTCATTATGTCAAAACGGACATAACGTGGCTTTTACCTGATCATGTAGAGCAGAAATATCTAGAGCAGCTCTCTAAATTTCAACAAATCAGACAGGTGCTGGTAGTCTACAAACACAGCAAGCTGAACAATGTAGCTCAAAAAGGCTACTCTTTTGTTGTTTTCATGCTGCTTCATTGTTTTATATGATTGTACTTTTGCCACATGATAAAACTGACAAACGGAAACAGCAGTACTGTGGTTTTTCCCAGAATACACACAGTAAATGCTAATGGTATTGTAGGCTACTGTTATGTATTATCCTCTTTGTGTTTGGCACTTGAACGCAGACTGGCCAATCGTAGCATATATCAGCCAGCGCTGACCAGGGTCCAACAACTAACCGTCTCTGCTCCCTCGACTCTCATGCGATCGTTTCTCCTCATTTTCAGGCTGGTTTAGTGGATTTGGAGCTAGTTAAACGTTGTGTAATAGTGACACTCGTTACCCCCAGAGGTTAAAAGGAGATATACTTTTCTAAAATGTTATGTTTCTACATAAAATCCTGTGGCGCTAACATTAGCAGGACATGTTAGCACATCATTAACTAGAATTAGCTTGTCAATGCTACGCTAGCTACTAAAAGGACATGATTTTCATGATTATAAGAGTAAATAAAGACACACATGGCTTTAAAGGAACAGTGTTGTTCTTTGAATTCATTGTCTTCTGTCGGTAACGCCATGTGATGTGGTTAGTGACAGTGTGGGCTCCATGGTAACGCAGCTCTGACAGCTTGACGGAGTAGCAACGGGGGCGGGTCTTAGGCTCAATTAAGAGATTGACCTGAGACCTGAGATTAGTCATGAGACGGGACGCAAGGGCCCACAGAATATTAGTAAATATTCCGCAATTTGGGGACAACTAAAAATGCTTGACCTTTAGTTTTTAACTGGGTGCTTGGAATGGAGAGCAGTGATTGGTCAGCAGATCTGAGAGGGAGGCGGAGTAGAGGGATGAGCAGTTTAGAGATTTAACCTGATGACAGTCCATGCAGTGCTTTAAAAAAATGTATAAATGAAATAAAAGAAAGAGGGAGAGGGGACCGGTGTACCTCCACCTGGCTGGTTCACACCATTCAAACATTAGAATAACCGTTTCCTAAATATCAGATAACATTTTCACACAGAACTGTACAAAGCTGTCTGGAAAAAAACTAATTATAAGAACTTGCTCCATACAACGCAAACACAGGTTTTACAGTATAATTGGGGAAAAAATGAAAAATGCGCCACTATAATATAGGAATGTTGACATTATTTGATAGGAGTGTGTACAGAAGTGGGCGTTCCAGCAGCGGGGCTGTGATTGGCTGGCTGAGTTTAGAATAGGTTTGGGATTGGTTGCGCTCAGGGTGTGTGTCTGCTGGCACGCCCCTTACCCCAACCCATCTTTAAGCTGCAGTAACTTCTGTCTCAAAGGAAATTCTCCTACAGTAGCCTCTCCTGCACATCTCCAGTCTGATCCCTGCCAGGAGTCCTGCTCGGCCGTAGCTCATTAAACATCCACCCTGACGTCACTGCATCCACCCAATGAAAAGTGTCAGAGCAGCCAGTGAGTGAGCTACAACGGAGGGAGGGGGAGTACTGGCCTATAAGCAGCTGTCTTTTGAAATACTTCATTGAAAGTTGATGACTTTGAGATGTACCACGCATACAAGTAGACACGTGAAGCTGCATTTGTGCTCCAACAAGTTGTAATGTTTGAATGCTGGTTTCCTGTTGTTAAACAATAATGTTTGAAAAGTGATAAGTTTGCGTTTAGCGTTCCTTTAACCTCGTTCTGGGCGTGGATTTTGTACTTCTGTGATTAGTTTTGGCAGATGAATCCAAATCAATCTTAGGAAATTAGCAGAGGTGACGATGGAAAGCAACATTTGTGTTCTTGTGATGCTGTGGACATTCAGAGGCTTCTGGTTGCCACAGTGCGGGTCTACTGTGTCACCACACACTGTGCAGGTCTAATTAGGTTGTGTTTCTCTCTCTATCTCTGGCTTCTGGTGTGTGTGTGTGTGTGTGTGTGTGTGTGTGTGTGTGTGTGTGTGTGTGTGTGTGTGTGTGTGTGTGTGTGTGTGTGTGTGTGTAGTGTACGGGGTGATTCAGCTCATAAGTGGGTATCTCCTCTCCTGAGCTTATCCCTGGCTAGAAAATGTGTTTCAGACAGAAGCCTGATTGCAACAGCACAGTCATAAATAAATGACTTGATCATTTTAGTATGTCACGGAGGTAAAAATAGAACATCACGTTGTTAGATGAACCCTTTGTGATGACTTCTGAGTTACTTCCCTTTTACGGATTCAACCCTGTACACACACTGGTGGTTTGCATGGAAATGATGTTGATTCTGGATAGGAAGAACTTCGTATGATTACATTGTTCAAAAGGTTTTGTCCTCACATTCACATGACGGAGACGATGAACCCCAAAATGTTTACAGTGGTGATATTAAAGCTTTGTATTGGAGAAATGTGTTTAGATCTTATTCCCTTCTCTTTTGTGAAGCAGTGGTTCACTTCCTGTCTTTGTACTTCTACCACGTTTGACACGGGACAAGATGCTTTAACATCGTAATTACATCATATCAAAAGCAGTGTATTACTTCAAATATTGAAAACACAAATGGAATGGATCAATGAGATGATTAGCCATAAAGTCAGCATTGTCCTTACAAAGGAATTCGTAAAAGAGAGAATAAAAAGTATGAGAACCTCAGCCTTTGTAACTAACAGATTAGATGATATACAATAGACAAAACTCACACTGCTCAGGTTATGTATTATTTGAGCTGAGGAGCTGACCCTGATGCTAAACCTTTTCTTTTACCTTTGCTATGAAAATGGGTCAGTTCAAGACTTTTTTTTCTCCACGTCGGAGACAAATATACGGGGGAAATGTGAGAACGAAAAGAGAAAAAGAGCACACTCTTTATCACAGTCTCTTTTTATTTTGTTGTGTCAGGTTCAGATTGTTCATTTATTAAAGCCATTCTGATGACAATAACTTAAACAGAGTTTCTCACAAGCCTGGCCAGCCGCTGCACGTAGTTTTAGCCACCATTCACAGAAAAGAGTCATTTAAAAACCAGGAAGTGGTAAAGAAGTTTCAGTTTTTGGTTGTACTGCAAGAAAGAAAAAAAACCCACAATTGCAGATGTCCATGATGGAAACTTGAAACAAGTTGAGGTATTTGAACAGTTACCACCACCCACAGACTGTCACTGCAGTCAATACTGGCACTGTCATAACTGTGATATTAAACAGCTACAGATGTGACATAGAATACTGACTGTAGGCAACTATTCAAAGTTTGGAAAAGGTTACCTCTAGATGAGGTTCATGTCCCTGATTCTCGTCACATGTTCTGCCTAACGACCCCTCTCTGTGACACACAGGAGACTACTCTGCAGACGACTTCACTGTAATGATGTGATGATGCTGATCTTACTGGAACCCTGGCTACACGGAAGTTTCAGTACCCACTGATCGTGTCTA
Source organism: Pholis gunnellus (assembly GCF_910591455.1). NCBI lineage: Eukaryota > Metazoa > Chordata > Actinopteri > Perciformes > Pholidae > Pholis > Pholis gunnellus. The sequence goes on from NC_136537.1 coordinate 6,874,502, forward strand.
AGGAACCTGCTGTTTGGGGCTTAACCCCGGGTCTAACTTAGGTTTAACTAAGAGGTTTAAGTCTCTGTCACACACACCGACGTGCACACACGCGTTCCCTCTCGTGCTTCTCATTTAATTATGGGTGACCGGGTTATGGAGCACCGAAGTGCCAATCGGCTCGCGCGCATGCATATGTGAGCACGCTGACACACTATGTAGACTGCACACGTGCACGCGCCGCCAGAGAGCGGCGACCGTCTCCTTGCATCGCCATGGCAGCCTCAGTGGCCCTTACGGTGCGGTGTGAGTGCATGGCAGGTGTAACGGAAAAGCCTTAAACTTACCGCAGTCCTCGCACAACACTCTCTCCACATCCTTCAGCTCCGGCTCGCTGGCGTCCACAGGGGCGTACGATGCCTTGAATACCAAGGGCTCCGCGGTGGGGTCCATGAAAAAGATATATCTGTGGTCCTTCTCCACCGTGGTGCACGGGGCCTCGGAACCGAAGTCCCCGACGGTCACGAGCTGCTCCCTCTCGAGGCCGCCACTGTTGACGGGCCACACGTCCAGCACTTTGACATTCACACTGTAGGGCTCCCGGGAGGAGACGTTCTCCGGGGAGGAGCGCACCTCGCCCTCGATGACCACGGCGGATCGGTACGCCTGGTCCTGGAGGGAGTTAAGACTCGGGGCGTAACAGGCGAAGGAGACCCCGATGACCAGCATGGAGAAATGCACTGGATCAAGCCTCATGCCGTCAGCCTGTGCTGTGCTGCAGTGCTGCTGGGCGGCGGAGCGAGCTGGAAGAGAGAGACGGCGGCGAACGGGCTCCGGCAGAGCAGGCAGGGCAGAGCGGCAGACCTTGTGGAAGTGTCCATGCCATCTGTGTCTGCCGCTGCTTTCCCCATACGGCTGCTGGCCTCGGATGGGGGGACACACCAGCCTAGGAACCGGAAACGGCCCGCTTCTGCATGCTTAAAAATGTGATTGCTGCATTCTCCTTCAACCAACCACCCTCCCCCTCTTATCTCCCCTTTTCCTGAAAGGCAAAACAAGACTCGTAAATTAGCCTCCTCTCGAATCCAGGGCTGAAACCTCTCTCTCTCCCTCTCCCTCCCTCTCCTCCCTCTCTCTCTCTCTCTCTCTCTCACTCTCTCTCTCTCTCTCTCTCTCCCACTCTCTCTCTCTCTCTCTCTCTCGCTCTCTCTCTCCAGCTAATAGGCTAGCATCGCATGGGTGGGCGCATTGCCTCTCTGGAATGAAAAAAGCAGCTTGCGCGTACAGGGGAATCACAAGAAACGATACGCACTCCACGCACACGCAAGGTCGGGTCCTTTATCCACTTATTTCGATCGAGTCCTGTAAACCCCGTTAGTCGGTATAGGAAACAATTACAAAAAGAAAAGAAAAAAAAAAGAAAACCGGGGTGGAACAGACTGACAGGATGAGATAGCAGCGGTTATCCGGTGAGGCGATGCAACAGCGCGCACCCTCCAGCCGCGTCCCCTGCGCCCCTCATCAAACGCGAGAGGCTTACGTGAGCAAACATCACCTGCCCGGTCACTGGCGTCGGCTCGCCACGTCCTGCGCAAACACCCTAATGACCCGGGCACCCAGCGCACACAGCCACCGACCCAACCGGCATGTGACCATGCCGGTCGACTGTGTTAAACCTCTGCGGGTGTGGGTGCGAGAGAGAAAATCGCGCACGCAGTGCACAGACACGGAGTGCGTCGGTAGCCAAGCCCCTGCACGGCGCCCACTGTGGATCTCCGGTGCGAGAGAGGCTATAGGCGACTAGTACCCACACTGCGGATAGTTGTTGCGATGACTAACGCTGCGAAATTCTCTCAATGGATTCGTCGGCATGGCGAGGCGAGCTCAGAGTTCCCAGACTTTTCGCGTTAAACGTCCTCAGACATCTATGCGCTCGCTGCGCGCCGCAGGAGAGCACACCCAAAACCTGACATTTTCCACACTATTATGCGAGTCATTGCAGTTCACTCATATTTCCGCGGGACACTGCACAGTTTTACGACTCTATAAGGCAACAAGTGGGGGCATCGGTTACCCCAACCTGTGGGTATTGTGCTGGAGAGACGTTCAATCTTTTTGCCAATCCTGCTCAGCTACAGCTAATAAAACCACTTTTTTTCATTGAACGCATCTCCACCAATGAAAAGAGAGCTTTACACAATATGCTCAGGCTTTTTATGGTGACCACAAGGATTCCCCTCCCTCCCTCCCTCCACAGCAAACCAGTCCCCTGCCTCCATCTCTGTATCCATCAATCAAACCATTCATAAGATTTGTCTTTCCCTCATGTGCGCCCTTCGCTAGAGGTCAGAAAGCCTTCCGTTGTCCATGCTGAGAAATGGATGAAATATAATGTCATATAGGGGACACGTGGACAGGTTTTTCTTACTATAGATGACTGGGATGATAAAGTAAACGTACGAGAGGCCATTTCATACCATCAGTAGGGTGACATCATGGACCGGTCTCTGTCCATGGTGCTGAAAGGCTTGACAGGCTTTGTGCTCTGTCCCAACAGGCCAATCACACGGTACCCCATACAGACCGAAGGCCACAGCCTGATTGCTGCAGTGAAGGTTTGTCTCCGTGTTCACTGTAACCGATCAAAAGAGTCCGCTTCTTTTATTGTAAAGTCAAAGTAAAAAGTATAGTTTTAGTCCTGTGTGCTGTCCATGGTGCTAAATGCCAATCGAACGTGAAGGTTTTTCTTTTTTCTGTTTTGTCAAATGTTGATGGTTCCACATTACTGGGATTGCTTCTCCAGTCCAGGGATCAGAACATTATTTCAAGAGGGAGCCCTTCAGAGTCTGTGATCCGTCCCGTACTGACCCACCCCCACCTCTATACCCTCACCGCCCACTGCCCACCCATTCACCGATCTGTCTCCCCTTCAGTCATTCAACCGGCCATGCATTCAGTATAGAGACCCCATTCAGAGACCTCACACACACACACACACACACACACAATTTAAGAATTTCCAAATTAGCCTCGAAAGCAAATCATTGACAAAGCGAAGGGGAGTAACAAACGATTCCCGCTGACTAACCCGGGGAGGACTGCCACCAATTGCCTCCATGATTCCCCCGACACTCGTGCTGAGCCTGTGGGACTGATCAGAGGGGCTGTTTTTGGTAACGCAGCAGCTTGGGTTGGCCTCTCATGATACAATTGCTGTCCAAACTGCTTCACTGTCAGGCTAATGCTCTCTGTCTCTGATGCTAGTAAATACTTTTCACAGTGACACCACGTCCTTTATTGTAACAGTTATTATGTAGACTATGTCTTGGCACACTTGTCCCAGATGTCCTCTTTGCAGTCCTCATTTTCTAAATCACAAGAGATACTCATGAGCAAACTCAAATACCAACTGTTTTTAAGCCCACCATCCGCTGTCCATGGTTCTGAAAACAAACACAATGGAAAAGACTGGACATATGCTTAAGATTATAAAGCCAATTACATTCCAGGTTAACACAGTAATCAGTTCATCGGTCAGATCAAACGTATGTTTGGGGTAAAATGGATGTTAGGACATTTAATGATAGCAGTACGTAATGCTTGTGAGTTTTAAAAGAATTCAGATTTCTGTGGCTTTTTGTTATCATCATTATTGTCATTATTATTTGGCCTACAGGGTGAATAAATACACACACAAACACACACACGTATACATATATATATATATATATCTTGCTGCTGCTCAGGGCTGACACCCCTCCATTACAAATCTCCCTGTAAGACTCTGAAGACTTTATCATCACGAATCGTCTGTTAATAATACAAAATATATATTTTCTTCATCTGATTTGTCTCTCCTGATTGAAATCAATATATTTTCATTTCAGACACCTCTAAAAGAAAAGGCTGATCCACAGAAAATAAACAATTTAAAGCATATGGTGTTGTGTTACTTTTCCAGATTTTGTCTATTCAGATTAATGATATTGACATCCTTTATCCTATTAAGCTGTTATCCTATCAACATCCATCAAGTCACCCACATCTACTTGAGGTCTGCTCCGCCCCTCCGGGCCCATGAAGGCTGACGACCTCATAACTTCACCTAATGTTTGGTTTTTACTAATGTTGTACCTCATATGACCTTTAAAGGCGGGCTTCAGTCCAACTTGAATAAACGCCTACAAAAACATAAGCAAGTGCTGAAACATAACACAATCTTAACTGAAATATGGATACATACTAAGCTCTATAAACACAAGTCGCAGGAATAATAAACTGTATGAGACACTTTAAATAAATGACAGTTTCATTCTAAAATCAAAAACCTATTTAGATGGTTTTCTATGTTGTTTGTTCATTTCATATTTGTGAATTCAAGCAGTTTTTTGTATATATTTCAGACATGTTGACTGTCCAAAATACATGTTTTTTATCAAACCTTTTTGCTACTTTCTACACGAACCCTTTCAAGGCCATTGAGAAACAGTGGCAGGCAAGCAAGTCCAATCACAGGGTAATGATTCATGATGCTTCACAGTGTATCGGCCCCCTCCTTCACACTCCCACACAGCCATCATCTACTCTTCATTCAGAAATTTTCTCTTTCACCTTGCTCTTTCTCTCTCTCTCTCTCTCTCTCTCTCTCTCTCTCTCTCTCTCTCTCTCTCTCTCTCCCTGTCTCCGACCACAGGTACCGTTCGGGTTCGCTGTCCGTGGTGCTGAAAAACCCAAAGCAATAATCATCAGGTATGACTCTTGTTACTGTCCTTTTTTAACTTCTTAGACAGGATGCAGACAGGTGTGACCTTTTCATACTTTCATTTCTATCTATCTATCTATCTATCTGTCTATCTATCTATCTATTTATCGATCCATCCATCCATCTATCTATATTTCATTCTATCTATCTATGTTGATGTTAGTACTGCAGTGTTTTAGGCTCACGTGGGTGGGGGTTCACTTTCAGTTGCAATATGAGGCTACACTGACGGCTGAAGTGAAAATCCTGTGAAACAGCGCGAGTGTCTTGAACGCAGCCCGCTCGCAGTACTACAGTAACACCGACTACAGTTGCTTTCATTTTTTTTTTTTTTCACCCTCTTCTCTTCTCTCGTCTCGCGATAGAGCGGCGGAGTGGTTTGACGGGCAGTCGAGGTTGCAGCAGGCAGAGGGAGACGGTGGAAGGTAAAGCAGGGAGGCAGCATCATGGCGGACAGAGACAGTGGCAGTGACCACGGAGGGCCGGCCGCAGGCCCCGGCTCGCTGCCTCCGGGTGCGATGGGCGCCATGTCCCGGCTGCAGCACGACACCGAGGAGCTCGCCTCGAAGCGCGTCGACATCCAGAACAAGCGCTTCTACCTTGACGTGAAGCAGAATGTTAAAGGCCGCTTCCTAAAGATAGCCGAGGTCGGGGCTGGCGGAAATAAGAGCCGCCTCACTCTCTCTATGTCGGTTGCCGTGGAGTTCCGCGATTATCTCGGGGACTTTATCGAACATTACGCCCAGCTAGGCCCGACCAACCCGGACATAGTGCAGGATGAGCCCCGGCGGGCGCTCAAGAGCGAATTCCTGGTGCGGGAGAATCGGAAATATTACATGGATCTGAAAGAGAACCAGAGGGGGCGGTTCCTAAGGATCCGTCAGACCGTTAATCGGGGGCCCGGATTGGGAAGCGCTCAAGGCCAGACCATCGCTCTGCCGGCGCAGGGTCTCATCGAGTTCCGCGACGCTTTGGCCAAACTCATCGACGACTACGGCGTGGACGAGGAGCCGGCGGAGCTCCCGGAGGGCACCTCGCTCACGGTCGACAACAAGCGCTTCTTCTTCGACGTGGGCTCCAACAAGTACGGGGTCTTCATGCGGGTCAGCGAGGTGAAGCCCACGTACCGGAACTCCATCACGGTTCCGTGCAAAGTGTGGTCCAAATTCGGCAACACCTTCTGTAAATACGCGGAGGAGATGAGGAAGATCCAGGAGAGGAGTAGAGAGAAACGGGCCTCCGAACTGCTACCCGAGGGCCCGCACGGAGGAGATGACGGCGACGACGACTGACGCGGATCTTAAGAGAGCAGACGAGGAACAACAAAGACTAAACTGAACTCTGAGAGAAAACGAGACTTTTAACTGTAAAATAGAACGAGAATTTCCAAGGGAATCACCCCACACACAACCTCCACAGATATGGCAGCAGCTCTGCTGCCTCCTCGCTCATTTTACTGGATGTCACCCCACTTACCACCCATGTAACAGTACGCCGCTGCTATCAAGGATCGAACTGTAAGATATGAACTGTTTCCTACTTGATTTAAATGACAATGAACAGAGTGTTTATATCTCTATCAAACGACAGATTTTGCACACATCAAAGCTATTTCGAGAAAAAAAGAAAAATCATGTTTAAATGTTTTCAAACTGGTAATATACTAAGATTTAATCAAAAGTGAAACCAGAGGTCTATTATATAAAAATGACGAATATTTGACATCAGCACAAAGAGAATATATCATGGACTTTATGAAACCAAAATCTGAGACCAGATGTGACCAGATGTATAGTTTATTATAAAGGTACGCAGAATAAATATGAAAGCGCTCTAAAAGTGTATGAATTGCAGAACGCAGCACTACAGGCCTGTAAACACCTGTCAGCATGTGTGTAGGCCCGTGCTATGAAAAGAAGTTTGGCAAAGATAGGCTATAGTCTTTAATCTGACCTAAAGCCTGCAGGCTAACGAAAGCATTTCATGCCGTTATGGAAATAATCCAAAATAAAAAAGCCTGTTTTGCGCGCCTCAAACAAATGAGATAAATCTATCTCTGAGCTACTATATAGAATATCAACCCTCTTGCACCATGTCCATATAAACTTAATTGAAAAAAAAGTGCTAACTTAGATGTACTAATTATGATTTTGTGAATCAGATGTAAAAAAAAAAAAAAAAAAATCCTTATTATTAAGATTCCCACGTTTTCTGTGGGTTACGTTTTTTCTTTGTTACTTTGTTGTTTTTCCCTCTGGGGGAGGGTGGGGGATGCAAAAGGATAAAGGTCCACCTGTGGGAGCGCAGAGGCGCGGAAACAAAAAAGAAATAAAAAATGAGACGCGTCCGCGCGTGGCGAGGCAACGCATCCTCTCTGACGTCATTACGACCCGTGCCTTATAACACTCCACTCGTTTACGTGTTCTCACGTGGATGGTCTGTGACCTCGACCGCTGTACGTTTTCATTTACGAGTGCTGATATGTAGGCCGAATTATTCACTCACCGGGGCTGCGTTAACTCGCGCCTCCTGCGGCGCATGGAGCATTGGGTGGCAACACCGAGCTGAAAGGCTGCCGGGAGCTTGGGGGCCAACAATTATAGTGCTCAGAAACAGAGCTCCAAGCTAGAGCGGGCCCTTCAGAAAGACGAGGTGCTGCTGCACGTACACTTTAAAAACTAGGGGGGGGGGGTAATTGTATTGTGCCCAGATTCTCTAGCAGCACCCCTGCCCTGGTCGCCTCTCAGTAGAGTAGAGATGTTTCTCCCTGGAACAGGAGCCTGACCCAGGACGTATACCACCTGGTGTCAGCATGGAGATTCATTGGGAGATGTTAGGAGTGGTTTTGCACACCATATGCACCATGTTAAAAAAATAAACAACAACAACAACAAAACAACAACAACAATAACAACAACAAAAATAAATAAATCAGGAGTTGCTTGGATGAGTCTATTTGTCAGAGCAGAGATGGATGCTGTTTAAGAGACAGGCAGTCAGCCAGCCAGGCAGGCCAGCCGTGCCATGCCGTCAAGTCTGAGTGCAGTTTAGTGGATGTAGAGGCCCGTCAGTGCGGGGCCAAGGCAGTATCTATCTCTTTATGGTGCTACAGCCCCTCAACCGCTCCTTGGGGGCCTCGCCACTCAGAATATGTCACTTTTGCATTATTTCAATTCTGACGCTCTTCTTCTTTTTCCTCCTCCTTCGAAGCTCCTTGCTCCACATTATGTTTGTCCAAGACGTGTCGGGGTTTCTCCCTCCCGGGCAGAGAGGAAGCCACCGACTAGCGCAGGACGTCTCATGTTAGTGTGCAATATTGTGTGCGGTGCCAGTCGCGCGGCATTGCATCACGTGTATAGACTATTAATAGACGAAAAAAAATGTATAGGCTATGTGATCGGTAGATATTTGAAAGCATGACGATGAGGTTGATGCATCTGCATTATATTTCCGAAATGTGAAGTCTTTTCTTCTCACGCACTTTGGTCAAAGTGATGAAAACGTCAGACTCGTAGTGAGATATTGTTCCTGTCATTGTTCTGTAAACCGCCTATTAGTGCACGTAGACTAGTGAGGGTGTTTAACGTCCCCCTACGGAGTCCCCCCCAGAGAAAAACCCCTTTCCCTCCTCGGTCCTCTCTAACACACACACACACACACACACAGACAGAAAGTCAGCAGCCTCTAACTGTCTCCATGTCAGCCTCTCTGCAGTGGCCCACACTGGAGTTGGGTAGTATCTTGGGGCTTGGGTCCACGGCTGGCTGACACACACACACACACACACCGTCATAGTCTCCCCGTTGAGGCCTCTTGTCGCTATCTGGGCGTTTGGGAGGCCTCTGAAGTATTTTGAATGGTGTCTAGAACTGCACAAGGCCTCCTGTCACGAGTAGCCAGGAAACTGTGTGTTTGGAGCCTGAGTGCGACCGGGACCGCCGGTCGCAGGACGGGGGAATTGACTTTTTGCTCGTCTGCGGTTTCACTTGAGCTAGGCGATAGTGATCGGCCTCAAACGGGCCCGAAGCACAGAGTTTTGTTGTTGTATTTACAATGAGGATCTCGATCCTTCCCTCTTACGTGGGCAGACTCTGATCTCGGGTCTGCTCCTCTTTTTCCAGCTCATGATTCAATGTGTCACAGAGAAGGCCCTGGCTCATTGTCCGTGCGGTAATGAGGTAACACTGAAGTGCTAGTTTTACGATTATCAATATGCTCTAAGCGGTTGGTTCACCTATCAGCTTTATTCAGAGCAGGGTGGCCTTCAATGTGACGACTGAGCACGGTCACAGGCCCTGTCGGGGGGGGGGGGCATGAAGGGGAAACAGGCTGTATGGATTGCGGCTTCAGAGGCCTCAGCTGGATAAACACTACTAATGTGGTTACAGCCTGGGCCTGTGTGACAGCTGAGGCTACACTGAAGCAGAATTCCCGCTTATCAGAAGTCCTATTGAATCCGAGCTTTTTCAAAAGTTGATCTGCGTTCGATTGTGCATGCCTGTGGCAAATAGAGCCAAGAAAAATGTTCCAGAAAATCCCATCTGTTCCACACAGGACGTCTTGGCCCAGGTTTGTCTCCCGAGTGCTGGTGAAAGGCCTGATGAAGCCTGGCACTGCACTGTCGGGGCTTACCAGCAGCGGCCTCGCCGCGACCTGCTGACCCGGCTGTCGGACACGTCCAGTTAGGCCTTTTCTCTCTGTTTTGGAGAAGAACAGGGAGTCTCTGTGCCCTCTCTTGCAGAGACGACTACATTTCCTCACACTGCCCTTTGAATTATAAAAAGCCCGTTTCTATTAAACACACATACAAGCCACCTGTGACTGTGTCCAGGCAACGCACATCTGAGGTCAATCTGAGTTCGTCTTGAGTCTGGACTCTCTGTTGTGATACAGCACTTGTTCCCCGACGTGTTCCAGCTTTAGCATTATTGAATCCAGGCCTCCAGGAGGCTCGTGCTTCATGGACGATTGGAAATACAACACTTTCTTTCTCCTTTTTCCGTAATGGCCAAACACAAGGAGAGCCTGAACCTGCTCACTCTGTGAAACGATTAAACGGCGTGTTGTTGTGTTACAGAGCGTCATCGCCAGAGTGCTACTGGGTCAGTTGTGCTCTCACCGATCCATTCTGGGTCGTAGTTCTATCGAAGTACAGAGGAAAAGACGCTCTTGTGATTTTGCTGAAGACAGTGTGATCAAATCAGATTCCTCCGTTTACGAGCGCTCACCCGGTGTCGCCGCAGAAGCGGGAGTGACCTTGCAGCCATGTTGTGCCCCTGTTACACATTCAATCCATTCGTGGGACTCAAATGCAAAATGGTAGGCAGATTTATTTTGTCTTGCTTTCCGCGTAGAGCGTCAGCGGTCAAGCTGCTGTCCTCAGCGTCTCCGGCAAAGTTCAGTGAACATCGGTGACGGTGCACCGAAGCTGTTAGCATCCACAAGAACGACGTTCTGATTTATCATAGAGCGGCAGCCATCGTAGCAGTCCTGAATCATGATGTAATGCTGCCTTTTGTGTGTTATTACTGCAGTGTTTTTGTTCAATTTTATTCAAAAGAGCTTCTTTTTTGTTGTTGTTGCTCAAACAATGACTAGACCATTCCTTACACATCTCAACTGATGGAAATAAAAGAGAAATTTAACAGTGGACGTAACTCAAAAGTGCAGCCGTAACTACGTGTTGCATGTCCTCAAAGTCAGGTTGCTATGATGGCTCCAGCCGCTTGTTCCTCCCGTCTTTAAGAGGGACATTCTTCATGTGTCTGAATACATTCAAAACAGTCACATGTATGTACATGGCCGATAAAAGCAAACTTCCACAATATCTGGCTGAAAACAGACCGAACTTCCAACACCAACCAAATCCGCTCTGTTTCTGGCCTCAGTGTTGTCGTCTTTCATTGGCCACTCAAGAGTTCCTGGCTGATCACGCAGCCAATCGCAGCCTCTGGCACTATATGACTCATCACAAGCCGGCTGACAGAGGAGCTCATTCAGCGCGTCTTCTTCTTTTGCTCACTGCACCGAGTAGCGGGGGGTCCATCCTGTTTGCAGACTGTACAGGCTACTGATGTTACTGAAGATACAAAGACAGGCTTTCAAAAGTTTTATGAAGATGTTGGGAAATGGATCCTGGATTTTAAAGGGTGGGGTCAATGCACAATGAACATATCCCATGTCACCGTTTGGTCTAAATCCCTTTACCATCCCCATATGAGATAATATGTTGTATCTTTCAAAAATATTTTATCTGTGGCGTGTGTGTGTATATATATATATATATATACATACATATATATATATATATATATATATATATATATATATGGTTTGTTATATATGATGCTCCTCCTTTCAGAAAAATATAACATGTAAACAGGAAAAACATATTGCTGTTTTTTTCCTTTGTATTTTATACTTACAGAAAGCATTGAATAAAAATGGATAAATACTTGCACTTTAGATATATTAAGAAAAATAAAAAATCTGCATATTATTTTTGATAGGGATCTCACATTCAAAGAGTATAAATTACAGGCTTTGTGACTATTGCTGGACAGAGATGTATTGAGTTCTACTTATTGAAGTATATTTTGTCTGTGTGTCAGAAGGTTTACTAAAGTAAATTGCATGATAAAGTAGTGCTACACCGATATTGTTCTTTTTTTAGTTGGTAAAAATGTCTGAAAACTGTGATAACAACCCTCTTGTATCATGTTTATCCTCTCCTCACCCCGTCTAGAATATTTCTTACTGAGATATGGCCTTTCCTGACTACATGACGATGGTGCTTACTTTGGCTTTGACATCAAGCTCATCCTATACATCTCAACATCATAACTCGCGTCCTTACACTTCATTACTTTCTGTTATGTACTATCACTACCTTATTAAATTTCCGTTGATGGCAAAAAAAAAAGAGAAAAAGGTGTGCTGTTTTGTACATTGCTGTTTGTTTTAATGTTGGGGGAGCCTTGTTGTCTGAAAAATGACTAATCGCGCAATAAAGTCATTCCACACGTCCCTGTCTCTGCACAACTGTCTCAACACTACAGAAAATGAAAAGAAACATGGAAATATCCATTATCTGTTGGCCAAATATTACAGTATATGTACAGTATATGGGGAAGTATTCCTGACATAACCACGGCATCTTTACTTCCTAAATACACTACGTCACGATAGGGTTTCATCCCCAAAGGCACTTCACGTTTCACTTTATTGTGCACCATGTAATACATTTATTTTTCACTCTACATGAGGTCTCTACTGATGAATCTTTTATCAGCCAGGTAAGGAGTTTTTTTCAGTCTGAAGGTCGTTGCACCAAAAGCAATAAAACGGATTGCACCTCGCATTAAACTCAGCTCTTCAGTCACTTGTGAACCAAACAAAATGAGGCTTTTCACACAGCATATCCTGGGCTACGAGTGGACCCTGGCATAACTTAGCCCCATTCAACCCAGGTCTAAGCTAAGCCCAGGACTATGTGATCCACACTGCACCTCTACAAGACTCATGTTTATCTTCTAGAATGAGGCGTGACTACTCTTTAATAGATTCGACAACAAAAACGTGACGTAAAGAAATCCATAGTTTACTTAAGCCCCGCTTCACACTGGCAATGTTAAGCCCTGTGTTCAGTGCATTTTTAGGGGATAACTCCGCAAACTCGAGGCCCGTGTAGCAGGGCCAACAGCTAGAGTCGGGGTTAGTGTGAAGAGCTCACTTAGTTAGTAGCTGAGTGCAATGTGAAGGACAGTGGAAGCAGAAAGAACAAATTGAAGTAGACACTGCTTAATAAATACAAAAGTTTCAAGCAGTGACTTGTCTGACACATTACAGGCAGGTATTAGCATAGTGGTGGAAGGACTCTATTTCATTTGAGAAGTACAGTCCTTCCTTTTTGGTCTTTTTGCAGTCGTCTTGACCACATCAAACTGATGCAATCACAGTCGAAGGGTAGCTGGATGACGGCATATTAGACTTGAGTACATTCTGGTCGTATCTATTGGCTCAGTGTTTGTGCTCTGTTATAAGCTTTAAAAGGCTCAAGGAGCAAACATACTGCACTCGCCTTAAAACGCACAATAGATAGATAGATAGACAGAGAGACAGATAGATACTTTATTCATCCCGCAAGGGGAAATTTGTTCGCTACAGCAGCAAAAAATATACTAAGCAATCAAAGTTGGTTAATGTTGGTTAACTAGCTAGCTGGCAAACTAGCTTACAATGTATTGGTATTGGTATCTCAGAGTTACTGAAATTGAAACAAAATAAGACCAAAGATAACCTTTTGAAACATACATTTAGATAAAGACTTTTTGTGGATAAGACACACTTTGAATAAAATAGCATTTTAATAGAAAACTCGCATTAACCACATGATGCATTTTCTTTTTGCAGACAAAAAGAGGCTTTTCTGTTTACAACAGCCATGTAACAGCAGGAGAACCGCAGGTGTTACTAATTAATCAATTAGCATTACATTTAATTTAACTAGCTTACACTAATTTAGTCACGATGGCACTTTGGGACACTTAACATTAAATAGAAGAGAGCCACGTTATCAGTAGCACCCTATGGTAACACGTGTGCTTTTCCTACTATGAAAAATCTAAATGTCTTCCGGGAGAATACAAAATAAAAAAACGTCCCGAGGCTAACCCTGTTCCTGACTGTTACGTCACATACTACGGCAGGGTGTAAGGTTCAAGGTGTCTGTCTTTTTTTGGGGCAAAGTTAAACACTTAAACCAATTGTTTCAATGTAGTAGAATAATGTTCACATTTTAACTTTGTGTGGAGTTTCTTCTCTCTGTTGTTCAGTCACACATTCACACAGTCTGCCGGCAGTTTCAGGAACAGAGAGACAATCCTCTGGCTCTTCTTTTGGACCTTCTTTTTACAGCTGCTCATCTTCTAGTGTGACAATCAGTGGCACCATATGTGTTACCCGTTACAACTCACTTAACACTTGTTTTTGAACTTGATGTTTTGAAGTCATTAGAAATGACAACAAGAGGAAGCTCAAACCTTTGCAGGTTAAAGTGGGCTCACGAGACACTTTTGGGGCTCAGAAACGAACTAGCTAGCCTAGCAACATTAGCATATCTTAAAGTAACAGGTGTACTATGTAGCACAGCTGAACAGGTACTGAGAGAATCTGCTGGAAATAAATATATCTTTTTTTTTAATCGAATGTTTTACCTGGTCTGTTTTTTCCCGAAAATAATTAGCAGAAAAAAAAGTATTAATATGCCAACATGGTATTGTGCTAGTCTTGGTTTGCACAGGTTCACACAGACAGCTAATAATATAATATTATATAATATAATATATATATAATATAACATATATAATATAACATATAATATAACTATATATTATATATATAAATATAAGTATATATATATAATATAGTAACTACATCATATTTATATTGCTGTTATCTTATTCTTAGTATGGTGAGGTATCATGTTATGTTACGCGTTCACTGGCTCACTTCTACAGTTTTTCATGTCCTCGAGACAAATGACTCCATATTTTGTGTAAAATGTGAACCCCTGCTAGTTCCAAGAAATGCTCATTATTGAATCTCCTCTACCGTAAATCCCAATAAAAGGAAGTCCAGGGTGAATGATATCAGGGGGGACAGTGCACTCAAAAAGCTTGTAACAATCAGTGATATCACTGACAAAGAAGAATATTTTTTATGATGCGGACAAATTATAGTGATTCTCTTTTCTAGAGCGGAGTGCTATTATGGCCAGTACAGTAGCACTGTGCTTACAGGTGAACAGGACATCCATTTAATAAAGTATGCACTTATTCAAGTTACCATAGTGACTGCCACAAATAAAATGTTTATCTTGTTCAACCAATCCAAACAAGAGCATGCTGAGAGCAGTCAGTGCAATACAACTATGAAAAGATTACATCATTTAGTTTTTTGTAGCTAAATTGTAATTATAGATGTCATTTCAAGGTCAAAACAGCTCACAAATAGCCATGTGTCAGTATCAAGGCACGAGTTTATAAATGTAATCAGCGTCTCTCAGCTGCTGTAGCTGAGCCTCTCCAACGCGTCTGCTGATGCAGGAGAAACACTGCAAGACACCTGAGGGGGGGGGGGGGGGGGGGGGGGGGGGGGTGTAAGTGGTGGAGCTGCCTTTTAAGTTTTAGATTTGATGCATTAAAAGAAAATGTGGAGATGATACAGCGATGTGTTTACACCATGTTTTACTGGAAGCTACTCCACGCGTTGTTTTGCAAAAGATAAGAATAATGTCCATGAATTCATACGCTAACAGGGTGTTTGGTGTTATGCTGCACCATCCAGTTTTTAAAGGGCGCAGACTGCCCAATGCTTTTTAACTCAATGTATAGTCGATGTGTTATGGTAGAATGCCAGGAGGCACTGTGAAGGTGAATTAGTTGTTTAAGGATGAAGGATACCAGATGCTCTTACATACTTAGTTTATTGTCTGTGGCTTTAACTCAAGGGAACACATGTGGCTTTGGTCTAGTCACCAGCTGTTTCATACTCTACTCATATAGTGTTCTACCTTTCAAATGTAGCTCTGAACTGCAGGATAAACATATCAGGGAGAACTCCCCCCCCAAAAATGCTTTCACCCATGTTAGACATTTTGTATAGTGCTGAACAAAATGTGTTTGCATTATTATATATTTTACAATATATTATAATATAATAAACATCTACATCATAGATGTCAGTGGCACTCAAGTATGCTGGAGCTTTTTTTTTTTTTCATCAGAGTAGACAATATTAATAAATCACAAGCACAATCTTCTGTATAAAAGCTTACTTTATGAAGCACAGACTAAATATTCAGTAAATATGTCCTTTACATAGTATAAGCATCCTGTCAAAAAACAGTTCCGATATACAAACAAAACAAACAAAAAGACAGATCCAATGCTGACATCAAGGTGCCGAAGTTGTCATTTTTTAAATAAAACATAACAATCAACAATATTTTTTTTGCCACGATCCTATAGTACAGCACAGGCCTACCCTAGAACATGGGGAAACAATGGTTAGCACAACAGCCAAAGTGACTATAAGGGGAAGTCTCCCTGTAAGAAAGCAGTTATTCGTCCTAACAATACGGCGTTATAAAACGGTACTTCCTCTCTGAAAACTCAGCTCCACTTCAGCATTTTGGTCTGTACAAGGATCCAGGACTCCAGCTGTGACTCCAGGTTTTCCAGCCAAGTCCCCAAAAGGATCTCAGATCCTGTTGTTCACTATTAATACCATATATGAAGCAACAGAGGCGCAGCGCCCAGAGCCAAAGATATCATACGCTGTTGATATCCACAGTCCATGTCGACATGCTTCTGTGCCACACCGAGGCTGAGTGACGGGCCGCTAAGCTCACTGATCTACAGTTGTGTCATATAAGCAAATTACGAAGACAGAGAAAAGGTGTGTGTGTGTGTGTGTGTGTGTGTGTGTGTGTGTGTTTGGGCGGGTTGGGATCAATTAAGGTGCTCACAAACAGCGGTACCGCCACCCCATCCCCACTTCCTCGCAACGTTACGCAAGTCCTCCTTCCGTGTGTTTCTCTGTTTGGAAAAACGTGAGCTGGATGTCTGTTTTGCCTGTTCTTGGCTGGCCGAGTCGGTCTTACTTAGAAAACCAAACCAGCCTCTTCTTCTTAGAAAACACGTTTTTTTTCTCTCCTCCTCCCTCTACGTGGAGGATGTTTTGATGGCTACTCTGCTGGTGGAGTTGTTTTCGCTGCTGCTCCCCTCTCCATTCCAGTATGCTGACGAGTTTCTCGACTTTAGCACGTTAAGCTGGAGCAGTCCCGCTGCTACACTCTCCAATCAGCCAGTCTCTGTCTAACGTAGGGCCTATACTTTCCCCAAAAACATCTTCAACTGAAGGATGGCAGTGGAAGGAGTACTAGTAAATGGCCAATACGAGACCAAGCGAGCTACGATCGGTCCGTGTGAACACGTTATAAACCAGGACACTGATCGGTCTGATTGTGAAGGCAGTCTCATGCAGCTGAAGGCCATCGGATTGATTCTCACCAAACTTCTTCATAGAAAAACATGACCCTGCTATATTTACTTCTTCCTGTTGAACCACAGCTTCGACGACTCAAACTGGTGCCACTTAAAAACAGCATGCCGATGCACACACACACACACACACACAGGACAGCGGCTGACCCACTCGTACGGTACGCCTCCCACACACACTTTCCTGTTCTGCCCCGGATCTTCAGGAACCTCACACCCAACCATACATCGTTACTCATCAGTCGTGATGCGAGAGGAGCGGTTTTGTGGCACAGCTCTTCCATTCAGTCACACACCGTCATCCTCCTCAGTCCGGTTTTGACTAGTTAGAAAGACGAACGGCATGACTGAATGCATATCAGTATTTGGGGTAGCGGCGGATTAAAAAAGAAAATCACAGACACAGACTTGTGATCTCTCTGACTGACTCACGCTCTCTAAATCCCTCAACAGCAAGTGTCAAGGTGCCCTTGAGTAAGGCACTCAACCTCCAGTTCCCCTGGTGGAGCAGCTTAGTGCACAGTTAAAACCGCGCTCGTTCCACTCGGCAGCTCCTTCACGCTTACAAATGTACGCAACTGCACGAACGTCGAGACGGAAATATCGCTGGAAAACAAAAAAAAGGGAGCGAGCATGCTCATTGTAAACCCGTCCCGGGGTGAATAAAGGTTCGGAGACTTAAATAAATAAATAAATATGCTATACATGGCAGGGACTTGATCCTTCTGAGAAGTTCTTTTGAGAGTTTTCTTTTGTAACTCTGGGACAGATATGTCGTATCTTCACACAACCACCATGTAGGTCCGTACACACGCCTGTGGAGTGGCTGGGTGCGTAAACATGGGTGGAAAAAGAAAAGAAAAAAAAGGCCAAAATGCTACAGTAGTACCTTCTCCTTCTGCAGGACGAGGACAGAGAGGACAACGCCAAACCAGTCTGTCTCTCCTTCTTTGTTCTCCGTCTGGCCCTTTAACAAATACATTAAGAATCACTCGAAGCTCTGCTCATAACTAAAAACACATTTCATCTAAAGACAACTGCCTCGCTCTGAGTTTCATTTTAAAATAATACTGAATGACGTTGTTATAAATAGTGATCACTGTTATGATCATTTTGAATGTGCAATAATCAAAGTTCAAAGGACTGAGGTTTGGCAGGGTCACTTGTAGGGTATCAAGCACTGGTCCTCTTCATCTATTGCCCAAGGACAGAAACTTATCACCAGGGCGGATACATTCTGGGAAGGAGAGGGACATTTCTCCTGTTTCTTACTGTACGTACAACAGGAGGAGTCCAAAAACACAAAATACTAACAGAAAAGCCCACTACTGGTCCTCCCTTCCTCCCCTCAGCTCCTCTGTCCCGGGGCGGTGCATCCGGCGGCCCTCCCGTTCAGCCCGCCGTGAGCCTGACTGATGGACGGCGAGGACTGCGTCTTGCGGAGGAGGCACTCGCGGCCGGCCAGGCCCCCCTCCATGATCAGGCCCCCCATCACGCTGGCCTCGATCTTCTCGAGGTCGTCCGTTTCCGCGCGGATCTTGGCCTGCAGGAGGCTGATGTACGTCTCATAACGAGTCTTCTGCTCAGAGGGAGGAAGAGGAGGAGGAGGAGGAGGAGAGGGAAAGAGAGATTAAAAGATGATGAAACATGAGACTAATTGCCCTAAAACTCACCTGACAACTGGCTTTATTCACGATAGCATGAAAATATAGTCTGTATTTGAGTGTAATATTGAGCTTGATTGAGGCATTAAAGGGGCAGTTTGTGGGTTTTGAAGTGGGGTTGTATGAGGTAGTAGATGGAGATTGGCGATACAGACAGGAGTACCATCACGGGAGCAAAGGGGGGGGTCAGCAGCAAAACGTACTTTAGACACCTCAAGGAAAGATGCACCTTAAAGGAATCGACATCTTTTCAAGTGTATGTTATATTTAGAATATTTTCACCACTTTATCTTGCCGTCAGAGAGCCCTTTTCGAAGGGGAACTGAAATGAAAGGGAAACGTATCCACGCTCTCAGAGACAAACAGTATCGATAAATTTCCCTTTCAGTTCAGTTCTCTGTCGGAAAATACTCTAACTATAGCTTACACGTGATGTAGATTGCTTTAGGTGTCTGTCCCCCGTCCACAGCAGCACATTGCTTTGCTCCCATGTTAGTACTCTAAACTCCTATTACAGTACACTGACTATGGTGTTACCTCATACAACCCCACCCAAACTATCCCGTTAATATAAGGAATGACAGTTAGAAGCTCCATCTCTTTCCTCACATTTTCAGACAAGAACTTGATGAACTTGACTGTGCGAACATTTGTCTTCCCTGCTAATAAACAACAAAACAAAATGATAATCATGATGTATGTTGAATATCAGAATGGATATAAAAAGAAGAAAGCAGCCAACAAGCCACACTGGCCATCTGTCGTGCTGTTTGGTCTCTTTAGCTGCAACTTGAAAAAGAACCCCATAAAAACCCATAAAAAAAAAGAAACATAAAAAAAGCAGACAAACGAGCCGAAGCTGTCCAAAGTCTGTACCTCGTACGTGAGGTAGTGCTCTTTGAGCCGGTACTCCTCCCACTCGCGGCTTTTGGGGTCGACTGAGGGCGAGTTTTTCCGGTGCTCCTCCAGCTCCAGGCTCATCTGCTTCAGCTTGTTCTCGTGACTCAGCAGCTGCTCCTCCTGCGCCAATCACAGCCCGGACAAAAACCAGAAGACCCCCGACACAGCCAATCAGATGCGAGCGGACACAAATAGAATATGTAAAAATGCCCAACCCTGTGTGGAGACTTTTAATGCAGAAGGATTGTGCGTGCAGGCTTGATAACCTGTATATTAGGTACCATGCATAATATCAATAACTACTAGATATTTATTGTAGTATTTGACAATAATATATGATGTATCTGGTGGAAAAATATAAGCCTGTAGAGCTGCTCTGATGTGTGAGTGTGTACCTGTTTCAGTCTGGTGGATGAAGACGGCAAGATGGGCCGACAGAATTTCTTCATGGAGCCGATGGCGGCAGGAAAGGCCGGAGCGGAGAACAGCGCCGCCACCAGGTTTATCCGGAACATCCACGACATCATCTCCTCCTCACTACTGGAATGAGAGAGAGAGAGAGAGAGAGAGGGGGGGGGGAGTGAGGGGTTGCTGAAGGGCGAGACAGCAGGTGAGCGCATCCAGTGAAAATTGCTTGACTGATGTTTCTGAGCTCAGCACATCAACACAGATTCTCCTGCAAGAAAAACTCAACTGGCTGCGGAAAAATGACAGAAAACGAGACAAATACAAACAGACGGCTACAAACAGTTCATCGTCACCACCATCCATCCATCCATCCATCCATCCATCCATCCATCCATCCATCCCTTTTCTGCACCAGCTCATCCTGTACGGTACATTGTTACAAGATGGTCCAACTCATTTTACGATCTTCGGACGATACCATGATTTGAAAACATGTGAAAAGCTCTCAAAACATATTGCAATATTGCATCGTATTCTTTTCTCGTTTCCTGTTTTGTTTTTTGTGGCGTAAAGACAGCATCTGAAATGTGACTTACGAGGCGTGCAGCAGAAAGACTCTCCAGTCTGAGGTTTTCAGCTTCAGCACGTTGGCTCTCTTGCTGTAGTCGGTGGCACGAGTGGCTAAAGCGTGGTGGATCCGCACCGCGTTCTTCAGGTCCACCTCGGAGATGTCGGCGTCAGGCTTGTACTCATCCTGAGTAAGTAACGGGAGAAAACATTATTGTAGGTCTTGTGTTTTGGAGCCCGTAAATGTTGATATGTTTCAGTCGTTTTGTCTCTTATAGCAGAGAATAAAAGAACAGCTTATACTTATACAAATAGTCTTCATTAAATTACACAATAAGCCTAAAACTAGCAACTCTTTTACATTTGCCAACCATCATTTAGGTTGAACCAGCTCATATGTGGTTAACACAGCCTTCCTACCAGCAGGGGGAGACAAACACACAGTAGAGCAGCCAGGCCTCATTTCCTCTCTCAATGCTCTATCTATCTCACTCCCTCTCCATTACACACACACACACACACACACACACACACACACACACACACGGAGCCGAGCAGCAAGCAGTTTGCGGTGGCGGATGTGTGTTTCTATGGTAACAGGGCAGAGGACGAGATGCGGTACCTTCTGGAGATACAAGATCATCCCCTTCAGCACCGCATAGAACTTCTTCCACCCGCGCCGACCCCTCGGGGCTGGAAGAGGGGACAGGAAGAAATAAACAAAACTTTTCTGTCATGTTCTTTTACGGTAACTTATTAGGGTTTCATTCATTAAGTTTAATTCTGTGTGTGTGTGTGTGTGTGTGTGTGTGTGTGTGTGTGTGTGTGTACAATCTCTCACTGCGTTTGCCGTCCATGTCAGCGTGGCTCTTGCGGGTCAGCACTCCGTGTTTGTAGGTGACGGCGTTGAGGAGGATGGGGATGGCGATGAAGGGGTTATGGCCGTCCGTTACCCTGGCAACGCGCTTATTCCCGCCCTCGCACTGCTCCTCCACCAGCTCTGACAGACTCTTCCTCAGCTCCTCCTCCTCACTGCACACACACACACACACACACACACACACAAATGCCCATTCAGACCAACCTGAGTAGCACATATTCAAGTGTGCTTGCTTCTACACAACCCGCATGCCCCAAATACTTTTCCCTTTGATGAACACAACATGCGTACTCACACGGCCCACTCCAGCTTCTCATTCCTGATCGAGTTATACAAGACCTGCGTGGACCAAGCCACAAAGGAGAGACACTGTGAAGACGTGCTGAATTTCTACGGCTCAGACAAAACAAAGATCAAGCTGACAGATTTTTGTGGCGACTGTACTTTGATACGGGGCGATCCGTACCTTTAATAAGTCTTTAGGGAAGTCTTTGCCGCTGTTGAGTCCATCTAGATTGCTGATGAACTGTTGGCAAGACATCTTCTTCCCAATGTTCTGAGGAGAGGCGAACAAACAAGACACAGACGGACAGAAACATAACAGTTTACGATGTCATTTTCATTTTTCGTGGAGGCAAATGTGTTTTATGTGCTGAAACCTGAATATGCAGTTGTTTAACTCTCCACTGGGCGGCAGTGTGATGCTGCCGGTTCTACTAGTGACGAGAAGGTTCCACCTCTATCGGAGCTTATGGAGCATCAGCTTACCATACATTTCCTCATGTCTCTCTAATGACGATGCGTCATTAGAGGATGAAACATAGGGAGGTGATTGTGTGTTACTGCTCCTTTCTGCCTGGATAACGTCTGTAACGTAAACAGATGCAGATGTGGGACTAAAGCTGACTCACTGCTGTTACAGAAAAAAAGGAGAAAAAAATAAAAGATATTGTCTGTGGCTTTCCTCTGAGGAGGCCACGTAACAGGCAACACAACCCGGCTCCCTTTCCTAGGAAATGTTCAAAATACCCAGGATGAAACGCTCTGTGACGATCGGTGTAACATGCGTCACTAAATGTTTTATGCTCCATTTATTCATAATATCCAGCGGATAGGTAACGTGGTGTACTTCAGAGCCAACAAACCAACTGGACGAACTTCAGTTTACAAGTGAACTTATATTTGAATGGTGCAAATGCTCAGTTCAAATCTTATCTTATAAAATGTATAGCCTTTCTAAAATGCAATCTGCTGTAATTTAGATGTTGTGATTTGTAACGCTGCAGATCAATTGCATTTCTCATTGCTTAAACCAACAATGCATTCATCACATGGAGAATAAATGTCAGCTACTGACCATTTTTCTCTGGTGAACCACATTTCAGCAACCACATGTGTGTCACTGAACCACTCTGATTCAAAATGATTATACCACTGTGTGTGCATCCTTTATTATGAACCTAATGTGACATCTGTATTAAAATCATCACTTAGATTCTATTGTTAGCGAAGGCACAGACAGATGTAAAGGAGCCCGGTGTTAGTACTATGAATATACTTACCACCTGCAGGGGTGGACAGAGACCCAGGTTTTGTTAGCAGGCAGGGGATAGAAGGATAGAAACTAGTTAGTTTAGTTTAAGAGGAGGGATATTCGCAGAAAGCACTATTAGCAGGGACTGGAGTTGAGCAGGAGGGGCCGAAGGAAAAGCGAGGCACAGGACCCATGACACTGATCGTGTTACGCTGCCCGGACCACGGTGCTCCAGTTTAGACCTGAACAGATGAGGCTATTCGAGGAGAGGAGAGACAGAAACGGGTCAGAATGTAGGTCGCCGCGGAGCGGAAAGAGGACGAGAGAGGAAGGAGGGAGCGGAACGAACAGGAAATAGAAAAGATGATGTGAAGGGAGACGTGCCAACGCTGACAGAGGACTGTCTTCATACTTTTGAGAAAGATTAGAGGAAAGGCCATCTTGCAGTAAGATAGAGAAGCGCAGTACTTACATGTCCGTGCAGATCGGTGTTGAGCAGCATGAGGGCGCAGGTTAATGTGTGGGCTCCATCTGCAACAGGATGACACACAAGGTCCAGGTCAGATAAATGCCACTCACTCTACAAACACACAAGTGCACCTGAATGCAGCGCCATGTACTCCTTTATAGTTCATGCAGACACACACACGCACACATCTGCAGAGCTGCATAAATACCCTGCACGCTAAAATAATTTCGGCTAGTGCTGTGCCTCTGTTGATTCAGCATTATCTTTATGCGAGCTGCAGTGTCAATACGCTGCAGTAACTTGTCTGTTTAACTGGGATCAATACGGAGAGATGTAACAGCGTCTATGTAGTACTTGTGGTGTGATGTTGTGTACAGCTGCTGTGACTTTTCATTCTTCATATCGCTGCTCATACCGTCGTCCTCCTCGTCCTCGTCCCCCTTGTCCTCGTCCACCTTGTCCTCCTCGTGGCTCTGAGCCTCGGGGGTAAGCGTCCGTGGGTTGCAGTGGCAGAAGCGTCTGGAGAAATGCACGAGGACCCTCTCTCTCTCCTGGGTCTCTCCCATCAGCGGAAAGGCCTTCAAGAAGGTCCTGTCGCACACAAACGACACCACGGGGTCAACAGGAGGTGAGATGAATGCAGGGTTTCGTCACTTGTGGCAGCGCATAGACTTTGCGGAGGAAGGCAGCGGACAGCTTCGCTGGAAACCTTTTACTTTGAGGAAAACTGGAACAGTCAAACCTGCTTTTTAAGACTAGTAGTGATGCACTCTGTAGTATTTTGTCACAAAGATGGATTGTTTCATCTTTACGTCTCTCTCTGTGTGTGTGTGTGTGTGTGTGTGTGTGTGTGTGTGTGTGTGTGTGTGTGTGTGTGTGTGTGTGTGTGTGTGTGTGTGTGTGTCTTGTACTGAGGACTAGCTGTACTTTTGATCTGTAAATAAATGGAGTTTTTTTTTAACTGGCAGAATCTACAGGTTTCATGTCAGGTGCAGTCCCCCTTCCACTCTTTTGAGGTGAAACATTAACGTAGAGTTGAAAGGGATACAGTCAATAATAATCGACTGGTCCATTGACAGAAAAGTAATCAGCTAGTTTTTTGATAATCAGTCATTATTTTAAGCAAAAATGCTGGTTCCAGCTTCTCAAATGTGAGCTGTTTTTGTTCTGCCAATTAAAAATGTGCAACAGAATATTGATTGAAAGTATTACTATGCAGTCAAAATGAATGCAGAAAACTACATTAACCTTCATTAAACCATTCATACTGAAAATAATATTTCATTTCGACCCTCTTTTATCATGAGCTGACTTTAGTGTGAAGACCTGGGGTCTCATTTATAAAACAGTGCGTAGGCTCCTCACTAAATGTTTGCGTACGTTCAAAGGAGGAAATAAATCCCAACTCAACCTGTAGATATGAGCAGCTGGTTTGGTTTGATAGGTGAACACAACTTACTGACTTACTGAGAGCTGTCACTGGCTTTATTTCCACACTTTGCTAATCAATCGCTATGCTGCAGGTGGTGAAGATCTGCAGGTGAGGTGATGGAGAAGGTGAGTGACATCATCACCGTGGTGACTCCTCTGCTCCAGTGAGCTACATCATAGAGCTGTTTACAGTTTGTCTGTGTACAGTATGCTGAATCTGTCCCTATGGAATAAACCATAGACCAATCAATAAAGTCGTGTTCACTGCAGCGATTTTACTCACACACGCTTTATGAAAACTAAGATTGTACTTGGTGATATATGCACAGTATTAGAAGGTTATTGCTCTGTTCTGCAGTTCTTTTAACACTAGTTGACGTTATCTTACAGCTGATGATAATTTCATCACGCCTCGTACGCCTCTTTCAGACCCCGTCTTGTGCTGAATGCAGGACTTTTAGTATGTTTAATGTTACTTTTTTAACAGTAACAGTGTGCTAATCTGGGCCAGTCGGAAGTGCACACACGAGGCCTCTTGACTGAAGGCAGCAGTTTGAGACAGCAACATGTCAGCTGCAAAGCAGTGATGAACTCCAGTGCTGTCAGCCACGCCGGCCGACTGCACTGAACACGACAGCTTGATTAGCACAAAGCTAATGCCTTTTGACGAGGGAAAGCGGAGAACACACACTCGGGCGCGCGTGTGTGTGTGTGTGTGTGTGTATGGACGTCTACATCGCACACTCATCACTCCCCCGAGTGCTGACGGTGCGTTACCTCAGGGCTCGATCCAGCGACAGGCCGGAGAAATCAAAGAAGTTCAGGTACTCCGACGCCACCAGCTGGCTGAACTCGTTACTGCAGGGGGGGGGGGGGGGAGACAGGAAGAGAAGCACCGGCACATCAACGTGAATGTGGAGAATGCTCCTCTAGTAATGTTATATGAAGAATAAAGTACGCTTGAGCTTGTGTTTGATTATGTGTTTGTAAATCAATCCGGTGCATCTATTACGTCTGTGTCTCATCCATGCGCTAATACTGAACATATGCAACTATGTAAACATGTTTTCTTGTTTTTCGGGTAATTTATCAGTCCTCATGTGTGCACATGTGCTACTGTGTGTGTGTGTGCTCACTTCTTGCCCAGGTGTCTGGCCACATCGCAGCGTTTGAAGCCCTCCAGGTGATAGAGGCGCTTGGCCAGCCTCTTGGCGGCCTCGCAGTCGGCTCGGCAGCCGTTGGCTAGAGTGTCGGTGCTGCCACGCTCCAAGCGCTCCTGACTGCCCAAATCGCACTCCTCTGAGTCTGACAGCGCGTCTGTGAGGTTGGCATCGCTGTTGGAGAGAACACACACACACACACACACACACACACACACAAACAAACACAAAGCAGGTGCCCAGGTTAATGGATGGAGCCCATGTCCGTAGTCGCACGCCCACTCCCTTCAAACTAGACAGAGGAAACGAAAAACTCAATTATGTAAACATATGCTCACACAGACACAGGGAAAAGTCAAATGAGGTCTCAATGACTTGTGATGACACTGAACCAGTTCCGCCGTCACTTCACGTCCTGCTTTAATGCAGTGAATCCAAAGGTTGATTATAATGCTGAAGCTAATCACAGACTGGTGACCTCTAACATGATCTGAATTAAAGTGCTGTAATATAGAAAGTAAAAGCTTCTTTTCCTCTGACGTTAGAGAAGTGGGCTTTTCATTTATAAAAAGGTCCGTAGAGCGACGCTCTCTCTGGCCCGAAACATTTGCCGTGACCTTGCCCTTGGGCAAAACACCCCAACTGAGCGAGTACGTGGTCCGTCACATGCTCTTTGTCCGTCAGCCAGGCGGACGATCCCAGCTGTGAACGGGCGTATCTGTGTGACTGTGAGGCAGGGTGTTACAGCGGGGGACTGGATGTCCTCTCTTTAAAGTTAAGAAAAAAAGGAGATGAGCTGCCAAACAGTTTTATTGCTAAGCAATGACTTCTGCATGAATGACATGTTCTTGAACACTATGTACCCAATTTGAAGCTGAAATCCTTTGGATTCACTTTGACATTGTAATAAAGTATTGTCTCAAACTGAAGAGCAATGAATATGTAAACGTGCCGAACCTAAACCGAAATGTAAATGATGTTTGTGGAGCCAATAACAGCTGACTTGACATGAGTAAATAAGGCCTTCACTGCTCAGGGACACGGGTTGATGAACTGATCAAGCCAAGGACTCACACTCTGTATAACTGTTAGTGTTGTCGGGAGAACAGAGAGAGACTCCGGGATTAATTAGTGCCCTACTTATTTATTTATGAACGTACTGAGGTAGTGATGTTTGAGGTATTGAGTTTGCACTGTATACTTTACCACACCACAGTCCATCAGTGGGGAGCTAATTAGCTTTTTTTATATATATAGTTCCGTAAACACAAAGTGCTGATGCTTTGATTTCGATCACAAGTTAAAAGAACACTCACAGACGAAACATCTGACATTCAATATCATCAGAGCAAAAAGGAACAAACTCTGGTGTTGTATTAATAGAAATCAGCTAAACTAACAGCAGATGATCAGTTTTAATTGTGAAGAAAGAGACCTCCATCAGTCTGAATGGCATCTCCTCATTTCCTGTCTGTGTGTGCATCTGCGTGCCACCGTCAGCATTCTGGCCAGATGATTCAGATGTTTTTTTGCATAATCAGATCAGCCCAATGTCATTACCCTCACAAACTCATTACATTACGCTACGATTCGCTGGTTACCGTGGTTACGGCGGAAGCTGAGAGTCCTGAGAGCTAGTAAAGGGATTGGAGACGATTGGAGACCATCTAACTGTCTGTGGGACAGAGATGAATAAAGTGACTGATAGAGAAAGACGTATAAACACAAACAACAGCCGGTCCTCTGCCCTCACACGCTCACTGGCTGACTACACCCCTGGTTTCTCTGCTCCAGGCAAGGTCACGCTGTCCCATCTTGACTGATTCATTAGGCACTTACTATCACTCTTCATCTGGCCTCTGACCTTGGACCAGTTTGCCAAGGGAGACACTACAAGGAGCTATTGCCCCCCGACAACACAGCTCCCAGGGTCACAGAAAGCGTCCGCCATGATGAGGCGGGTCACGCAAACTCCTCCACCTTATCTCAGCGGAGCATCACTAACAGGAATGACAACAAGATTGCAGATACGGTTCGGGCGGAGGCGGTTTCATTCGCAGGGTGCCTGGGCTCACCCTTAGGGACCGGGTGGGGAGTTTGTGTATCCGGACGTTTTTTTAAACCAGTTAAACCAGTTTTTAGAAGGAGCCAGTCGAGGTGGTTTGGGGATCTGATTAAAATGCTTCCTGTACGACTCCCTCTGGAGGTGCTCTGGACATGGAGGAGGGAGGAGACCTCTGGGCAGACACAGATTCTGCTCAATGGACTACGTATCCCACGTAGCCCGGGAAAGTCGCAGGACGCCCCCCTTTTCAGGTTGAAAATGGAAAAATGGATGGGTGGAAATATGAAGACATAAAGATAAAAGGAAAATACGCACACATATGGTGACAAAATAAAAATGGGCCATCAAAACAATATCTAGTCTGGCGCTTGCAGCGAAATTGCTTTCGCTTGTCTGACCGTATTAATTCACTCGACGCAGAGGGACCTCATAAATCATTCAAAGCTCATTTCAGTCATGGGGCCAAAACGATGGCGGGCTCCCCCAATTCACTGGTGTCTGGCAATAATACAGCCAACACACACACACACACACACACAGAGAGAGAGACACAACACGAAGTGTCAGACATATAGTGCAGACCTTTTGCGCCGGGATACTTGGCGCCACCGAGGGCCAAGTGGCACACAGTAAACCTATTTGTCTGTCTGAAGGCACAGTTCTGTATCCCCAGGCCACACAATCCTCCTGTGTGACCGACACTGTGTCAGAGATAGAGAGCGTGATGGTGCATGCCACTGACTCACATGCTAATCTCTGTGGCTACGCACCGCCCGAACCCACACCTAGAGGTGTGTCTGCATGTAAGGTGTGTGAGTGTGTGAGTGTGTGTGTGTGGGAGGTGGGGGCATCTTCTCGTTAATGGCATCATCCATGAGGGCAATCATCTATTATGGGATAAACTGGATTATGAAATTCTGTTATTTCACAGACTCGTCTTTCATTTTCACATCACTCTGATCAATGGCTAACCGAGGCCGACGTATTAAAGGGAACACACACACGTTGTGTGTGTCAGCCAGGTCGTCTGCTGGGGCTTGTTGATACGATCTCAGCAAAACACGCTGTTGCAATATTGGACTCTTAAATGTGAAACAAAGGCACCTCCGGCTGCGAAAAATGAGACAAAGTTACATCCGTGTATCCTCAGAGGTTGCACATTTTGTTTTTCCACACTATTATTGACACTGTTGGGTCATCAACTGAGGCCATGAAGAGTAACAAGCTGCTGTTATTGACTTTTTTAAAAACCGCTGGTCACAGCTCAAAGTACAAGTGAGACGTGAGAATAACAGTTTAGAGCAATTCGGCATCCTTCAAGTGGGAATTTTTGTTTTTAATCGATTATTCATTTCAGCCATTTACCAAGTATAAATGACTGGTTCCAGTGTCTCTAACATGAGGATGTGTCATGCATTTTAACCTTTTTATACAAACTCTGAATATGTATTAGTTGCCACCTTATCCTCAATATCACCTTGTATCCATAGCAACTACATAAATATCTCATATCTCTCGCATGCCATTTAAAATGACACATCCTGATGAAGATAATATGCTAATTTATGGTAAACTCCTGCTAAATTCTCTAAATCCACTACATTCATTGGCGGGCATTTAAAGTCCCTAAAGATTAAAAAGAGTCCTTTTTATCCCAACGTTGGTTTCACAGAGAAGTCCCTGCAGAAACACAATAGAAGTACTACAGTGATAGTTCTCCAGAGTAAAACTACCTCACTATTTCCATGTTGCCACGCAGCATAATGTTCACGTTCCCACCCGTCTGGACATGAAATCATAAATCCACTCTCTGTCCTGTAGAAATATCAAACTTACAGCAGCTGCAGCAAAAAGTCGAAGTGAACATCGTATTCCTCTTTCCACATCGTCTCTTGGAAATTTGGAAATCAGCGGTTAACGGCGCGCGGAGGTCCGACCGCCTCATCGTCCAGTCGTCGGTAACATCTGCATCGGCCCCGGTTTGTAATTTCACTCCAAAAACGAGATTTCTTCAAAGCGGAAGTCGGGTCATAGATAATTACCGAGATGAATTAGACAGTAGCGTTACTTCACCGTAGTGTCAACAGACCAGGAATGCGTGTTTGGCGTTTTTTTTTTTTGTTCCTTGAAGTTTGTTGGCTCGTCTGGAAGCTCCACGGAGGAGAGGATGTAGGGGGCGGAGCCTACGACCGGGCGGACTTTTTCCTGATGCAGTGCACTGTTCCTAGCGGTGGCTTTACAATGGCCCTGTGTGTCCCATCCAGCACCACTTCCTCTGCATTTAAGTGAAAAGGATCTCTGAGCAGATCGGTTCAGTACCAGCGGGACGTCCAGTGTTTAGACTCGGTTCACTGAGCATTGCTTTCCAGCATGAAAGGCCTTTATTTCTGTACATTCCTCCAGTGTATTAATACACTGTACAATTGCTTCAATGTGGCTCAGCAACCTATAGGGATGCAAGACACAGTGAAGCCACCTCAGCTCACCACTGATCTGGTCATGATATAAATAGTTAAAGAAGCATAAAAGTACTTTATCAAGGTCACTGACTGGAGGTTCAAACCTTTTTATGACCTCTTTAAATAATGCAGAATGCACAGTGATATCAGGGTACACAGGCACACCCTGTGTGATGGGTTATGCTCCCACAACACACACACAGATTCTTATAAGACACACTGACACATCCCTGCATGCTCGCCTCTCCATCTAAATCCCTCCTTCCTCTTTCTCATCTGGTGGAAAGAAGAACAATAGAAAAATCAGAGGACAGAGAGGCAGCTGTGGGGTCAAAAGTGCAAGATTTTGGGGGATGAGATGGAAGATGAGAATAGAGACAGAACCCTGGAGGAAGTTCTGATTGCTATTTGGACTCTCCACGAGATTCACTGCAACAGTGAGCATTATGAGGTACAGACAACAATGAGTATGTTTCCTTGACGACAACAATAACGCTGAAGTACAGTCAGCACTGGGACCAGAAGTGCTCTTTTAGACCAAGCACGCTGCGACTGAATACTGATCACGCGTCAGTTTTTTTGTGCTGCTAACAATGCCAAAGAGTCAAAAAGCAGTTCAGGCAGTTGTTCAGTTTTGCTCCATCTAGCAGTGTCTTAGAAACAAATGAACTCAAAGCAGAAAAACTAAATTTGCTCACGGTCTATGTGTGTTTTGTGGACTTTGGCAGGAACACAAACATGTTTTCAGAGGGTGTTGGGCTCCATCTGGGTTTTTCCTTCGTCACGATTCTGTTGGTTATTTTTCGTGGATAGGATCTCAATGCAAAGCCAGAGGGACAAAAGTGTCCAATTTTGGGGACCTCATAATTGCTTTTTAGCAGACGACGTGGTCCTGTTGGCTTCATCAGACCGCGAGCTCCAGCACACACCGTGGCGGTTTGCTGTGGAGTGTGAAGCCGTTGGGACGAGAGTGTGCACCTCCAAGTCTGAGGCCATGGTTCACAATCTCCCCCAAAAAAGGGTTGGATGGAGCGGGAGATCGACGGGCGGATTGTTGCAGAGTCAGCAGTGAGGCAGGTGTCGTACCAGACCGTTGTGGTGAAGAGGGACCTGAGCAAAGATTTAAATTTACCAGTGGACCTCCGCAGGGAGCTCAGGCATCAGGAGGGAGAGCCGCTGCTCTCTGAGCTGGTTGGATGGTTTTTCAGGGACCCCGCTGGATAGATTCTACATCTCATCTGAGAACACCTCGAGATCCCCAAGGTGCTGCAACACGTTGCTTTGGGAAGGGGACGTGTGGACTACTTTGATTATTAGCCTGCTGCCACCGCAACCCGGCCCCGGTTAAGCGTTGGAACATGAATGGGTGGATGGAAAGTTTTGTAATTCTGATATCATCAACCACGATTGATGTTAAGATCAATATCAACAAGCGTTATGCTATAGTTTTTACTGTCTGTCCCTCAGGAAAGCTATTTCCAAAATTGTCTCAAAATGTTAAAAACCACATAAACAGACTACAAATATTACATAAATAAATGTATTTAAGACTAAAATCACATCAGTATAGACTGAGCCCAAATAAATACTTACATATATCAAAGTCAAAGTTAAAGTAAAGCGTAACAATCTAATATCCCAAAATTATAATTATGATGTCATTATTGTTATGCCAGCGATAAAGGCTATTACGTGTAACCAGTAATCTCATTTAATGTAATCAGTTACTTTACAGCTCTGGGCACAATATTATGGTATGTTTTATTTTACTTCTATCTATTTCTTGCACTAAACACACACAAGACCCAAAAAACACAGAGGCCCAATCCCAATGTCCCCCCTAAGGCCTTAAACCCTGAACCCTCAAGGACTTACTGACATCAGCTGCTAAATGGTTGAGTGTGAGAGACTGTGAGGGCTTGAAATGGGGCAACATATCACGTTACTATGACATGTTATGGATAATTGTGGGTATTTATTTGATACTTTTTACTCCCTGATTTCAACATCTTCCAGACTCTTTCCTCACAAGATGAGAGGTAATTACAGATAATCTATTTACTCCTTTTTGTCAAAACAGCTTCAATGACAAAATGAAATGTTTGATGAATAAATAGTAATATAGTAATATCCTCTGATTTCATGTGTTTTTATGTTCCATCTTTAACCCTTAATATCTCTGAATAAATTTAATATGACAGGCTGAACACCCATGTGCCGTCCTCTTTGTTTACCTTGTTTACCTTGTTTTTTTACGTCTCCGGCTTCCACTGGTAACTGCCGTGTTTAATGTCACATTGCTATGAATTGTGGGTAATTCCCTTGGGCAAAGTCTGCAGAAATGCGGACTTATGGAAAGGGTTCATAAAGGGCTCAAATTGTCTGCGAGAGAACCCTCACACACTCGACGATTCAACAGTGGGACAGAACTAAACCCTCACAGACTCAGTCAGTGAGTCCGTGTGTGTGGAGATTGGGCACTATGCTCAGCAGCAGACAATGGACAACGGTGACTTCTTTCAGCTTGCTGAGACTAACTGTGTTCAGGTGTGGGATTGTGTTTGGTGAAA
This sequence comes from Pholis gunnellus, assembly GCF_910591455.1. Classification (NCBI taxonomy): domain Eukaryota; kingdom Metazoa; phylum Chordata; class Actinopteri; order Perciformes; family Pholidae; genus Pholis; species Pholis gunnellus. The sequence goes on from NC_136537.1 coordinate 6,907,415, forward strand.
CACTGAACAGCTTCATACGACAACAACTGGAGGATAACTTAAAATCAGCCACGGATTCAAAGAGGAAAAGAGAAAAATGGCAAAATAACAGAAGGACGCAGATATTTTGTGGAGCCTGGGGTCCCTTTCCACTCAACACATACAGGAAGTGCCTCAGAGGAGAGAAGCATGTGGTAAAAAAGAACCCCATTCAGCCAAAACAGCCATCGGTACAGTAGGACTGTGGGATGTGTCATAAAACTGAGTCGAGCTATAAATAGACGGGGGATAAATCTGTCAGTGCTGAAATGATTCAGTTAGTGTGTGTGTCTGTGGTGAGAGGGAGAAAGAGAGAATTTGTATGTATTACTGCTTGTGTTGCAAGTATGACTGTGTGTGTGTGTGTGTGTTTGTGTGTGTGTGTGTGTGTGTGTGTGTGTGTGTCCATATCACTGCCTGACTGAGAGCCAGGAAAGGATAATCTGCAGGATGTTTCAGCAGCACGATAGAGCCACGCAAAGGGTTTTATTCCAAAAATGACATCCTGAAATATGTGTGTGTATGTGTGTGTGTGTGTGTGTGTGTGTGTGTGTGCAAGTGAGAAACAGAAAGAGGGAAAAGATTCAGCGTGCAAAAGATATGAAAGCGAGCCTTTAGAATGTACGAGCATTATGCACATTTTTGTTTACGCATGCATGCGACTCGGCCCGTGTGTGTCTTTTATTTTCCCGTGTGTGCATCTCTGCACTCCACGGTATATATGAAAGAGATTAGTCCACGCCGCAGAGCCCCCGTCTCTGAAACAACTGTCTTTTATCTGCTCTGCTCGGGCTTAGATCCAGTGAGGCTCGCGAACCAGAGGGAGGAACACATACTCAGCAGCACCTTTCCCAAACGGATACACACAGAATCATATCCATGCAAGCTAATGCTCAGCCGGAGATGCAGCACACGTGTGTTAAAGAAGAAAAAGTGTGCACGAGTGAACAGACACCCTCGTTGCACGCCCTTTGAATATTAGTTTGTGCTTTGATGTGACTCTGTGCATAATGGCCTCAAGTGGCATATCCATATACCAGTCTTTCTATATGCTCCCCTACATGTTGCATTATCGCATAAGCAGCATTCAACTGGCTCCACTGTTTAGTTCTATCTGGCTATAGACACTAGTAAGCTGCTTGACAGACAGACAGACAGACAGAGAGTGTTTTCTCAGCAGCCTCTATGGATTAAGGTTAAGCTTTACCCTCAATGATGGTCCCCACAGAGGGACACGACTGTTAAAGTAACCGATCGACTGACTCACTAATGAAATGTCCGAATGTGATTGATAATCTAAAACACAACCTGATCGACTGAACCGACAAGCAGGCTCACCGACTACGACACGCTGGCACAACACCATCACTCGCTGCCTGAAAGAAAAGCCGTCACTTCTTATTTCCATGTGTTGGACGGCTTGTCTACAACATCTGCAATACTTGCCAATGTTTCCTACATCCCTGTGGCCGGCTGCCGACTTTGCTTCCCTCATCTACTGATGTCAGAATAATCAGCAGTAGTAAGGAGAGGATCTACGGGGGAGAATTTGGGCTGAGGTGAGATTAGGTTGCATCTCTCTGCCCGGGGCGTCATCAAAGTCCTGTCTGTTATGGAAGCCGAAGCCTGGATTTTGGACAGAGCCTGTACGCGCCAAGGCTGTCGAAAGCATCGATGCGAGGCTTGAAAGCCGTCTGAATCGATTTGAATATTTTCAGTCAATGAAAATCAGTGAGCCGGTGGTGTTTCTTTGCACCGACTCACTACTTAATGGAAACTGTTTATGATCCGTAAAATAAGATCATAAGTAAGAGTATAACTGCATCAGTTGCATTCAAGAAAGGCGTGTTAGACACGCGTACAACTGATTTATGACTCACTAACAGAGTTTACGCAGCGTTTTGAGACACATGTAGCGATCCAACTGCTTTATGCAATGAAATAGATCAGCGACCTCTAAATGAATGATGTTCAGAGGATGAATCATAAGGAGTTTGGCGATACAGTTGCTTTAGTTTTCGACTAAATACCGTCAAAACTTAGGACTTTAACTTAGGACTTCACCCTCCGCCTCAGCTGCACTTAATAATAAGCCAACGTTAGCATGCTAACATGCTAAACTAAGATAGCGAAAAAGTTGCTTAACATCAGCATGCATACTTGTCATTGTGAGCATGTTAGCATGCTAATGTTAGCATATAAAGCTGCTGTAGACAGTTGTTGTCTCATGTCTAGGCGTGCTATGCACTGTAGCTCGTGAATGAGCAGTTCTATCTAACAGTAAATACATCTTGAGACAAGGACTGACTGGCCCATAGAACAACTAAATCTCTGCCAAGTTGACTGATTAACTCGGCCATTTTTTTTTATCCACTGCTTTGCAGCTGCTCTGCCCTGCAGTGAAAAAGACTAGTTGTCCATGACGCCCGAAGTGCCAAAATCTAAAACTGTGCCAATTCCGTGGCTACCCACCGGTGGAAGAATGGAGGTTAGGGAGCGGACAGGAATGAAAGATAAGAAGCAGCAGCAGAAGAGAGCACTGTAGGGAAAATGGAAGAGGAGGTGATGCGCAGAAGAAAGGAGGAGGAGGAGGGCGGAAGATGAGATGAAGTGAGATTGGACAGATAAGGTGGGGAAATGAATAAAGAGACGGGAGGTGAGATGGAGCTAACAAAGAGATGGAGTGACAGAGCGAAGGAGAGAGAAGAAGAAATGGATGAGATAACGCAGCAGCCTTCGAAGCTTGTGTAAATAATTGTTTTGCCTTGACACGCAGAGGTTTTTGAGACGTTGTGAATCATGAAAAGCTTTTAAGATGTGAATTTATGAATGATAATAGCCTGTCTGTCCATGCACTGGGAGCTGTGTGTTCTCAAGAGTCCATTTAACATTATTAGCATTTTAGCCGTGCTACTTCAGGCAGCTGAAAAGCAATTCTTTCAAAATCATGCGTTCTCCCTCTGGAGAATATTACAACAAACTCTGACTGTGCTTCAACTCTCAGAGTAATGGCTTCTACCTCCAGTGACTTGCATTGAATCGCCAAAGCTTGTATGTCCTGAAGAACTAGACGTCGAATGGACGTCAACGACTTCTAGTTCACGAGAAATTAGTCACCGGGAGTGTCTTTAAAGCTTAAAAAATATCCCTTTAAGACCGACTAGCAGATGTATCCACTCTAGATTTAAGTGCTCGAATGTCTGGCAAGCTGGCTATAGCTTGGAGCGAAAATCACACACACACACACACACACACACACACACACACTAAGACCCTGCTGGGCAGAGGGAAGCTGAAGACGATGATGTCATGACATAAACAATAGCTCATTCAGTTTGGCGCTGGTGGTCAGGAAGCAAGACCGTGCTTAAAGGACAACATCTGTACACACAGAGAGAGAGAGAGAGAGAGAGAGAGCGAGCAAGAGAGCGAGAGAGAGATTTGTACACAGAGAGAGAGAGAGAGAGAGAGAGAGAGAGAGAGAGATCTGTACACAGAGAGAGAGAGAAAGAGATCTGTACACAGAGAGAGAGAGAGAGAGAGAGAGATCTGTACAGAGAGAGAGAGAGAGAGAGAGAGAGAGAGAGAGAGAGAGAGGGGGGAGTAAGAGAAGGAGAGCCGACATCTTAAATCCTCCGTTCATCCTATAACTCATACTGAGCTGTGAAAGCACTGGGAGAGTCTGTGAACAGATCCCAGCAGTTAGCTGAGCTGATCGTGTTGGAGGTCTGAGTCTATTTGACATTCCGGTGGGTTAGTAGATGAATCTGTGAAGGAGAGAGCAGAGCTGGAGAACAAGTCACAGGGATTGTATACAAGTCAGCCTGCCAGACCTATAGTTCAGGTTACATGGCTTTCCCCATATGGTTCCTGTTAGCACCTCCCCCCCCTTCAGTGGCTCTGCCCCGTCTTCCTCAACCCTCTTTAGTGCTATTAAGGTAATTAAATGTAAGAGAGTACCGTCAGCTGTTGCTGTATCCCCCACAATTCCTCGGGGGTCTATGCAAATGATGGACAGAGTGGATGAGTTAAAAAATCTCAGCATTGTCATAAATATCAGCTGGCTGTCTGAGACGAGGAGAAGGATGCTCCCGCTGCTCAGCTCATCAAAGGGATTCCTTACACTGACAGATACTCTGTATCTTATTTCCGTGCCGCAGTAAAAAAATGCCAAGTGTTAATCTCCCATATAAAACAGGCAACACCAGGCCGACACATTCTGTTTCCACTCCAAGAAGGTCTTTTTGTCGCGCATAAACCTTGTGTAATTTGGCAGCGTGGAGGTTATCTCTCCCCGCTGTGCAAGTACGCTTCAGGCAGAACGGTTGAGGAAAGCAAACAACCCCAAAACCGCGACGTGCACGTCTGCGCCATGAACTTGCCGCCTGGGTTTTGCCGCGCTCTCATCTGCTACAGACAGGGGAAGGAGCTGTGTCTTTTCAAATGCAGCTATTCTGCTTAATCAGTCCCACCGACTCCATAAAAAATGTAAAAGCTCTCCCTGAATTTTTCTCAGTATTGCATTTCTGTGCGCTTGTTGCTGTTTCAGCCTGTTGTGCAAATGTAAGGTTCACGCTGAAGCGCACAAAGTCATCCAACCGTGCACAGTAACAGTTTCCTTTCTCTCTGCGTCTCCACAGATGTGGAGGCTTTTCAGTTGAGAACATTTTGTGTTGGTGGGTAAGGATATGGCTGCCAACGGAGTTTACATGTACGGACAAATGACTTCCTTTTGAAGCACCACAGCACCACACTCACCCCTCAACCAAACAGCCTGCCGCCCCCCCCTCACAGCCATTCTCACCAGGCTCACGCCACCTGCTGGTTAAGCCAAGGTCACAGCATAGTGCACTGATTACACTTCGGGGCAACAGTAACGACATACACACAAAGCCTCCACTGCCCGGCTAGAATACAACACACCCTGGAATCTGTCATCAATAATCCAAACATCCATTCGACTGTATTAAACATCCAATATGTAAGATAACCGATATGCTATTATTAGTTCAAAGACATGCTCATTCTATGTAGGCTGTGTGTACGTCGTGTTTCTTCTACATGGACAGTCTGATGGTGGAACAGTTATTACATGTCAAGGTTTCACTTGTCAGTTTAAAATAGTTATATTGTTGGTTTTACTTTAAAACTCTTATGTATTAGATTGGAAACATTCAGACTTTGGTGACTGCTAGTGCTAATATAGTAAAACACGGTGTAAGAGATCAACTTTTTTTATTATCAAGGATCTCGATATCGATATATTGAGACGATATTGTCGGGTTGATAGTTGGTGCTTTTACACAATATTTACAATATGAGATTTGTGATGAACAATCATCATGAATGTGGATATAATGACTAAGTGAATGCTGGGAAATCATAGAACAGCTGGAACAGTCTGGTAGGCTAAATCACTTTATTGTAATGCAGCCTTTAAAAGCAGGAAAAGACAACACTTATGCTGCTATACGATATCCAAAATCTAAGACGATATCACAAGATTGATATGATATTGATATATTGCCCAGCTCATACGCAGTATTGTCTAATTCCTCTTCAAACAAAACACATTCCCTCAAAATAAGTTTGAGGGTGCTGTAAATACACAAATAACTAAAGAGGCCTTCTTACCTGACAGAGTTGATCATGGCTCCACAACCCTCTATGGCTCCATGGTATCCATTAGGGATGGCCCAGCGTCCGGATTGGCTCAGCACAAACTCTGACCTGCTTCCTGGTATGGTGGTCCTCAGCGGGCTTCCTCCCACTCCGGCCACGGCTCCAGCTCCACGGAGAGCGCTCTCCCCAGCCGAGAGGTCACTCTGGGAGTCCGGTCCGGCCTCGGCCCCTTCCAGCTCCTGCACGGTTTCCAGCTCCAGCTCCAGGGGTTCGGGAGCCTGTAGCAGCGACCTCTGCTGGATGAGCGGCGTCAGTGGCGCCTCGAAGCTGACGCAGCTGTCCGTCTCGTCCGTGAGCGACAGCACGTCCAGAGAGTCCAGGCTGCTGTAGCAGGTCCCGCCCCTCAGCAGGGCCGACTCCACGATGCGCTCGAACGTGGAGCTGAAGCCGTCTTTGTTGTCCACGCTTCTCTTCTCCCTCTCCTCCTCCAGCTCCCTCTCCTCCTGCTCCTCCTCCTCCTCCTCCTCCTGGACCTCCACCTGCTCAACGATCTGCTCAAACGTGGAGCTGAAACTGTCCTGGTTCTCTCTCCCGTCTCCCTCCCTCTGGGCCTCCCCCTCCTCCTCTTCCTCCACCTCTGCGTCGGCCTGTTCTACAGTCGTCTCAAAGTTGGAGCTGAAAGTGTCCAAGTGCGTGTGAGTCCCCCCCTCATCTCCTCCCTCGTCCTCCTCACCCGCCTCATCATCGTCTTCATTCCCACCTATGCCATTTGCCATTTGTCTGTTGCAACGTGGAGAGAGAAAAGAAAAAGGACAGTGTGAAATTACCTTCAGTGTATGACTCAAACACACAGCAGTTTCTCAGCAGATCATTCATATTCAGAGCTGAAATCATTCTTCATTCAGGAGAAGTATGCACAATGGGAAAATATTGCAGCTTGAATGGACACAGTGACAATTGAAGCAAGATGAAAGCACTGTCCAATTTGCCACTACGTGAATAAGCTGGAAGCTCATCTCCTCCGATCGGTCAAAGCTCCACAATACTTCATCCCTTTTATTGGCGAGAATATGAATCTATTGTAGCGTTTGCTGCTGATGGAGAGAAATAACTCAGGAAAGCAGTCGAATTAAAGAGGGAAACAGCTTAATTGTATTTCTGTAATTGGTGCGTTAAAGTGTGTCTGTGCATTTCATAAAACCATCATGTATTTTATTTTATCTGCAGTTGTCTCACAAAGCAAAGCGCTAATTAATTGACACGTATCCCCGAGTGCCCTTCACTGCCTATCTTTGTCGGTTTGAAATTGGTTCACGGGTTCCTCCGGCTCCTTGAGAATAAAACCACGTTGTTCCTGTTTGTTTCCCTTTCAGCTCATTTAGTCGAAGGCTGTTTTTGTCTGCTCGTTTTGTTAAAATGCAAATAAGGTTAATCATGTACCAGAGTACCACACTGGGAAAATAATTTACCCTTAAAAACATTCGGAATGGCAAAGTGGCACTCTATTAAGATACGTGAAACATAAACACCCAGAACACAGCAGGCAGATTCAGCTTTCTATAAAAAGTAAGCCTGAAGGGAGCGTGTGTGTGTGTGTGTGTGTGTGAGTGTGTGTGTGTGTGTGTGTGTGTGTGTGTCTGTGTGTGTACATGAGGGACTGTCAAGATCTACTTTTGATTATTCTCTCATGATATATCATACTTTGACACCTAAAGGTCAAAAGACAGCGCTACATATCTTTACACAAGATGATGATTTAGTGCACTAACCGCCCAGCTTGTTCCGGGTGAGTTGCCTCCTCTTCGGTAGACGGTTGCATCTCTTCCTCTTCCTTTCCCTCCTCTTCCACCTTCTCCTCTTCCTCTTCCACCCCCTCCTCCTCCTCGTGCGTTGCCTCCTCCCCCGCCGAGCTCACCTCCACATTAATGCGCACTTCCCCTCTCGTCCCTTCCCTCCCTCCCTCCGCCCCTCCATCTGTATGTTGCTCCCCATCCACCCTCTCCTCTTTCGACTCGCCCTCTCCTCCCTCATCCTTTACCTCTTCCCTCCCCTTTTCTCCCTCCCTGTGCGTCTCTCCCTGTGCCTCCTCCTCCTCCTCTCCCTCTCTGACCTCCTCCTGTCGTCTCCCCTCCTCTATGTCGTCCTTCGCCCCCAGCTTGTCCTGCTCTGCCTGGCTGAGTGTCTCTGTGGGTGGGTCGGTGGTGCTGGTGGTACTGGGCTCCACTGGGCTCTCTGGTGGGGTGGGAGAGGGCAGAGCCTGCCCCTCCTGGGTCATGGTGCTCTTCACTGAGGGAGGGGGGGGGGGGGCTGCTGTCCACTCCTGCCAGAGATGAGGACCAGAGCTTCAGATCAGCAACCAGGGAGGACACTCTGCAGAGAAAAGGAGACACAGAGCCAGAAGAGAGAGGACAATCAGCATGAAATGAAGACCAAGTACCAAGAGAAAAGGAGGAGGAGGAGGAGGAGGAGGAGGAGGAGGAGGCCGTGATATAAAATGAAATTATACTGATGCAGCCTTTTGATTATGTCTCGTCTTAATTACAAGTCACAGAGCTGTTGCAGCGTGTTACTCTGTGTATTTGTGTGTGTGTGTTGGAGATGCATACGACTGGAACGCTTTGTCCTCTGCACCAGATGATCCCCAAAAACAGCTCTGAGAGGAGGGCAGGAAAAGGTAGATAAAGCAGCGAGCAGAGGAATACAGACAGACAGGCAGGCAGACAGACAGACAGACAGACAGACAGATAGACAGGCACATAGAGGGATTTGTTTAATGCAGCTCAACTGATTCCTGTCAAAATGATCCCGCAAGCTCATCCGCTTTCTGTGTCTGTGGAGATTTCACAGCTGAATAACTATCTGTTTCCATCCCCGCTGTGCCCGCACTTTGTGTAAATGCATGATAGCAACCTGAGATTTAAACATGTGTTCCAGTCTACTGTTACTCTCACTTGCAGTGTTGGACCAAGCAGCCGAGACCTCTGTACAGCAGGTCCTCCTCCTCCCGTACTGAGGCTCAAGGGCAAATGCTAATGAACAGCTCTTAATTACGGCTCGAGCGAGTCATTAAAGCTGATATATTATTCTTTTTTATGAAAAATGGGATTTTTTTTTTCTGTGAGTGCAAAAAGAAAAGATTACAATCCCTTTTTTTTATAGCTATGATCTGATGAACTGTGTGAGGAATGGGATTAGTGCTGAAACAATGAACTGATTAATCGACTGAAAGAAAATGGATCGCACAACAATTTGGATGATCGATTCATCGATAAGTATTTGTCAAGGTCATGGATGAACTTTAGTTCTGTTAACATATCTATGTTAATATCCGGTACTTCTGGGACAGGGGGGGGGAGGGGGGCAATACAATGTTCAAGTTGATTTTGTTTTTGTCATTTAATAATTTTATAAAAAAAGAATGAACTTGTGGTGAGATTGTTTAAGAACGAGTTTACAATTTCAAACAATCAGAATATTTTCCTACTGATTTTACATACATAATTCTTAACATAAAGCCATTTATTTCCCATACTTAGAAATAATAAACACTAATTTAGAATTATACGGTGCATTGTTGCATATTTCCTTTCTCTTTATTTGCTTTGATGTGACGTAACTTTCAAATGTCAGGAGGCAATTCTACCCCTTGAAATGAAAAATTCTGCAATAATCCAGATATAAAGTGCATATGTCTGTAGTTGTTCTTTTTGATGGCATCAGTCAAGCTGAAGTGCATTTAAAAAAAATCTGATTTATCAAGCACAAACCTGCATTGTGATTCTGTTGCAGAGTGCGGCCGTGTCTGCTACAGACAGTCCGTCTCATTAGATCTCTGCTCTGCTGAATCATCCCTGCAGAGGACTCACAGCACGACTGCAGCTCAATGTTTACTTGCATTCAACGCTTTATGTGAAGGCGTGCAGATGCAGGCAAGGGACCTAGTTAGGCAGAAGTGATCACACTGAACCCCGCAAACAAAAACTCTGCGGTACCTCGGGGGAAATTTGATCAAAACATGTCGAAAAAGAAAAAAAAACGCACGGCTCACGACAGAGAGGAAAGATCTGTGGCAGGCGAGGATGTGAGCCAAGTCTGGATGTATGATACTGAAAGTGCTTTGGCTTAGCCCCTGAGCACGAGGACACCACGCTGAATGTTTCATCACAGCTGCAGAGAGATGATGCAAATTATGCAGAACCAAGGAAGTCAGGCCGCTTGCTCTCTCGTTTCGTATACTCGTCTCCTAATTACAGCAGACCTTTCCTTTTTCAGCACCTTAACGTTCTCAACCCGAGCGCAGCGGCGGCGCCGAGCTCTCAGCCTCGATGCCTGCGGCAAAATGTTACCGTCGGAGCACCGAGAGGCGAGAATAAGACAGCAAACACTGTCACTGTCACTGTCACCCTCCTCGTCACATGGCAGTTTGAATAAGAGAAACCTGTCTTCTGTCAGGCTGAGAAGAGCAAGCAGTAAGAAAAAATCCATACATCAGCAAAAGCGTGTTTCTGCTAGCGTCTTCTAATCCTTCTCACTCTGACCTCAGAGCTCAAAGGACCCGACACATCCCTCAACACGTCCTCTCTGCATACTGTACATGATCACTGATTGGCCTGCACTCTTTCTTTTACTGTTTCCTAGAAGAAGCATGGGAACGGTGTGCGTTGTACCAGGCAGGTTGTCTCTCTCTGCAGGACCATCAATCACACGGCCCTCGACAGTGTGGGCCGCTTATGATTTATTAACTTCATTATGACACACCTATAACAGGACGTCACATCAACTGATGATAGATCTGAAAGACTGCCATAGCTAAATATTTCATGGATCGGTATGTGCTTAGCTACTTTAACAATTTAACAACTGAATATTGAGAAGAATTTCCATCTGAGTCTATTGGAGCTGATATTCACTACTTGTACTAAGCATATGCAAACAAGCACCATTTGCATCCGTTTATGCAATTACACAAAGATGCATTTGCACACATTAGCACATAGTCAGACACACACAAACACAACAGTGACACGTCTCCATGAATGGAAACAGTGAACAGTTATGAAAGCAGACACGCAGAGTGGGAATTCTCTCTCTCCCTCTCTCTCTCCCTCTCTCCCTCTCTCTCTCCCCCACTCTCTCTCCCTCTCTCTCCCTCTCCCTCCCGCCGTGTCTCCAGTGTCCTGTTTTTCTCCCACTCTCGCCTCTTCATCTGTTCTACATTATGTTTTTCTGCTATCTCACAGTCTAACTCTCCGCTCTCTCTTTTCTCTGTCTCAGCCTCCCACTTCACAGTAATTGAGGTAAATGGGTCTTAGCCAGCAGAAAGAAAAAAAAAGAGAAGAAGACTCTGGAAGTGAGCAGCATGAATCCCAGCTGCTGAGGAGGAGGAAGAGGAGATGTGCTCAGACACCCCACATAGACGGATTGAGACAAACACAGCCGACAGTAGAGAAAGGGTGTGTGTGTGGGGGGGGGGGGGGGGGGGGGGGGCTGGCTCTGAGACTATGTGTGTGTGTGTGTGTGTCTCAGTCTTTGTGTCTCTATGTATGCAGTGGCTATCAGTAGAGACTTATTGCATTCCACTTCTGTCAGCAGAACACTGGGCCTCTTAAACCTTATCAATGTCCTTTAATTGCGATCGGACCGTCTGCCAATCATGAGAACAACACACAAACACACACCTGACAACATGTCCATCCAGGCATATAAACCACCAATCCAGTGAGGATGACGCTGGATAAAAGGCCAAGTCGCCATTAAATAGCTCCGCTTCTGTCTCTTGTGCCTTTTATATCTCTCTCGCTATCTCTCTGCCTGTCTTCCTGTCTCACTCAGACACACGCGCACACTCTCTGATACACTCACACACACACCACAACACACACACACACACATATATATATATATATATATATATACACTACTTATTGATTTGAACTGAGACACAGAGCCGTAGTCCACTGGGACTCTGGGGCGATAAGCTGGTCTGTCTATAGGCAGAAAGATGACAAAGAAAAGCTACTGAGATAATCAGGCTGGAGGCTTCACAATAAGGGGAGCACTTCTTAAAAGCGAGACGGTCTTTACTGCAATAGGAAGCTCATCCAGCTGCATCCTAACCCTCAACATGATTCAAATTCAAATTGGGTGCTTGAACTGCTAAACAAGTAAGATTGCTACGCCAGGGTGTTAAAGGATTGTAAATACATTTAGGAGACGCAGGTTAAGAAATCCTGACCTGACCCTGATAAGTTTAAAAAATGCTCGCTCCTACATTTCCCATAATGCAACAAACAAATGCGTGAACACCTCCATTTGTGTTCTTCCCATTCTGCCTCCCTTTAATACTCCATGCCTCAGGTTTGTAACACAGACATTATACATCTGTTTCCTCATGACAAGTAGTGCTCTCCATTACTCACGTCACTTTTTATATAGAGAAGTTGTTCCCTCTCAAGCATTACAGACGGATAACTATAATAACTGGATATTTACGTGCCTTTAAGCGGTGCATTTAACACCTTTCTTATTCAAGTGGAGCTGCAACATGGCCTAATTTTATTGGCAGTGACTAGAATGTGACATGGGGCAGAGGGGAGGATTACCCAGGATTCCCAGAGAGTTTAATGAATGAAGAGGCTACACAATAGGGAAGAAGATCACGTTGCAGGTTTTTCTGACACATTATGATGTGACTTGCATTATTGCCATTTGAAGCTATAGCTCCGTTTAGCTGCTAAATCTTATTGACAGTATACGCTGCCTGCAGACAGCACCTTTTTTTCTGAGTTTAAGTGGTGGAACAGGCAGCCACTTGACCACTTTAAACTTGTCTGACCTCATTACGTTTGTAGTGCTGCACCCATTCATTTTAAACAACAACAAAACAAATTGTGCAGTTCTTTTGTCGGCGCGGCGTGCAAACCGCGAGGGTGGTTCCTCCCTAAAAAGCACCGCTCGCGGTCTCGACAAGTAGTGTGAAGGGCACAGTGTTGGTGCTTCACTGCATGCAGTCATTGACATGGAGTTGATTATCTCCAACCTCGAAAATGTAGATTCAATTGAAAAAGCAGCCCACACAGAGATACAGAACCAATACACTATTGCATATATTATATATATATTGTTTGCACTATTTAAGCTTTCGTAGAGCAGAGTAAGACAAGAAAGAAACACCATTACCAATAATCTTTCAAACCCAGCCAAAGGAAATCTGAATAAATACCCTAACCACCACCAGGACAACCTAACTACTTTTCATAAAGAGCTCATCAGTAATCAAAATGAATTTACAGAGCTATCACTGAATACTGATGGATGCTAATCAGATCTGAACACGAAGGACTTCCCTCCTCCTCTCTTCCACTTGTCTATCAGAGAGACATGCTCAGAAAAAAACACTGCGGTCTCTATAAACGACCTACTGACCCTGTTCATGGCACGCAGGCCGGCTGCAGCCAACACACACACACACACACACACACACACACACACACACGGTGCAACGTTTAGAGTCACCTTTCAAAAATGCTGTTGTGTTGTTGAGCACAGATGCAGGCAGAGAGGAAGAAGTATCATTTCCTGGTCGTTAGCCTGGGACAGGAAAGCAGGAAAATATGGAGTTGGAAGTGGTCCAGGGTGTTTTCCTATAGCCTGTCTGCCTGCCTGCAAGTCCCACCATTAGGACCACAGAGCCTCTGACTAGCCACAACATCAGCCTACTGGAGCGGAACAGGGAGCCAGCTCCCGAATCACCCTAATATGTCACTTCTGTGCTGTCAAGGTCAGCCATCCCCTCGCATTTTGTCACTCTAAACGCTTACATCTCAATACAAGCTCACAGTAATGCAGTGATTTATCTTGTTTTTCCCTGGGCAATTCAATTTTTACATGCAAATTGACACACACATACACACACACACACACACACACACACACACACACACAGCATGCCCCTTCTGGCATCTGAATGATTTGTAAAACTGCCTGCTCTCTTTCTGATATCGGACTTTCTGTTTTAGTACAAATTAAGCATTAATGTGTTTCACGTGTTTGCAATGCAAAAAATATGTTTTCTAAACACAGTTTGAGTTATGTGTATTTCCTAAATGTTGCGTCCCAAAGGGTTTTGGTGCTGTTGTTCTGATGTGTTGATAAGTAATTAAAGGAAGACGAAGAGAGAAGCTGCTGCTGCTGCGTCTGGATGTCTGACACCTTGAGGTTCAGGATGATTGCATTGGAGGAAGCTGAGCTGCACTTTTGTCTGGGAGAGCCCACAGTTGTATTGGGGGAATACATTGCAATGGATCTAGACATGTAAATGTCTATAATTAAGATAATAGTGACTTTGCTTTGGGGATGAAAAATAAGCTGCTATCCAACACCTGTTTTAAAGAAGCCACCCACATCCTGAGGCGAAGATAAGTGTAGTCCAGGAGCTCCGTCTTACACTGTGAAAAGAATCAGTATATTTCTATAATATTCTAAGCACTTAGATTGTGACTGTGGAAGTCCATGTTGGGCTTATAGTAATTTTATGGTTTATTATATTTTTGTCTCATCTGTTGTAGTTTATATATGTGGGGGCTTACAGTTTAAAATGTGCATAGGATAATAGGGGACCCTTAAAAATATATAATGAGGTTACTATGTGCCTGCTCATTTTACAAAGTGTCTCCCAATACACTTAAAAAGACATAAACAAACACCAATAGACAAGGCTCATTGTCTCTCTCTCTCTCTCCCAGCGCGCGTGCGCATGTGCGCGTAAATGCGTGTACGTGTGTGTGCGTGCGTGCGTTTGTGTGTATGTGTGTGCACGCGTGTGTGTGTGTGTGTGTGTGTGTGTGTGTGTGTGTGTGTGTGTGTGTGTGTGTGTGTGTGTGTGTGTGTGTGAAAGAGAGAGGGAGAGAGAGTGAGAGAGCACAGCGCGAGACAGCCATGTTCTCCCAGCCTCCTCGAGCCAGTAACCATGACAACAGGATGGCTGGGAGACACGGTTCAAGCTCAATTGAGGCCGGTGCCTTTCTCTTCCTCCAAAATAGACCTTGGTCGCGTTTCAAGATCGACTTGTCCTGCTAAAAGCGGAAGGGAAACGCTTTTCTCTTTCTCTTCTCGGGGGACACAGGGGGAGAGAAAAAAGACACACACACACACACACACACACACACCCCCATGAAACCCCAACGGCCCGCACGGTGCATCTTTCAGCCCATATTAGCTCCACAAACACCGCTGTCCCACTGCCCGGCTGCGGGCTGTGTGAGCATTTTTTGGTCACAGATTAGCAAGAAAAACAAGGACGCGAAACCCTCAACGCAGCCCCCTCGAGAAATGCTCGTCTCGCTCATAAACTAAATGACATGGTGTCTGACCGTGGGCTCCGTTATAAATCAAACAGAGAATTTAGCGCTAACACAGTACTAGCTTAAAAACGATAACACTTTAAACACGTCCTGTACTGTTTCTTCACTCACCGGTAAAACGCGTTCAGTCAGACTTTATCGGTGGTCCTGTCTCTGTCTCCGTTTCTCTACATCCACACCGGGGAATAACACTGACAGACGGGCTCTTCTTTTTTTTCTCTCCACGCTGAGCGTCCTTCCCAACTGCCCCCCTCTCGCCGGTATGCGCGTGCGACCGTTGTTCGCGGCCGCCGCCGAAGCTCGTGGTGGTGTCTCGCGCAGGCTGGTATAGGGGCTCGCGGGAGGTCCAGGCGCCGGAGTGCGATTACTGCGCGGACTGGTGAATGGATGGATGAACGGAGGCGTCCTCCTCGTCTCCTCCTCCTCTTCGCGGAGCCTCTGAGCGTTTGAATGGCAGCTGAGAAATTGTAAGTGTGCTCCGTCTCGGGAGCACCACCACTCTCCCGTGGATACCGCGCGGTGTGAACGGGACGTGTCTCGAGGGCCTGTTGATATCAGACACTGTAGCCTGCAGTGAAGATTAGCACTGACGGTTGTGTTGACACAAGTCCTTCTCCTCTCTGCCCACTGGTGATATAACTGCCCAGACCCATACCAATAATATGGGATTTAACTTTATCACACGAGCTGAATGCAGAGTAAGCCAAGGGTGTCAAGTAGTTCCCAGACTGAGTTCCAGGGATGGCCAAAAGGACCCTCTGGAGGGTTCCAGTATGTTCTCAGAAGAATGTGTTATTCGAGTTGGCATCTATTTATTTCACCAGACACGTAGCGTTGGGGAAAACATGTCAATCGGGGGAAAAGTTTGGGAATTGACCAGAAAAACAGACCACGCTGATGATTTACAGACAGTCAAATAGTCCAGTCCAAAGTCTAAAGTCCTGCAGCTGTCATATCCAGGATGTGGTATTGGTCATGCTGCAGTTTGATTTAGATAGGAATTTGATTTCTGCAAGGGAAAACATGACCCATAAAACCGTCAATATCCTGCGTTTATTGATTGTTAGATATGCTACTCAATAAAATGAACTAATTATTACCAAACAAATTAGGTAAATTCCAAGTAAATTGCTGAGACTTAATCCCAGACAAATGATGGAGAAGTCACATTTACTTGGCATGATGCAGTGCCTGTAAAATCAGTTTCAGATGTGTGCTTCACATTTGAATGTGCTGTAAATCTGTTTTATTGCGATAACAACACGGCCCTGACCTTTGACCTGCTGGTTATGTTAGCCTGTTCTAGATGGTGTTCTAGGAACTAGAGGTTACTGTTGATTTTTTTTATGTATTTCCTGCTAACCAGGATAGCATTAGCAATGCTACACCCTGTCTATCAGGCATTCAGAGGACATACTTCTCTTGGTCAAATCGTAACCTCTGACATGCCATCACAGTTTGTCCACACTCACTTGTGGTATTAACAGCAGCCTATCTTTTCAACTCTTTTTCCAAAGGTGCCAGTCATTCTGGGGGAAACTGTCAATGCTCCTGTCTTTGTGGTGGGACTATAATTACAGCCCACACCAAAGGAAAACAACACGAATGAAACCCACTGTAAAGATGACAATCAGTTATGTAGGCTGGAGAACAACGATGGAAAGCTTTTTGGTGTTGGCTGACATTTTCTGAAAAACTTTTGAGTATAACATTCTTTTGTGTTTCCATATTTATATACATACGTCAAGCTGTCTGAATTCCCCCCCCCCCCCCCCCAAGTATAAAATAGACAGAAAGACAGATGAACAAGGCACGGTTTGAAATATCTGTGATTGTGCTGTCAAACAGCAAACGCTGCCTGTTCTGAGCCTGCGATGATGTTGCCATGTTTTTTTCTTCTGTTGGATTGCACAGGAGCGAACCCAAAAATTATAAAATTCTTGGCCTTAATGATGGACGAGCTTATCTGCCAACATATACCATGAATTAGCCTGTTTCCACTCTGCCCTTGACAAAGCATAGAGGACATTTTCTTCCATGCCCACCACCCATTTTTCCCTCCCTCTCCCTCTCACTCATCTCCCTCGTGTAAAACCAGCACAGTTAAATCAAGCCAAGAGCCAAAGTGCAAACCATCTGTATTGTCTTTAAAATATACAGAATAGTGCTTTGAGATTACCCTCTTTACTTGTGCACCTCAAGGTCGTGAACAGAAGCACAGCAGCCGTATACAACCACACATACGGCTCTGCCTTGTCTGCTGCCAAGTTTTTTTTTCGCGAGTGTTTTCTTCGGGGATCTTGGATGCAGCCTTTATAATGCAGAGCAGTGCCGAGCTTCAATGTGACGCCTGCATGGATCGAGAACTTCAGCCTCCAATCCGGTTGATCTCCAGTGATCAATAGCACATTAGAAGGAGACAGAAGAAGAGGGGGGCGGCTGAGAATGGGTGAGGAGAGAAGAGGGTGAGAGAGAGAGAAAAAGCAAGAGTGAGGATGTGGCCGGAACAAAAGAGCCTGGTGCCCGTTTGAAGACAAGGGGAAGAGAAGGTTAGAGAGGCGAGGCCCGAAGTGAGACAGGTAGAGGGGGGTTATGCAAGGAGAGGGGGGGGAGACAGGGAGGGGAGGGGAGGGGGTAGAACCGAGGGTTTGAAGATGACAAAGAGAGTTCAGAGGATGCACAGATGACCGGAGAGAGCGCTGGAAACAGTTTGGGGGAAACCCACCGCAGACGCAACGTCAATCCTAATTACTAATTCATTAACCTGCCCGGCTCCCTTCCCCCTCTGTAACCACGCACACGCACACGCACACACACACACACACACACACATGCACCCACTGCTCCCTGCTCCGTACCTCCTCCATGTCCCAGGAGAGGCGGAGGGATGGATGGATGCTGAAATGAGGAGGTGGGTCTGCAGCTAAGTGACATCTGCAGGGCCATGATGGCTGCAACGTGTTTGGGACACTGGAAATCCCTGATGGGACAATGGGAGGGAGGGGAGGGAGAGGAGGGAGAGGAGGGGTGTGGGAGGTATAACTGGTGAGGAGAAAAAAAGCTAACAGCTTGCGTTTTGGTTTGTTGGGGTGGGTGGTCTCTTGTGATGGTGCACATGGTGTGTTAATGTGGCGGTGTCAGAGTGTATAAATGTGTGCGTGTGCCATCATGCATGCATTTACCTGTGTGTGTGTGTGTGTGTGTGTGTGTGTGTGAGTGTTCTAATGTGCAATCTCAGGATGTGCTTTCATGAGGAGTGTTCATGTGTGTTAGCATTTTAAATGAAAACAGGTAGCGTGGAAGATAAATCAATATGCTGATGTTGGTGTGCTAGAAAGTATTAGCATTGTGAGTGTAATCAAAGCGAGGGGGAGGTGCCAGACAGACTGATGGTTTTTTTGGCCTCTGCAGCGAGACTCCTACCTCTTTGTGTGTGTATGTGTGTGTCTGTGTGCGTGTGTGTGTGTGTGTGTGTATGTGTGTGCATATGTGTGCGTGGGCGACAGAAGTGCACACATAGATGTTAGCATCCACACACCTCCTGCAGAATTCCTCTGCACATGCTCACACAGACAATTCAATATGAAGATAGAGATACAAATGTGCACACACAAGGACACACATTCGCACACCCAAGTGTGTGCAGACACAAACACACACAAACACACACACAGAAGGATGAAGTGCTGCTGACTGAGGTGGAATTAAATAGAGAAATCCTCCAAACGAGCATCGATCCACAGAGTTTACAGCGTTGGCTCCGTCTGCCAATGCAGGCCGAACAACAGGGAGCTCTGTGAGACAGCTGGAGCGTACACACACATACACACACGCACACACAAGCAGGAAGCATTGCGGGCACATACAAGACACACACACTGCTGAATGTGTGTGCACATGGAGTAGGTCTTTGATTTTGATCAGAGGACTTCACAGCCGAATGTGCTTTAGAGTGAAAAGCATGCGTGTGTCTCTGATATTTGATATTGAATTAATATGTGAGTGTGTGTATGTGTGTGTGTGTGTGTGTGTGTGTGAAGATGAACACAAATGGCATGCGTTGCTTCAGAATCTTTACAAGCTGGTTTCACTAATCACCAATGAAACCTCCCATGACAACATTCAAAGAGTTGCTTTCTATAGGTTTTGCAGCAATGATAAGAAATGTTTACCAGTTCAATCTTTAAAGAAAGCAAACAGGAGTCACAGAAAGCTTGTTTTTTGCTAATGCTATGTATTAAGAGCAATATTAAGCAAAGATATTCAGAGAGATTGGAGAAAAAACAAGTTAATTTAAAGCCACAATTTTTATACCTTCAATGAATCACATGATTATTTTGTATACAAAATAATCATGTGAGGATGATCACGGAGGATGCCCCGTGTAGTGACAAGCTTTATATCGTCTTTCAGCTGATTGATTTGCTTTACAATTTCACTGTTTTGGTTCAGTTCACAGTGAAAAAAGCTCTAAAAACTCGCTGTACGCAATCTGCCCAATACCAAACGGCAGAATTATGCAGATAGCAACTAGCATTTGAACATAATGGAGCATTAGCTAAAGAGATAAATGCTCTGTAAACTGGTGGATGTTTGTTTGTTAACACGTTTGACATATCACATGTGTTAACATGTTGTTTCCAATCTTCTTGAGAGAGCCTACCACTCTCATATTTGTACGTTTAGCATGGAGCTACAGAGCCAGGGGGTGATTAGCTTAGCCTAGCATAAAGTTGAAGCATGGGGAAACAGTCAGCCTGGCTCTGTCCATAATTCCACACGTGGTGTAACTATTTCAGAACTATATCTGTCCATTGTAAGTTCCCCTCAAACACCAAAGTGTCATTTTTATGTTACTGGTTGTGTACGGCTTAAACAAACTAGGCTACAACAAGTTATTAAGCGCGCTTTAGAGGTGTAAGTAGGCGTATATTCAGTTTTTATGCTACGCTATAAGCTAACAAACTGCTGGCGTTAGCTCAGTACTTAACGCACAGACATGAGAGTGGTGTCAATCTTCTCATTAAACTCCCAGAATGAATGTAAATAAGCTACATGTTAAACTATTTCTTTAATTTTAACAGTAGTAGATTGCTGTCAAGTTTTCATTCGAGTGTTACAAGGTCACTAGCGCCTTCAAAATAGAGACTGTTAGAAGTAGATAATTGCTGCCACCATTTAAAAAAAAGAAAAACGTGTACTCTATTAATTTTTTTTACATTTGGGAGAGGCAGAAGACATTATAGTAGCACTGGGGCATCGTCAGTATCATAATTGCCTTGTTCTCTGACATTTATCTTTCTCTGTTCTCACCCGAATGGAACAGATTAAGTAAAAAACTTATTTTCTTATCTTCAGTATGGACATCATTATTTTGCATCGCATTGGACTCCAGTGGTTCCCTTGACTACCTCATCAGCATTCATTACCACTGAAGAGGGGGGGGGACGCGACATGTCAGCACCTGCGTGTGTGTGTGTGAGACCATGTCAGTATGAGTGTGGCTCTCATCTGGGTCATTACATCCAGAGACACGAAAAAGCGGGTTACAATGACACACATCCCTCCACATGACAGAGGCAAATAGAGAGGGGGAGGGTAATCGTTTGAGCATCAGTCACTTCCACCTGTGAACACTCGTCCTTAACAAGCTGAGCTGGAATACAAAGGTAACAGGGGAGATACTGTGTGTGTGTGTGTGTGTGTGTGTGTGTGTGTGTGTGTGTGTGACAAGAGACACAGTATCTATCTATCTATCAATCCATCTATCTTGGAGGAAATTGAAGTGGAGATGGAGAATTGATCTCCACCAGAGTCCACAAAATTTCGCCAGAGAGAAGAGAAAGAAAAATGTACGGACGCAAACATCTTGAGGAGCTATATGTTGACTTATGGAGAAACCCCATCTCTGTTTTATTTGTGTTCACATGTGTGCCTGTGTGTGTGTGTGTGTGTGTGTGTGTGTGTGTGTGTGTGTGTGTGTGTGTGTGTGTGTGTGAGAGAGAGAGTGTTAGAGAAAGACAGCCAGGCAGAAAAAACAAGGAAAACACTGGCGGCCTTGCCAACATGGTGACAGAATGTGCCATGTGTGTTTGAAACACTGTGTGTGTGTGTGTGTGTGGTGTGTGTGTGTGTGTGTGTGTGTGTGCGTTTGCCAACTATAAGTCTGCTGGCCAGCCGGGTCAACAGACAGACCGGTCACCATAGCAACAGTGTCACACTCATCCCCTCTGTGCCAAGTTGTAAATATGGAAATTGTATAAAAACATGGACGTCTGGCTGCTGAAAAGTTTCAGGACGGCAGCACGTAGACACACAGGAGGCCCTTGTTCCATAGGTGGTCCATCTGACGACGAGCTAACGGGCCATTTGAAGGATTATATTACAGTATGTGCACCATGCCTGCCTCATCTGGTAGACAGGGAATATAAGGTATCAAAATACCTCTCCAAACTCACCTAACTGTTAGGTTTTCCAATGAAAAAAACATGCAAATTCTCCATCACTCACTCACTTTGCTTCTCCCTCTGGTACACGACCCTTTGTGTGGCCCCAGAGTGCTCACTGATGTTACTGCCGTCAGCGGAGACGACACTCGAAAAACAAGTCTGTCAGATGATGAAACAGCGGCAGCTTCTGCATACCCAGTGTTGTGTGCTTTTTAAATGTGACAGTTTCCACAGTGTTGTCTGCATTCCTCTTTGAGTCTGCCGGGCAATTCCCCCAGCTAACAAGCTAGCTTTAGGCTAGCATTGCATAATAGCTGCAAAACAGAACATTTCTACTAATAGTAATGGCGTTTCCAATTTATATCAACACTTTTGCTTGACAATATATCCAATATTTGTTTTCTAAATTCTGTATCAGGAAAACTAAGTAAATAAGAAGGGTTTGATCATAGTGATGAACCCACAAAGAATCCTCACTTAGCTCTGCAGTTCCTCTTTTAGTATCTTTCAGCTCTTTGTTTTTTCTTTACTTATCAACCGTATTTTCAGGCAGTGAATAACTGGACTTTCGTCCAGTGCTCCCCATTGCGGTTTATTTACAATAAAATTACAGTAAAATGTTATCTAATATAATTGTGAGACATTAGTACGTCAATACAACGGATGCTTGTATCGCTGTGTGTGCGTGAGGATAGCAGCCAACGTGGTGCAATGATGTTGAAGTCAGCTGAAAACTCTTTCAACTTCATTATGTAAATCTTCCAAAAACAGTCAACATACACTAATCGCGGTAACGCGTTACATCGACCACCCAAGGGTGCATGCTCCCGCACAGCTTGCACTGCCAGCTAAATTACTTTTGGGACCAGAGCAATACTTTGCGGTCTGTTTAACCGCATGCATCTCTCATGTGAATCCATGCTAATGCACTTCCTCTTCACGGAGCCGGCTCCATATCAGCGGGGCCCATGCATTAAACATGGGGGCCGTTGAGGGGGGAACGTCTTGGAATACCAATATTTTTGACATGATGTCAAGCTAGGCCCCCAAAAGCATGATGGGAAGTACAAGCTCGAGGTCAAAAGAGAAAACTGACCTCCTCCGCAAGTGCGATTCTAATCTTTGTGATTAAACACCATATGCAGGCACGGATAAAAAAAAAAGACAAGGTAGATTATGCAGACTTGGTCTCAGCAGAGAACAGAGACTTATTGGACGCCTTCGATTTCTGTCCTGTGATGCGTGTTCAATATTCAAGGTCAAAGGTCATTGAAAATGTTGATGACTGTCTTTTTGGTGACCTGAAGAGCAGGGCCGGTTCAACCTGCTGGGGGCTAAAACGTTAACGCAAGTAAAGGTGGTGAAATTAGGAAGCATTTAAAGGAATAGGCCTGAACTGACTTCAATAATATTCATTAAATCCCCAAACATACTATCATTTCAACCATCTTTCAAACTAAATTTAGTTTGAGGTGACTCTTTATAACAATAGTAGTAAGAATAGTTGACTTTTGGATTTAAAGAGCACTTATTGTGTTTTTATAACATGTTCTACTTCTCTAACTAGTCACAAGACACAAGTGCTACAATATTTTTAAAGATTTAAGACATTATAATCAATAAATAAAAACATGTTACTGATTTATTGATGATGACAAACGTCCTCTCATTCGGCGATGCATGATCAGGTTTTATTCATTGCTCTCCTGTCACAAAAACCCTGGGATCCCTGTTGACGTGCTATCTCCTCTTCCTCCAGCAGAGGGTGCTGTGCATGCACACAGTTACCATACGTGAACGTGACCGCATGTCTAATCCGCACCACGTGCATCCAGCATCCAGTAACAATGCCTTGATAGCTGCCCGGACTTCCCCAAGGTGCGCAATGCCAAGGAAGTATAAAGGTAAAATAGTGACACACTCGCAATTTGCCCTGTGTAAAATTGACTTCCTGTTTCTCAATAATTCCTGTTTAGCACCGGTGGAATTTATAAGGTGGGGCAGAGAGTCTGATTGGAAATGTGCCATTATGTGCACAAACATGCCACCACCACATTGACCTGCATAATTAAGCCAAGTCACCTGCTCTCTGGAAAATGTTTTTGGTGTTTATGTTTCACCCAGATCCCTGTGGTTTCCCCCTGGCAGATCTGACCTTGATCCCAGAGGGAAGGAGGAGGAACGGAGATTGTGTTTTTGCTGATGTCCGTTTATCTTTTTAGAGACCACATGTCCTCAGAACAATATTAAGATAAGGAGAGGAGTAAGTGAAAACCAACAGAAATGTCTTCACTTTGACCAGCTTATTGTGATTCTGGGTTGTATCCAGAGCAAACGTTAGGAGTTGTGCACCTGGAGTTAAAATGTAATCCAGTGAGATCTTTAAATGCAGGTTCAGACCTGGGGCTGGAAGTGAACTTCAAGGATTTAAAGGAGGGGTAACTTACTAAATATTGTTCCTCACAAGAGTAGCAGAACAGAGCTGTGTGTATTCATGTGTCTGTGTGAGTAGACCTTGAGCTTTCTGGCCTGATACCAGGGACAGACTGAGGGACAAACAGACGGGTGTCTGGTTTCACTGAAACACCGGTTTTGGTGGAAATCCAACAAGGGCTGGTTTCGTTTTGCATAATGGCAAGTTTAGTGGAGGTTTGAGGTAAATCTCACTGAACTGATGATGGCATCGTGTTGATTTCACTCCAACTGAAACAACCAAAAGTCTTTCATGATTTAAAAAAAGAATTATGACATTTCAAAGTGAGTTTTATTGCTAACATATAGGCTAATATAACGCTTCAGCTCCAATTTAACACAAGGATAAAGTTGCAGCCTTTTTTCCATTAGCAATGTGCAGTGTGAAGAAATCATTCTAAGAGGTTTACGATTCGAAAATCTGATGCTTATAGTATATCGAGCATTTTTATTCCAAATGAAAACTTTGATTCAACAGCGATAAATTGCAAGCTTGCTCAATTCTATTCGCTCAGGGATTGTCCTGCAACAGACAGTCCTGAGTACTTGAGCAGCCGCCTAGCCTATGTTGGCTAACGTAAGCGAATGTTAGCTAACGTTATTGCGAACTGACATTCGTTACTCAGTTTGTTGACTTCATAACTTGATAATGTCCTATTTTACAAAATGACTAGTAGAACAACCTCTGTTACTTGTTAGTAACTATAAAGATAAAAGTGTAAAACAGTGTAACCAAGAGTGTTTTAGAGCACAAGAATGCTAACTAAAGTAATAATTCTTAATGAAGTCATGTTTATTTATTTGTAAAAAACTATTTTTCTTTCTGGGAATTAGGGCCAAATGACAACGTTCTTTCTCGGAAACCATTATAAAATCATTCATAAATTACAGACACGTGAAACAAACCCTTTTCTCTGCGTGTGCTACTCTTATGTCACCTTTTGACATTTACCATTATCCTGTCACGTGAACGTCAGCCACTTACTGAGCCAAAAAGAAAACACAATGTAGGCCAATAGGAGAGGGAGCACCTAATATTATTTACTCACCACTTACCGTAAAGGTAAACTAGTCACGTCACACCCAGACAGCCCTGACCGGTCAGTGACAATCAGCAGTCAGGTTAGTCATCTCCACATGAATTAAATACACTATTATCAGCAATAATTACTCACAGGCATGTGACTGACATTTACACCGTTCGTCTGATGTGGCACCGCGGGGAAGAGCAACCACACAAACAATGAGCTGCTGGCATGATAAGCCTGTCAACAACCTGTTGAAACGAAAAAAAAAGAAAAGCATGTGGAATAAACATCCAGATTCCTTCCTGCACATGTGGTGTTGTGATTAATTGTTTCATACAAAGCCAGCAGGACTTCCTGGAACCAGAGAAAAAATGAAGAAGGAGGGGTAAACACAGTTATGCAGAAACTCAGTTACTTAAAGTTAAAACAGAAAAAGACTGAGAATAAATCCCATTTCCTGTGCCGCTACACATGGAAAGGTTACAGAGCCTGTCAAGGGAAATTAAATTCCTCACGTCCTTGAACGTACCTAAAAGTCATAGGGGGGGGGGGGGATTAGAAACATGAAGCTATCACGCTTTTAACAGCAATTAATACAAAGTATATAGATTGGGAAACATTCTTTTTTTTTACATGGTAATATTTAACCAGCTGTTACTTTTATTTCCTCACAGTATTGTTGGGAATGTAGACGAGATAAGAAAATAAAGAGAAAGAAGGAAGGAGGAGATAAGTGCAGTGATGTCACTCTGGCCCACTCCTTTTTCAGTACAAATGCAGCAGAGCAGAGCTCAGCCTGCATACCACTGCTGCTGACGACCGCTCTGATCCCACACACACACACACACACAGACACACACACACAAAGGCACACTCGCTCACGTCACACACTCATCATACCGCTCTCACAGAGGCGCCGGAGCTCAGAGCAGTGCTGGAAGATGCAACCGGCTGGCAGTCACTGAGTGAGTCCACTTTCCCTCCTCGGGGTCACCCTCTCTCTCTCTCTCCCTCTCTCTCTCTCTCTCTCTCTCTCTCTCTCTCTGTTGTGATTGCCATTCCACGGCCCGTCTGAGCTCATTTATCTCGCACGTCTCTCCTCTGTTGCTGTGAAAACGGCCAGTGTTTTCTCACACTGAGAGACTTTTCAAACTTTTCTCTCAGTATGCCGCTCACACTCCTTCCTCTCCTCTCCTCTCCTCTCCTCTCCTCTCCTCTCCTTGTTTCTTTTCTTTGCTCTGCAGGCAGAAGCGAGTCCCGGGCCCAGAGCCAGACCTGGATGCCTTCTTCTTTTATGTGGATGTTGCTCTGCTATATTCTCATGTTGTGATTGTTGTATTCCTGTGTGGGATGTTATTGTCTGCGAATAGTTTGGCACGATATCTCTGCCGTGCTGCCGGGCCCTTGTTCCAATGTATATAAGAGGAGCTGCTGTGCAGGTATAAGGCTGCTCAGTGGTGGGATTCTTTCTTCTTTTTTTTTTATAGAAAAACTGACCAATTTGTGTGCCTTTGTGGGCTGTTTGGTATTGAATCTTCAAGTCAGGTCCAGTTTCTTTGTATTGCTTTTTTCATCACAGAGTCTTTTAAAGGGCCTCACAGCTCCCACATTGTGATGGAATGAATGACAAACACGCCCCACAGACAACGAACGAGAGCGTCACAAAGGCCTCACTGTGGAAAAGAAAACTACAGCTGAAAGAGACTTGAGAGGTGCCGGACAGAGTTAATGAATGAATAGATACTGGTTCTAAGACTAATCGGAGGCAGTTAAGCTGTCCGTGTATTGTGACGACCCTCCTCGTCCCTCTGCACTGTAGGCCTCCCTGTTGTTGTCCTGTTGGTGCTGAGTGGGGGGTCATCAGCTGCATGAGCCACGGCATTTTCATTGCACGTTGTGATCCGGGCTGTGACAGTATGCTTAGGAAACAAGTGGATTGAAACTACAGCAAGCTTAGGGTTTGGCTAAAGTTGTATTGGTTGGGTAAGAAGATTAGAAAAATCCCATTTTTCTGCGTTCAGTCCTGCGTCAGCTGTTAGTGGCAGAAAATATTAGTTTTACTGCTCAGTTTGGCCTCAAACCGCAGAATGATTCTGGTGTTTGCGGTTTAGTATAATGCCATGGCTCAACTTCTGCCACACCTCAAACACCGACTGAAAAAGGGCGATATTTCTCTTTTGTCAGCCTCGTATTGATAAACCGTAACGCTGGACCGCCCCGAAGTGCAGATTGGTGAACTGTTATCACAGACGCAGATCCTATTGGCTCTGTCTCAGCAACTCGCTGTGTCACATATTTCAAAAGTGTGTACAGGGTGGAGGCTGCTTTTATGCTGCGTGTTTACACACAGTTTAAGGGGACATTTTTTCTCTCTTGAGGACTAAACTGACTGAGTTCTGACTACCAGACAGGCTGTTAATGTCTGTCAGTGTTAGGGTTTTGATGTGTGTGTGTGAGAGAGGTTAGTGGTTGTCTTATATTATCCATACTGTTACTGTATTTATTTCATTTTAACTCCTCTTATTTTATTTTATTGTCAGCAGATTCTTTTTTGTTATTTAGAGAATATTAGATATCTTGTATTATCTCTACTAACATCTCTTTATCGTTATCAGTAGATGAAGTCATTGTTGTAGTTTGTCCTGCATTGTTTAAGTTTAGTCCCAACTAAATATATATATATATACATAGTATAGCTGTTTTTTGCTCTCTATCTGTGTCTGTTACCCTCAGATAGCATGCAAGTAATTTACGCCCTATATATGTGTGTGTGTGTGTGTTTGTGTGTGTGTTTGTCCATGTGTGTGTGTTGACATACTGAACCTGCCCCTGTTTGCCTTTCAGTATTTGAAAGCACAGAGGTATTCTCTCTGCCAACTGTATGCAGAGTAAACACTATGAACACACACCAACACACACACACACACACACACACACACACTACATTTGGTATTGGGGCTTATTTGCTTCAGGACTTTTGTGATGTGCCAGCCAGAACAGGATTGAATGGAGGAGAACTAAACAATACTGTAGATTTAATCTCTCTCTCTCTCTCTCTCTCTCTCTCTCTCTCTCTCTCTCTCTCTCTCTCTCTCTCTCTCTCTCTCTCTCTCCCCCCCTCTCTCTCTGTGTGTGTGAAAACCACAACAGCAACCTTCAGAGCCCAGTCAAACCGGACACACTGAGGCCGACCCACTCCTACACAGCACAGAAGAAGAGGACTTGACAAAGGACACAACAGTGACCTCCAGCAGTTAGACCGCACCCGATCCCACATCCTTCAAAGGAAGGGGAACCTGACTCTAGGGCAGGAAAAAGGAGCGATCGTACCCCACCGCTGAAACTCGAGCCGCCGGACGGAGAGACAGAGGGGACTGACGGACGTTTCTCTGACAACCGGGGATAAAGAGGCGAGATGCTGGCTAAAATCCTTGAGGACATGTGGGTGGACCCTGAGGTGCTGGAGGCCCTCAGTGAGGAGCAGAAGAGGATCCTCTTCTTGAAGATGAGAGAGGAGCAGATACGCCGCTGGAGAGAGCACGAGGAGAGGGAGGAGAGGGAAGGAAAAGACGGCAGCAACAGGCCAAAGAAAGGTAGAGTGCAACACTGGCGTCATTCTACTGGTTACACTGAAGTACACTGAGAACACGTACATTTTATTCCATGACACTGTAGTATGAGCATGATTTACAGTAGAGCAGAAGAGGGAAACACTGACTAAAGTAGCAGGAAGGATCAGGGTCTCTGGGAAATGTGGTCTTCGGTATGACGGGCAGTGACTTAACTCTGACAGGAGATCAAAGCTGCTAACTTACATGGTTTTATTTCTTTACAGTAAAACAGGTGTCGCAACTAATTTGGCAGCGATGAACTGACAAAATGACAGTCTAATAATGATTATCTGTACCTCGAATCAGACATTTATTCCACATACAAATATTTCAGATAATACGTGAAATCCGTCGCCTTCAAAGCAATTGTTGGGAAATATGCTTCTTTGATTTTTTTGCAGAGATTTAGCTCGTACGATTAAGCGGGTTAGCTTAGCTTTAGCATAAAGACTGAAAACAGCTAACTAGCTTAGCTCTGTTTGAGGGTAACCTGCACCTCTAAAGCTCACTAATAAGCTCACTAATATGATTCTATTATTTTGTGTAACAATAATAAGTTGCTGTTTTACGGGGGTTATTTATTTGCAAGGCATATTTTTCTTGGGTGGGCTCTGACTTTCTGGAGTCTCTGTGACAAAGCCAGACTAGCTTTTTCCCCCGTTTCCAGTCGTTTTGCTAAGCTAAGCTAAGCAGCTGCTGGCTGTAGCTTCATATTTAATGGTCAAATATTTCACGAAATGTTGAACTTGAATCGTTTTTTTTTCGCCTTCTAAATATGTCAAGTATCAGGGCTGTGGCTGCCATTGAATCAGACATGTTCAGAGAAAGATTTTAGACAACAAATACAAAATGTTACATCCTGGTAGTATATGAAACAGCATTATAAGACTTGCACGAAATATAATTTAAAGGAACAGTGTGTAGGATTTAGTGTCATCTAGTGGTTAGGTGTGAGAATGCAGCCAAATGAATATGAAGAAATCCCCAATTAGAAATTGCCACAGACTTTGTTGGCTAGTCAAAAATGTCTACTGGCGGTGGGATGTAGCATTTATGACCTCCATGTTTTTTCTTAATCATAGTCCTGTTTAATCCTCATACAAGTACCACACATTAAAAAAAGTCTGTATGAAGTGTAGTTACGCTACAACTAATCACTATTACTACTATGTCTTTCTGTCGCTGGCTAACATTTAGGGGTCTGCAAACGCACACTCACTCTTTATTATAGCTTATATTTCAGATGTTACAAGATTGTACATTCAAGCCCTTTCACAACTAATTCATGAGTAGAAATCTCCTCAACTCCGAGCGCACACGATACACAAGCTGTGTAGTAACACCCTCTCATGTTACCAATCTGATTAATGTGTTTAAATTACGCACAAAGTGATCGAGTCCGGAGTCAGTTACCCATGTGTCCCTCGGCTCTACCTTCCAGTCTCACTCATTTTACCAACCCTTCCTCCATTTAAGGTGTTTCTCTGACTCACCGAGACCCTATCGCCTCCGCACACGCACGATGTGTGTGTGTGTGTGTGTGTGTGTGTGTGTGTGTGTGAGACAGACAGCCTCTATCACCGCCTGTCGAACCGTTCTACCGGCTGAAAGCTGAATAAGATTGAGTAAGCCCTGTGGTTTTGGGGCGTCGCCGCGCTTTAAATTACATATCAAGTTGCCGCCTTTGTCGACTCAATCTGTGCCATGTCACTGGAGAGTGTGTGTTGTGTTCTGTGTATTCATGTTGCACAACATACAATCCAGTTAGTCCTCTTTCAGCCTTTGTCCGCTGCACTGTTGTCGGGAAAGGACGATCGTTACGTGTGCATGCAGGCCCATAAATGTCACATAACTATTAAACACGACTCCGTTTTGCGCCGCATTTCTTCATTTGTAGGTGTGGAAGTGACAAAGACGCACACCTCACTTCTGCACTGGGAACGGCCTCGGTGTCTTGTAACTCAGAGTGGGATCATAAAGGTGTGTTGCGCAGACAGACTGTGACTGATGTCAGAGATGGTCTTTTGGTCAGGTGACATCAGACTGAGACGTCCACACAATGTCCCCTTATGTGCTGCGTGACTGTGGGCAAACACGAGTCATTCCCTAAAATGTGGAGAGGAAACAGAGTGGCCTTTGTTTGCTGGTCTCTTAGAAATCTGTGTAGTCAGTCCACTGTTCGGAGCTGATCGTGTCCGTGGACTCCCACGGCATCTGTTGTCTATACTGCGTCTTCGAAAGGGCAAATCTGCATTGAAATCCTATTGGCGGAAAAGTGCTGCTGTACAGCTCTCTGAGGATTTGAACTTTCAGGCCACACCCCGATCAGTGATGTCATGGCAGGTGTTGTTTCATGGAAAACACCTGTTGTCACACATTGGGCGTTGGGGGGGTTATTTCTGCCGACTGAGTCATGATGAGGCCACAACTGAAAGACCAAATCTTTGTTGTGTTTGGAATTGATTTCTGATTATTATTATTTGAAGATAAGCAAACAAAAAAAAGATACAATGAAATTCATTATAACATAAGTTGTTCATTTAAAATGCATTAGGAATATTAAGAGAGTGAAAGAGAAGGTTTTGGGGCTCTCTCCAAATCCTACATTCGAGGGAGTTTCTGTTAAACCTGTTCTTAACTATGTTCTTTTCCTTCTGTAACCATCCCAAATTATTTAAACATGGTTTATCAGTATTCAATATACTGATGTTTTTGCAGTGAGACACAAAGAATTTACTCCAATTGAATAAAAGAGAGAGCACAAATGGGAAACAGTGAAACAGTGAAAGCTCAATACTGATAGGACAGCACCACCTTCTGGATAAAAGCCAGAATAACAATTCATGAGACGGAATCTTACTGAGGGACAGAAAGCTTAACCATTTTTAAAATCTGTTCTTTCTCCTCCAGCCGACAACAAACATGTGAAGTGGCTGCTGGGTCGGGACGGAGACGTGAGCGTCAGTGTGATCGGAGAGATGGACGAGTTCAGGTCCTCCAAACTCCTCCAGAGCCTCATGAACAACAGGTAGGCACACACACACAAAACCCCACAAAGAATCCTTTTAACTGATTTGCTCATTTGGTTTTTTTTGTTGTCATCGACCAAAGTGTGATTAGGAAGTACAAAAGCAGGCTCCATAGCAACAGTATCCGTTTGCTGTTTATAGTAGAAGAAACCCAGAGACCTTTGTTCTGCAGTAGGTTGATTTATTAATGAGTCAATAATGAGAATCTACTACTTCTGTCAAGCAACAAAATCCAGAATGTGCAAATCAAATGCAAAACTCATGTCTGTTTGCTAGATTTTCTTTATTTTAATTTGAACGTGAATGAAACATGTATTTCATCAGAGTTTTATGAGTGACGGACTTTGTCTCGTAGCGTTTCTAAACCAACACATGAGAACACCCACCACAATAAAGCTTTCACTTCCTTGAACAAACGCTCTGATTGACTTTGATAACTGAAGAGTGTCGGTCAGCGAGCCGTCTCCTCGTCCTAATTGGATTATAGAAGTTATTTGCCATTTGACTAACTGGGGGGGGGGGGGTTGATTCAAAGGTTAGGACGGCTGTCTGAGGGACTAAAAATGGTCGTCTTTGTCTTTCCAGAGTCCACACTGATAATGTCCACGGCATCCAGACGGTGGACTTGCTGACAGGAAGAGAGGCCATAGATGTCAGCGTGAGTGCATGTGCTTGTGTGTGTGTGTGTGGGGGGGGTTTTAAGCCTGGGGGGGAGACGAGCCGCGTGTCCGAGTCTCACCATCAAATTGTGTCGTCCACATTCAGGATGACCCGGCTTCCCCACAGGACCGGTGGTCTGAGGAGGACTCCGGCAGCGCCGACGACGACCCGAAGGACCCCGCCGAGGACAGCGACGGCGAGTCAGGCGGCAGCTCGGACAACCACGGCGACTGGACTCCTCTCTACAGGCCCCATCTCGGTAGCCGTGGCAACCGGCCGCCGCTCGAGGCCCAGCTGTCAGACACAGAGAGGACCGGCCCCCAGGACAGAGGTAACAACAGAGAGGAGGGAGGATAATCTATGAGTTACACATTTACTGACTCGCTGTACAGGTACAAGTACTACCACGTTGTAAATATACACCGTTGCATAAAACCCCAAACATTCTAACAGCTAGAGGACTTACATATCAATAGAAATGATAAGAGAAGGTAAGACAAACTGTAAGCAATTAAAAAAAATAATATAATAGCTACTAAATAGAATGTACACCAACAATAGTAAAGGTTTCCCTTTTACAGTGTTATAATATACATTTTATTATTGGATTATTATCACGAATGCGTCAACATCTAAATAGAATTTATAGTTGCTGCCGGTCGAGGTGGAGCTCATTTAATAAACCGATCACATGTTGCGTTTGTCAAATAAATGTAGTGGAGTACAATACTCTGAATGTAGTGGAGCATAAAGGAGCAAAAAGTTTAGGAACCACAGAATTATCCTTAAGTGCAATGCCTGAGTAAATGCACTTACTTTCTTACTAACACTGCTTGCATCGTAAGTCGTTGGTCAGAAACATCATCTACCTGCTTATCGTTGTGCTCCAATGAAAGCCACGCGTCTCTATTTTCGGTTTATTTTTTTCGGAGAAAGATTCGATGTTCTCAACAGGTTTTTTTCAGATAAATAAAGCCTTTATTGGATTCTCTGAAACATGCATTGTCACAGAGCTTAATGAAGGGGTCTGTCACTATTATGTTATATTAACGAGACACACGCTTTTCACAGCTACACAGAACACAGATTACACATTATTACAATAATATAATAATATAAATAAACATGAGCTCAGAGGTGAATAAATCTTGAAAACTCACCCTGCCTCCCTCTCCCCTCCTCAGAGAGTTCGCACTACGGAGGCCGCGTGGCGCAGCTCAGGAAGGCGTTTGCAGAGGATCCTCACAGCACACCCGCCTACACCAAACCCCCCGTACCCACCAAACCTGCTCACCTACAGAAAAGCAGCGCACCCTTGATCCACTCGAACTGAAGGTGTGTCCAGCCCGCGACGAGGCCACACTGCGACACAGAGCCAGGGCTGTACTCTAACAAACCTGTGCAGAAATAACGGCTCAGTTGGACACTGATGGACCGGGATGAGGCCACACAGAGAAAAGGATCCCTCTTTGAACCTGAGCGTTGTCCTGAGATACACTTTGTGAGGCCGCGATGGACGGACCGACCCACAGACGGAGAAACGTCTGGGGGTGGGGGGGGGGGGTGGAGAGAGAGAAAGACTTGAAAGCTTTTTCAACCGAAGTCAACCTGAATGAGAAAATGAAGCAGCTTTGATGTTGCCGAGTTCAAATGCACCCACATGGTTTGTGTGATTGACAGGCAGACACAGAGATGTCTGGAGACACACACACACACACACACACACACACACACACACAGACTGTTGAATACAGGTGGAAAAACACTGTGCTGCACTTGATAAATGAGCGTTAACGTTGAGTTTTCCTATTCAGAAGTCATTAGCAGAGGTTATCGGGAGCGGAAACATGTGTTTGATCAATAACATCATATCCTTCTGTGCTGTTCAAAAGCTTTAAACTGTTTTAAATGTGGTCCATGTAACTTAACAACACGGACCGATCCAGTTTATCAATCACAAGGGTGCAGGTTTTTTGTGGGGAATAAAAGGACTGAATTCACGGTAAATAATAAACTCACTGATTTCCAAAAACAGTTTGCAATCCCTCATGTTCACCTATGAACACACACACACACACACACACCTGCCTCCTGACAGCTGAACCAGGCCTTTAACAGTCTGCTTTCTACATGACGAGTGTCTTTTTTTTATGTGAATGAGTGAACAGGATGTCATGGCGTCACGACTACGACTACGATCCACCAAGCTTGTGGGGAATCAGTGTAGTATTTGAACAGTGAATGATGCTTTGGCTACTCCAGCACACTGGACTTAGTCAGAAACAGTAACTATGAGGTTAATTAGCTGACTCATGCTTTAAAAGGAGGGCTCTTTTATACTCTCTATCATATTCATACTGGTCCAGACTGAAATATCTCAACTACGATTGGATGAATCCTACTGACTTTGGTGGTCCCCTGAGTTGTCCTCTAGCACCAACATGTGGTCCAATATTTTGGTTTATGGCCAAATAACTATTGACATTTCTATCTGTACTTTATGTTCAGGGCTAATGATTAAATATTAGCATTCCAACATGCTGTGCATTGATGGTGAACATGGTAACAATGATATGTTTCTCATTGTGAGCATGTTTGCATGCTGACCTTAGCATTTAGCTCAAAGCACGGCTGTAGACTCTCAAAGTGCTGTGATTTTGAATGAGCTTTAATAAAGTTATAGAAGTTAATTGAGCGTAAAGGTCAATTCTTGACCTTGGAAACAGCCGTTTGAGACAAAATTCTCGTCACAAGGTCCACTCACTTGGCTTATCCAGAGCTATCAGCCGCATCACACAACCGCTATCATGTGACGGGAAATCCATACGGATGTCACACGATAACAACTAAATAATCTCCATGACAACGGAAACAACAGACACCACAATATGTGGCGGAAAAACAAACAAGTTGGCGGGGGTTTTTTCGAGCATCATATTTAATATTTGTTATGCGTTACATTCGGCCCCCGTCTGAAGTTCTGCGACACGCAGACATCAACAGACACTTCCATTGTGAGCATCTTCACTTCCTGCCTTTTGGCCTTCAGTCAGGTCTCCAGTTAGTGAAACACATGACCCATCGGACTGAGTCAGGGGACAGGCTGGTCATGGTCACGTGGCAAACTTGGCCGGGGAAGAAAATTGTACTTTTTGGCCCTTAAAAGCTAACGTGTTTTGGATGACTGCCCTGCATTGTCATACATTTTGGAGGGGCTGCGTCTACAAAGAGCTCCAATGCTGATCAACCAACAAGGATTTAAACACCCTCACACTCCCCCACAGCTCTTTTTGAGTCAGCACTTTAACCTCGTGGTTAACGTCTCATTTCGATTCTAGTGTCTACAGACTGCACTGCAGCACGAAAGGGACATCAGAAGCGAGAAAAATTATAAATCCTTCTTGTAGGGACACGTGATACCATGAGAGACGTAGCAGTACTCCATCTTAAAGCTTAGGAGTGTTTGAGCTGAAGTTACTACCTAACCATTGGATCACATATTCCCTTTACTTGGTCACTAATTCCCTGCTGACGCTTTGCTCCTGCTGACGCTTTAAACTTTTGTAATATACCTTTAATTTGTATTTGTGTTGGGTAATTCCCAAATGACTTTCTATGCATTTTATTGGTGTGAAAAACAATAAATGAATGCAACTGAAAGACTGATTTAATCTATTTTTTTCCTTCTTCTTTTAATTTAACACAGTTGAGTCTGTTCATATGGTTATAGCGTGCATTCAGCACGGGGGGGGGTTGCTGATAAGGGGGAGACACAGAGGAGCGGCCGATGGCGGTCACTTACACAATGATTATCTATTCAGTGGGATGCGTCAGAAAACAGCCCAGCGGAGATCAAACAGGGTGCACAGAGAGCTGATTAGCATGTGGTTTAGAGCGAGACGGAGCGCGAGACGCTCGGGGAGACAGAGCAAATGGGAGTCAGGTCACGGGAAAGCAACACGTCAGAGCCAACTCAATAAAACTTCTCATTCCTTCGCCATCTCCACACCCCGTGTAGCCTCCGTGGACGCGCCTCTGTATGTGGGCGAAGAGCGTACGTGCGTGTGCGTGCGCGCGTGCGCGCTCGCGCGCGTGTGTGTGTGTGTGTGTGTGTGTGTGTCCACCCATATTTCTTGAATCATGTGACTCGACACGAGCAGTCATGCACAGTGTGAAAGGCCCCGCTATATATAGTAGGACAGTGTTGGGTTTCCCAGCGAAGCATTGTAGGAGCCCGGTCATCTTTGTCCCAGAAGAAAGTGCGTACCGTCGACTGGTGTTTCTATTTGCTGAAGGTGTTAAGAGTCTGGAGGTGGATTGAGGACACGAGAAGCAGTTGTGTTTGCTCTTCTCTTTTCTTTTTGTGCCTGCATGATAGCAACCTTCAAAGATCACAATAAGGATTCGACGTGAGAGCAATAAAGCGCATCTTATCTCATTTTTCTGAATGAAGTCATTGTGAAGAGGAATAGTGAGTCAGGAGATCAGTTATAGTTAACAGCTCTGTAGCCTACTAAATGAGTAACAACACCTCAGTGGTGATGTCATTAGATTTGGCACTAAAGTTGCAACGGTCCTCTTTATTTATTCTTAACTTCGATGTTGAAGAATTGATGTGTAAAACAGTTTACTGTGTTTAATTGTTAATGCAATCATTACATTAATTGTAGCTACAGCACTTCCCCCTCGAATTTAGTGAATGTTCAGCTGAACATTAGTAACAATAATACCTGTTACTGATGATAATGGGCACTGACAAATGAATACAACTTGAATGATAAACCCTTTCATATTTCCAAACATGAAAGACTCTTACATATCTTAACATTTAGCACATAACAACTAGCATCAGCTCCCAGTTTGATTCCAGAAAAAAGTAATAAAATAATATATAAAAATACATTATGTTTGGTCTTCAGAAAGTAAAATAAAAACATGACCAGCCCTATTCTTAACCAATAACCTTACAAACACCTAAAGGGATTTGGCATAAAGTAGGTGCTTGTGAAAGACAGATTACGTAGGAAAATAAAAATAAATGGTCAAAATCAAACTAGTAACTAGTCTGGGTCAAGCTACAAAAACACTGATTCCTACATTTCCCAGAATGCAATACGTAGAATTGCCCTCCTCCTGTAAAACCCATGCCCTCAGGCTGGACTCAACTCCCCAGAGACACATGAGAAGACATGCAAATGTTTCCTGGCTTTGGTGCCTACAATTAGTGGAGTTCCCCTTTAAACAAATGTAACTAAACCATTTCAATAGTCACAAAATAACGGATAGACACTTTTTGCAGTTTAAAATAACTGTCTAAATGTGTTCATTCTTGCAGCTACAGACCAGTTTAAAGTCAGCCAAGACATTTTTAGCCACTGCAAAACAAATGATAGTCCCATCAGCCTCAGCTGTAAGGCTAATGTTAGCATGCTAACACGCTAAACCACGAGGGTGAACATGGTTAAATAATATCTGCTTAGTCAGAACATTAGCATTGTGACTTTGAGCATGTTAGCATGCTGACGTTAGCATTTAGCTAAAAGCGCCACTGGGACAGCTAGCAATGCTAGCATGTTTACTTTCAACAACAGTTATACATTGAGGTGGGATTGGGCAGATCCCATTTGGAGACCTTTAGAATGTGCAGCTGTACTGGGATTAGAGGAGATGACATATGAAACATACAGAAGTTAGCTCGTTGTCACTACTTTTTCTTTCCATACTTTTTCTTTTCGGGTATCCTATCTATTATATCTATAATATAGATCTTGCGAAAATGCCATCAGTGCTTTTCTCAATAGTCTGCGTTATTTGAGATTATGAGGCAAATCAATACTGGCTGATATTTTTGCCAAATAGTTAGTCATTGCTGCAATTCAATACCATTGATTATCATTTATTTCATTCATTAATGATTCACTTGAACACTATGCCATACAAATCAAAGTGAAATACCTCATGTAACTGACATGACTGCTCAGGTCTTTATGTGCTAAAGGTGGGAATTATGCTAATTACATATTGCAAGCATTTTGTAGCTCCATACTCACCGGCAGCAATCAATTCCACATCATGAGGTGGCATGAAAAGAAGCCGTTATGAAACATCACTTTATCAGCGTGCTTTGCCTAACTTCCTGGAACCACTGAGCCTTTTAAAAAAATCAGCAGCAGGCTAAAGATTAACAGAATTTTGTGTACACGTTACCTCCGAAAACGAGCACCATGTGAACCCACCTGAGGTTCATTATGTCAGAATGTTTAGAGAGCTTAATCTCTTCTATGTTTGGGTTTTGACCGATAGATAGTCCTTTTTAATTTCACAAGGACTTAAATTTATACCAGTAAGTTACATTTTGAAGCAATTCAATAGTCTTTGTGCTTGTTTGTCATAGGTAGCATGAGCCCTAACCAGGGATGGATGGTGCTGTGGTCGGTCTATTCTGAATCCACCTTTAACAGCTTTAAGGGTCAAAGGTCAAGAGTCCCCTTTGACCCTAGTGTCACCAAAATATAACCTGAGGGCAGATGAGCCGGAGCTTTTCAAGGATGTAAGAAACCATTGTATGTCCGCTTGGGAGTAACATGTTTCCCACGTGTTCAGAAGTGACCACAAATGGATTTAGAGGGCGTAATGAGGAATGATCTCAGAAAGATGCTGTTTCTGCAAAGCTGTTACACATTTTCTAACACTGGGGATACAGCCAGTGTAGGGGAGGGGGAAAAAAAGAAAAAATTCACAATGAGACACAGTGTCTCCAAGCAGACGCAGTGGCCAAAATTTCAAAGGTCTGGCTCGGGAGTGAGGGTCCGCCCAGCTCCAGCGCAGGTTGCCTTTGGGCTGGCAGGTTGTTCCACTGCAGTGTGTGTGAGAGGAGTTTTTTTTCCTCCCTCCGGAGTGGGCAGGGCCGCTGGTGCTAACATATGTAAGCTCCACAGGGGTCTGTGACGGCACACACCGGCTATCTGGACAATGCACACGTCATTAACCTCTCGTCTCCCTGCGTCTCCGTCTCACTGCGTTTCGTTCGGCCTCCGTCGCCGCTCTCTCTCTCTCCTCTCCTTCCCTCTTTGTCTGGGCCCACGCTATCTTCATCCCCTGCTGTCCATCTCCCCGTCCCTTCCCTGCGTATCTCTCTCTCTCTCTCTCTCTCTCTCTCTCTCTCTTTTCTCTCCCCCTGTGGCCTGCTTTTCATCTCTCCCAGTTTTTCACCCCCTCTCCCTCTCCCTCACCCCCCCCTCCCTTCTCCCTCTCTGCCCTTCACCACGTCTCTTTTCTCCCCCACCTCCCTTCACCCTCTCCCTAGATCCGCTTTCCACCCCCCCCCTCCCCTCCTCCTCCTCCTCCTCCTCCTCCTCCTCCTCCTCCTCCCCCACTCCCCCACTCCCACAACTCTCCCTCTCAAAGCCCCCCCCCCCCTCCTCCCCCCCAACCCTCCTCTTCTCTGTCCTCCGTTCAATCCCTCCTTCTGCCCCCCTCCTCCTCCCTTTCTCTCCTGCCATCTTGCAGGCCAGTGGAGCCAGACTGCAGGCGTTCAGGGAGTCACTGGACCTGCTGGGCAGCGGGTGACACAGATTTCCGGTGTGTGTGTGTCTGTGTGTGTTAGCGTGTGTGTCTGTGTGTGTGTGTGTGTGTGAGAGTGTGTGTGTGTGTGCATGCGTGACGAGAACAGGGAGGGGGGATTAAGCTCCAAATCACTAGAAAGGCACCGAAGAGAGAGGGGGAGTGAGGGGAAAGAGGAAAAAAAAAGCTGCAGATCCAAGAATTTGAAATTCCCCCTTTGTCTGGGAGATGAAGAAACACTAGACTGTGGACTTTGACTAAAAGACTGTGTTCCTCATTCAGTGGGAGCGTTGCGTTCGCATGATGCTGGAGCTCGCTGCTTTTCTCCATGAGTTGGCAGTGTCCTGCGTTGGCTGGCGTGCTGTGCTTTCTCTCTCTCTCTCTCTCCCTGCCTGACAAACACACACACACACTCACACACTCACACACATACACACACACACACACGCACGCATACTCAACCCCCACAGATGCACACACACACACACACAGTCCCTCTGCGATCCCCCTGACTGAAGGCACACAGGAAGTGCAGCCGTGGCCCAATTATAGCGTGACACCTCGGGCCGGCCGTTGCCATGGTTACGTCTTCCCTGCGGTCCCCTGGAGTGTGGCGCCGAGGAAGAAGGTCTTATCACATCAGCCATCGTTACGGCAACAAGCAAAAAACCCACCCTGTAGCCTCAGTGCAGCTGCCGGTGTATTTTGTTTATAACGTGGTAGTGTGTGTGTGTGTGTGTGTGTGTGTCTACATGTGATCTACACTTGTGAATAAAAAGGGAAATTGCGTCAGTGTGTGAATAGAGGAGAGAGTGTTTGTTGTTGCGTGTGCGCGTCAGGTTCGGTGTGTTCCAGTGCATGCACCGGACTTGCCAAGGCTGCGTGTAGGTGCGTTTGTGTGTGTGTGTGTGTGTCTGTGGGGTTGCGATAAGGCTCTCAGCCACACCATTAGGTGACTCATAATCCACACAACCTCACACATACGAACACACGTGTGCATGTGTACAACCAGGAACACGGAGGCGAACAGACACACACACCCAATTAAAACGAACACACGCGCGCACACACGCGCGCACACACACACACACACACACACACACACACACACACACACACACACACACACACACACACACACACACACACACAGTAGTATAAACCCAGCCTGTAGACAATTACACATGGCCAATTTCTTTTATTTCAAAAGGGCAAACAGAGCTATACAGTACAAGTTGCACATGAAATAATTTAGCCTCGGCTGAACTCATTCATTTCTTACTGATGCAGTGACGTCAGAACAACAGAAACAAAACTCCCCATTAGAAACAAAACATTTGGCTCCTTTTTTTTTTTAAGTTGAAACACAATACATCCAAACTGGAAAGGGATGTAAAAAAAGACATAATGTTTTCCAGATATTTACAGTCTATTTACAGCATTTTTGTCGTCATCTAAATATTGACACACATTGGTATCCTTCTTTCTCTCCTCTCCAATTCACTGATTGTCAAAAGAAAGGATGGGAAACGAGTGTGGACATTCTCAAACGGAGCTGCAGCTCCTCGTCGAACGCGAGATCCGGAGATCTGCGATCCACAGTCCGAGTGTGTTAACATGGTGTCCTGTGTGTTTGTATCAGCTGCAGCTCCTCAACAATCATCCAACCGGGATCCTCTGACAAATGCTGCCACCACGTACATTACTATCCATCCAAGGCGCCGCTGCTTCTCTCTTGTGCCAGACCCAAAGTAAAGTCGGAGGCCCTTAGATCAAACCCAGACACTCTGCTCTCAAACCCGGGACCTCCCGGCTTCCTCTTCAGCTCCTCGCACTTCCTGTATTTACAGATCTGGTGTCCCCTCTTGCGATTGCGGCAGCTGCTGCACTGTTCGCAGTTTGTCTGACGCCGACACGGTACGCACTCCCCGCACCTCTTCCTCTTCCTTCTCCCGCCGCTGCTGCCGCCCAGGGAGCCAGGTGAGTAGCCCTCGGCCACCAGGCCCTCGATGCCCTCCGCTCCCATGGCCGCGCTCCTCCAGTGGCCTCCCCCCATCTGGAAGCCCGCCAGGGGGAACAGAGTCGGGCTGAAGGGGAACCAGGCACCCAGGAAGGGTTGGAAGTCGGTGCCACATCCAGAGGAGTCCTCCTCCTCCTCCTCAGGCCCCGATCCACCGCCCTCCCCGTCCCCCCTAGCCTCCACAACCTCCCTTTTCGCCGGCTGGCTGCTCTGCGCACCTAGGCCGGCCTGCTCCGTGGTGGCGGGGGTCAGAGCCAGCAGCCCGGCGCGCATCAGCAGCTCGGCGGCGTGGGCCAGGTGGAGCCCGCTGGGCGACTCCCACATGTCGGGCCAGGAGGGGGCACGGCGGGGCTTAGCGTGCGTGGGCTGGGCAGCCCGCTGCTGTGCCGGGGAGGGCTGGATCAGGCCTTTGACGTCCACGGCCGGGGAAGGGGTGGAGATGTAATGGGAGAGGCTGTAGGGGTGGTTGGAGCGCTTAAGGCTGGGTCTCAGTGGCTCATTGGGGATTTTAGCGCTGCTGTGGGCCTGATCTGGGGAGGAAGGGCCAGCGATGTCTACGGCAGTGGACATAGCAGTGGCTGTGTGTGGGGGGTGTCTGTCCTTGTGTGTGCGCGTGTGTGTGTGTGTGTGGGAAGAGAGGTGAGGGAGAAGGGGATTGAAGCCGATGCGGGGTTGACAACCGTCCTGCTGTTACTTCAGCCAAAATGGCAAGCCTTGGCCTGTGTCCCTATTCCCATTCTCTGCAGCAGCCTCAGAGTCCTGGAGAGCTAGAAATGAATGGGGGATGAAGAGAGGAAGGTTAAGAATAGAAATGTTGGAGGGACAAATACAGAAAGAGAGTAAACAAAAGAGATTGGGACTGGAGGATATTTCTCGGCCGGGAGCCACTAAACACTGTCAGAGAATCGGAGTGTGGAGAATCCGTGTTTTAAGAGAAAAATAATATATACATATGTAGATTTTTTTTTAACAAACAAACTGCTCGAATAGAGGCGAACAGGGCCATGTATCAGACACAGTGCATGGCTTGCCCGTGATTTCCGCATACAGGAGGCAGTATCCCTTTAAGAATTTCACGGTATATCAATGCAATCAATAACAGAGCGACAACAATATGCAAAGATATGCGCATATGCGCAGGTCAAATGTGGAGCGCGCTTTTCAAATACATTTTGACGACTGCTGTTATGTGTGCCAGCCAAAGCTTAAGCTCAACGCAGGGAGACTAAATAGAGGACCGTCAAAAAAAAACAGGCTGTCTTTTGTCTGGTATCGACGACGAGTGAGCGAGGTGCGCAACGATGCGGTTGCTGTGGATAAAAAAAGACCAGGGCTATATTCCGTGTCCACGTTTGTACCAAAATGTACCCCGGCGATTGAAACCCGGGACATATATGTAGTTACGCGTCAACGAAGTGAACCCTTATAGCGGGTCGATGGGGGCGCCCGATCGATCGTTTCGCCGCGATTAAGGTTACCTAAGAAGACGGCGCTCGACCGACGCCACGACGGGCTGACCACAGTCCGAGTGGTCGCTGCGACACGGCGCCGCGCGCAGCGAAAATAAGGAGACAAAAAAAAAACCTAAACGGCGAAAATCAACAGGAAGTATCGTCAAAGCGTCTCCCCTTACCTTCCGAATTTCGGCCCGAACTCTCCTGTCAAACATATGATGAAGTCATGAACTAATGGCGTGGTGATTGTAGCGTATATGGACGGCGGAGCTGCCGATTCCTCCTCCACCTCTCCGTCCCGGAGGGTCTGCAAACACTCTGCACGGAATTTGGGGGCGTCGCTCAAA
Organism: Pholis gunnellus; assembly: GCF_910591455.1. Lineage (NCBI taxonomy): Eukaryota > Metazoa > Chordata > Actinopteri > Perciformes > Pholidae > Pholis > Pholis gunnellus. The sequence goes on from NC_136537.1 coordinate 6,951,050, forward strand.
ATGCGAAGTGGACTCTGCAGCCGAGACCGACGTGGTCAGAACGACCCCACGATATCCGAGGGAGCACTCTGAACGCACACGGACGAGCTGTCGGTGTGTGTGTGTGTGGGGGGGGGGCCATAGGGTGACAAATTAAACCCAGCTTTAATATGCATGTGTGTTAAGGGACGTTACTACTCAGGAACAGTGGTCATCCTTATTTCATGATACAGTGTCATGATTAGACATATTAAACACTAACAACTATTTATATAGATATCTAATCCGTATTTATTTATTTTTTAAATCAAGACATGGACATTGTTTATTATACTATTATAGCAATACATATTAAAGCTGCATCTAAATGTATTGTCTTTAAGGTCCATAACTACCTCAATTCATTCAAATGTCTTGTTTACTCGGTGAATACACTTCTGTAATGTGATGTAGACTGGTGTCTATGTGGAGCAGTAGTAGAATGTGTAATGTATAATTAACTTAATTAAAACCACCTGTCTGGGCTTTCAGCATCAGCTTAGTAGACGGCATTAGTAATTAGTGACGGTAACACTGGAATGGCATTAAAAGAGATATCGAGCTTTGTATACAACACACGTTTATCAACGTCATAGTGTTGTAAATGTGTCAGATTTCGCCGACAAACTGGGTGAATTGATGTTTATATTACTTTAACAGCTATTTTAACAGTTAAGAATAAGGCGCCTGAGAGAAAAATAAAACATTGTGAATGGTCTGGATTATCAATTGTATCCACACCGGAAGTCAGTTTCAACCCCCATTACAAGATAACTCTTATTCTCATGTTATGACCACTGAACCTCATTTGCCGGCTTCTTTTCTAACATAAGGTCGACACTATGAAGTCATTATGAAAAACTAAAACGGAATAACTTAACAAATACTTTCTAAACTGTGTTTATTTTCACCAAAACTACTCAGAATTCTCGCTAATTAGCAGTCAAAGTGCGTTGGCCTATTAGCATGAACAGCCGACATGCTAATGTCCCTCTAAAAGCCAAGCTATTCTTGGTACAGTAGATATATATATATATATATATATATATATATATATATATATATATTTATTACGTCTCTCTCTCTCACACACACACACACACACACACACACACACACACACACACTGGTGAGCTGTCTGTTAAAGGTGACTCCTCACGCGGGGACGGCGGAGTCCACTCCACCTCTTGTGAGAGCCCTCCGCTGCATCTGGCACGCAGCCAGATACCTCGTGCGTGAGCTCGTGTGTGTGTGTGCGTGGCGTGCCTGTGCGTGTCACTATGGGAGCAGGGGCCCACCGTACTCGCCTACACTGTCTGGCCTGGACTATCCGTGTAAACACAGCGTCTTCTAGTGGTCACTGCAAATACTGCCACATCTTAAAATGGCCACTGGTGCTGGTGGACACTGCAGCACGGGCAGCCCCCCCCCCCCTCTCACCTCACCTCCAGCCAAGCCCCCCCCCCCTCCCCTCTCTCTCTCACACACACACACACACACACACACACACACACACACACACACACACACACACACACACACACACAGGTCCCACTGCAGTCTCAACACAGGGCTGTTTACTCATTATCCCTGTCCACTGTTAATCCATAAACACACTGCTCTACCTCACTGCTAACAGAGGTGAAGTTGTTCAGCGAAGTGAGTTTGATCCTGTGGGTTGGAAACAAACAATCGGAACAGTTTGCGCCCCCCCCCCCCCCCAGAGAAGCCCTTCTGAAAAATAAACACGAGAAAGCCTACGAATCAGATCACTCGATGAGTTTTATTCACAATGTACAGAACGACAAATCGAGTCAGAAACACCGCAGCCAGTAGAAAACAAATCTAACGAAAAAGCTAAATATATCAATCATATGCAGAATTTTTTAACACTATACAGACTAAATACAAGTTTCCTCAGATAGCAGACAGTAATCCATTACAAGCAGCAAGGTATAGTGTTACAGTGCGTCTTATGGTTGGAGAGGATTATTTCATTGAAAGAAAAAACGGCTATTTATCTAAAGCCGCTCTTAGTGCAAAAATCATAACACGTATACGCATTCATACGGGTTGTGACTCTGGGGCGTGGGCTGTAGGTTTAAATACAAGGCTGAATTCAAATGAAACGTTGGGCCGGCTGAGGCAAAGAGCTGCCAGTAATCAGGGTTCAACCACCTGCTCCACACCCATGGGAGTCGAGAAGGAAGGAGGGGGGGGGGCACAGGTGACACCAGACAGGAAGGTAAAACGCCTGCATGGTGAAATATTTCGTTTCAATCAGGTACGGTGAGAATTTGATCTAAACTCTTCACATTGAGTTGGGGGGGGAAATGCAAACAGCTGATTGTCAAAGTCCCTTCCTAATCTCTCCTCAAATGACCTTTGACTTTTCAAAGTTCTAATGTAGAAACGACGTGAAATCTAAATTCACAACCTTTTCTGCGCTCTCTGGGTTGCTGTTCTGTTGGGCGTCATAGAATCTCCACTGTTTGGTTAGCATTGCGACAGCGTCAAACCGTACCCGTTCGCTGTTGACACTGGTGGCGGCGATGATGATTGTAAATGATTGGACAAACTGAGCGCATGAGAGAGGTAGGGTTGAGGTTTCCTCGACCCGGTGGCTTAAGCGTCCTTCTTCTTGATGATGAGCGGCCCGACGTTGTCCCCGGTCTCATCGTTGTGTTTGGCGTGGGCTCCGTCACAGTACGGGAACTGTAAGCAGAACGAGGAACGTTAGAGGAAAACAATAAGTCCCTTGCACAAAGTTTAAGACCTTTGTACGTTACGATACGAGTGAACACAGTTAGCAAATACCAAACCTCCCAGAATGCACCTGAGAACTATGACAGAGAAACACACAGGTTAGCTGCGTTACCCTCGGCCTCGAGGGGACAGAAGACCTTTTGTTTTTTTTATCTTTGAGATCATCATGAAGTTAAATACGGAAACAGCTCTACTCAAGTCCCCTAAACCCAAGTGGTTAAAAATAAGCAAAATATTCAACTTTACAGACTTAAGCGTTGTGGTAACTTTGATTTTCCTTGTTCTTTATTCAACGTCAATGAAGAGAATTAAAGTTCTTGTTTACGCAAACGACTTCTCTCCATTTCGAGGACACCCTTTGGGTTCATTTCAGTATACGAGGTCTATTATTTTAAGACAAAATGAAAGCTTCCCACTCAGTTAAATTCAGATTCTTACCAAAGTAAAATGAAAAAGTGTTTAATTTAACAAACAACAGTAACAGCTACTGAGGCCCGACCTTCTTTGACTTCCAGCAGCGGCAGTACACGGCCTTGGTGCCGATGTCCTCCATGTCGAAGCTGTGGACCACTTTGGGGCTGTCTTTACTGATGGACGTGTTCACCTGGCCCTTTTTACAGCTGCGCCCGCTCAGGTAATGGCTGACCAGGAAACCTCCAACGGCTGCAACCACTGCGACCGGCACGGCCACCACGAAGTGCTCTGGAGAGAGACAGGCGGTCACAGTGAGCATACAGACACAGAACACACCTTTCTCTGTACCGCTTTCTGTTATGCTAATAAATGTGTGGACGAAATATTAGACATCTCCCAAATTTAACGCAATGCAATCTAATGTTACCACAAACGTTGGCCTCCATTATGACCACAGATGATGACTCAACACCTCTCTTGAGTGACTTGCATAGGTTCATGGTATCCAACTGCCTGTTTAAGTACCATTGGTATGTTAAGTTTTTATTACTAAGTCTATGTTAAACACTGGTTTTCTGTACAATTCTGTAGGTCAAGGCTATTCAAAGCCTGGAATTAACATTTTATGGTGAAATTGTTCTCACTAAAAAAAAAGACACATCCACCTTTCACCCGTTGGAAGTGTAACAAAAACACTAAGGTTTCGGATGGCTCATGGTTTTGTTGTTAAAGACAGGACTTCCTGGGTCTAAAAGAGATCCGTCTTCCTACAGGTTGGCCATGTTGCATCACCAGAGGAAGGACTGCTAATGAACGGGGCCCCGTCTATCAGATGCAGAGGAAAACTGAAAACTTAAGGAGATGCGTGCAGTGGCCTGTCATGTTGGCTTTGTTTATTACAAGGCTAAGGAGAGGCGTATCCAGCATCACATGACGTAGAGCCGTAACACCAGAGGACCAGGGGCCATGCTGTCAGTCTGGATCAGCCAGTTCAGTGATTAGCTGCTTCGCTGGAGGCCATAATACATTAAGATATTCCTGGAAGTAGATGCAGGGATCGCCTCCAAGTACGGCCTCCGCAGGTGGGCCTGGACTGTCAAAGTCACCGCCTAAAGTTCCAACACATCTGACTGGCCAGTTAACTTAGCTAGCTAAGTGGCTGGTAGTCAGTTAACGCAAGGAGCGGTTTTAGAAATTAGAGAACCATTTAAAGATATGTGCGCTTCATATAATAGTCTCAAAACAGCCGTTATCCAACGAACAACTTTGACCGTGAGTTTAGTTGTCAGTGTTGCTAGTCTTGGGTCATGTTAGGATACAGATGTTAAGTTTACGTTGCGCGGCAAACCAAAACACTCATTTAATGCTAGCGTGCTGTTAGCTAACTTGAATACTTTACCTTTTGACAACCTGAATCCCGATGTGGGTAACGCGGGCATCGCTGCTAAACTTGGGGCTGTCATATTTCCCCTGCTCGGTGTTTTGTTTGTGTTCTGCGCTCAACAGCAAGGTCATCCGGGGAGTCTTCCTGAAGTCTGTCAGCTCTACAGGCGCTGTGCTCCGCCTCATACGTCACTGTGTGGCAACCAATCAGGTCTGAGGAGGAGGGGGTGGATATAAAATATGCTAAATAGTCTTCGGCGCACTTCCGGCTTCGCTTTACTGCGACGCTCGTTACATTCTCAAATGTAACGAGAATGTTACATTTGATCCATGAAATGTCTTTCTCTGGATATTTAACATGTAAGGGGTTTCACGTTAACCCGTACAAAGATAAGGTGTCCACGTGGATACCTTTATATTGTTAAATACAATTGAATTATTGACAGTAATTTGACATCCGTTTTCCGAAGCTTTTCACAGCCACATTTTACAATAAATGACATGACTAACTGATTCTGTAATTGACTGCTGTATGTAACCGCTGTGACTTTGCTGTCCTGGTAGATATTTATTATTTAACATTCATGCCGTATTGCACGTCGGTTGTTGCCAGAGGGTTTCAGTGGAGGAGAATCATCTTGATGGCTGCGATCTTTGTCCAGTCCCATTTCCCCTCCGAGAAGTATTTGCTCTTTAAACCATGTTCATGGAAGATGAGCCACAGCCGTGTTTTCTGCGTTTAATTTGATGAACCAGTCTACTCGTTTAACAGAAAAAGGTTCCGTTCCATCTTGAGAAACTTTTTGTTGATACATGAACACGGAGTCGCCACAGATTAAAATGTAATGCACTCCAATTACTTTACATAAAATCACCAGCAGAGGGCCACACAACAATCTACCATCTTGAGCATTTTAAGTTTTGTAACATTTGAAAAAAAGATAAAAAACACTTGAATTTTAAGTGCCATAGCCCAGTGTAATCACCTAGGTATGCTAGAATATATTAATGTAATCATCGTGTAAATGCATTCTTTTAAACCATATATTGAGTTTAATATAAATTAGAGCATAAGCATCATCCATACACCATGCACTTTTAATCATTAATTCTGAACAATTTCAAAACCCTTTACATTTCAGTTAAGTTTAAAAAAAATAAATGTACCAGACACTCCCCAATACCCACAAAAAATGTAACCAACAGTAATACCGTGCACCAGGTACTATTTATCCTGTCATCCATGGATGTGACCTGTGGGACATTTTCCTTTCCTACCTCTGCATGCAAGGGCCCGAGAATGAGTCAACACAGGAATAATGGGTTTTTATTACACAGTTTAATCAACACACAAAGCTCAACGAGCCTCTCAGGTAATTCAATATACAGAGGTTTTGTGCAAGAAGAGTGGGTTCTCCTCGCACCCAGAGCCCAAGCCAGTCCCATAGCCATTTAAGATGTTAGCCTCTAATTTAACAATAGCAAAAACAAAAAACGAAACCAAATAAGAAAAGGAGAAAAAAAAAGCAACCTAAAGAGTTATGGGGGGGGGGGAGATAAAAAACACAGGCTCAACTAAGAAAAATAAATCGCTTAAATACCTGGTCCAGAACCTCCACTTTGTGAGTAAAGAAAAGTTGGCGGTAGTGGTGAGGGTGACATGGGGATTACAATTGTGCGTGCATGTGTGTCTATGTGTGTGTACAAAGGGGTCAACTTAGTTGGGGTTGGGGCGGGAAGGTGGGGGTTAAGAGCAGGAGGTGTGGGGATAAATCCAAGTCCTTTCATAGAATCCAACAGTACACCAAAATAGGCCATGTGCACCCCCCCCCCCCCCCCCCCCCCCAATTTTCCATAGCCTGCAATGATTTCTTTTAAGTATTCATCATATAAAATACAGAGTGCTCTTCGACTCGTGCTAAAACAAACGGCTTTCTTGAATTGCCACCTCTACAGATGGAATTATAAAAGGCGACAAAACAAGAAAGGATGCAGAGTGTAAAAATCCTACTGTCCCCCACTCCCCTAAATAATTAGGGAAATAAAGGGAAAAAAGGATCCCCTCCAAGTTTTACAGATGCTCAAAGGAATGCTTTTAAGGATTAACGTCTGGGGAAGGGGGGGATGCAGGTGAGTGAAAGAAAAAAAAGAAAAAAGAAAAAAAGAAGGAGTAGGGGGAGCGGCAGCCCAACCTGTGTGGTGACAACATGTAACAGAATACAGAAGTCAGGAGAAGGGGCCAGAGGTCACGAGGGAGGGAGGGAGGGAGGGGGTGAAAAAGGAGCAGGGAGAGATGGGTGTTACCATTGCAAGCTGACAATATGTACACTGGAGGGAGGGCAAGTGAGCTGAGAGGTGGGAGGGGAGGGGAAGGGAGACAGAGTCAAACAGAGGGAGAGAGAGAGAGCGAGGGGTGAGGAGAGAGACAGAGGGGAGGTGGGGCAGAGGGAGTTTTACAGGTACTCTGGTGAAGGGGAGGCGTGGCTCAAAGAAAGCACTCCAACGGAAACCAACAAGATCTTGTTTTAAACTTTTCATTTGTTTTGAATGGTTTTTTGTTTGTTTTCTCTTTACGTCTGAAGCTCCCCTAACCTTATGTCGTAGAGGTGGTTGGCCATGATTCTAACCCAACACTACATTGCATACTTTTGTGTCCATTCCCGAGCTATTCTGTTGTACCTGTGAACAAGCAGAAACAGAGAGAGAGGTAGAGAGAAGGGATGTTAGTTGTTTAGCAACATGAGGATTTTGTTACATCTTTTTACAAAAAGAAAAAAGAATCTGTTAGGAAACCTGCGACATCGTCACCTCCATTCATTTCCATGTGCACATTATACGTTTTAGCTGCTATCCTAGCAGCAGCAAAGACGCCAGCTGGCTGCTGCTCTACAGGGGCACAAACGGCTCGGAAATATCTTGCACCAATTTTTTTTTAGAAGAGCTAATGACGGATTGGATGTCCTCTTATTTCGGTTTATCATGTCCCAAGAGCTGAGAGGTGTCTTTACAGATAGACACGCAGCATCATAATGTAGCTGAAGGCACAAAACAAAGAATTTAATGTTTTCTGAGCACATTATATTATTCAAGGCTGCCCTCTTAACATCGATCTAGTCTAGAAGCTCCCGAGTTACATTTTGTCAGTTAAATCACAACCTCTTTTATAGCTCCATCAGTCTTAAAACGACTACACAACGGGTGGAAACCGAGAGCAGCACTGGGACCAGGATGCACACTCTGTATTTCTAAAGTGATGTTTTCGTATCATCGGTGAACATGAGCATTAAAACGCGAGTCTGTGGGAGTTTATTGTGGAGCAGCTTCTCTGCAGGTGGACTGGACTGGAACTGGGCGTCGGCTATGAATAATGCGTTTCCTCATAACCGTAGGCAATTATCAGAAATAATGTTCATAACAACAACAAAAATATCTATGGATCACAAATGCATGAACCACAGACACAGGACAAAATTGAACATTATCACATTTTGGTATATTCCCATTTTAGGCGAGCACGTTAATCCCGTTCGGCGCAGCCACAACTTGTTTGCAAGCTTTTCGGTTGCAAAAATGTCACAATGACGTGCAAAGTGAGCTGCAGCAACTGTGCCGTTGTGTTCCTCCCAAAAAGCCAGATGGATTAATGGCGACACAAGCATTTCCTGGTAAGAAATGCGTCCCGAGTTAAACATAAAAAGGAGAGTTTGAAATATAGTTTGATCAAGTTGCTGGGTTTCATTCAGAGCAGCGGTCTGGGGAGAGAAACCACAACTAGTACCCAACGATGGATGCAGCTCTCCATTTCAGAGGGTGAATACAACAAAATCACCTGAAACTGTAAAGCTCTGCTCTTCATGTTGCATACCTGCGTTGTGTGAACTCACACTACACGTCTTAATCATCTTCCTGACCGGCCAGAACATGAGACTTTTCTGCTCTCACTGCACGGAGCTCACACTGCCCTAAACACGGAAGCCCCAGTCACTTTTGTCCATTGACAATTTCAATAAAGTTTATTCAAAGAGAAAATACTTTATGTAATTGTACTATGAACGGAGAGTAAGAAGAAAACAAGATAAAGATGACTGGAAGATGTAGACAACGCAATCTCAGTTCAGTGTCATCATATATATATATGCAACATGAAAAATAGGACTCCAGTAATATTAAAACAAGCCCATCACAGTTTACTGCGGAACCTTGGACCGTGGTTTTGCTGCAAGATGGCCGACCATCAAGTTTTTTGACCCGTCAGAAATAAATCCGTTCAGTGTCTGCCCATCTTAAGAGACTTATTACTTTTGAACAGTAAGCGTGTGTTTATCTTTAAAGCCACTTCCCGTAGTGTAAACCTGTAGCAGCACATGAGTAAAACCTGCCATCCTTGTGTCGATTGGCTTTGAAAATGTGCAAGATGGAGCTTCTGTCCCCCAGCAGCCAGTCCGCGACGCTGACTTTGACCAGGTCTTAGTGCATCTCCACCCAGGCCGGCGGAGAACTGACAACAAATCCAAAAACATCTGAATGACGCACAAACAACTTACTTTTCCCTGTCCGTCTTGTAGATGCGGGCGATCTCGGGTACTAAGGGGTCGTCCGGGTTCGGGTCACACAGCAGAGAGCAGATGGACAGGAGGACTGGAATGGACCAGTTAACCAATCAGGACTCACAAATAAAAAACGGGAATTCTAAGAATTGATGCCAACTTCCTTCAGATGACCCATGGATGTAAGCCAGGCAGAGTTATAGAACGGTTTATAATACATGTAACTAAGATTTAAACATAAAAACTCTAACATTTACAGCAGGTCCAGTAGTGAGCACTGCATGAGGAGCTCTAAAGCTGACATTTACGGAGAGAGCACTCCAGATTCATACAAGGACCTCTGCGTGTTTGTGGGAAGCTGTTTCATTTAAAAAGGAAACCTGCGCGTTTCCCCTCTTCCTTTAGTCTTAACACGCCGTTTATAAAAACAGTAGCATTTGTCATTTATCTAGAACAATATGAGCAAAGGCCGGTAAAGAAAAAAGAAAAGAGAAAAGAGTCTACCTTTGGAGATGGTGAGAGCCGGAGACCACTGTGATCGCAGAATGTCAAGACAAATGCTGCCGTTGCTGTTGATATTTGGGTGGTAGATTCTCGTGGTAAACGCAACCTGAACACAGACGGAGAGAGAAGAAATGTAGGGGGATGAGGGGGGGGGCAGGTGAGAGCAACAGGAAACTTAATGATGTAAAGCCGTGGCATGTTTTAGCAGGCAAGAGGCACTCGATGTGCCCCGCTGTAACTTTATGTATGCTGCTGCTGCCTCATACGCGTGTCTCGCTCACCTTTGGCGGTTTGAAGGGGTAGTCTGTGGGGAAGTGTATGGTCAAGAAGAAAACCCCGCTCTGGTAAGGACTGTCATTCTAATGCAGGGAGAGAGAAGCCCATTCATCTCATTACTGACCGTGCAGGGAGGACAAAGAAGTTAATAACTCAAAAGTCAAGAGTTCAGGTTCTGAGAGTAAAAGAAATAACATTCTTTCCTCATCTGTGTGAATGGTAATTCCCAGCAAAAACCAAAGCAGTATTAAGGCTGTGACTAAATCAGGAATATGCAAGAAGGGAATACTTACAGGTCCCATTATTGTGGCTTGCCAGTGAAACACTGAAACAAATAAAAACACACAGAGGAATTGTTTAGGAAACACCAAGAACACAACACATGGCTGAGTGTTTGCATAAATAATGCCACATTAAGTGAGCGCGTTTGTTTTCTTACAGTTGAGTAACAGGCTCTTACATAAAGTGCAACCCGGGACAGATATTCTTAGAAGAGGTATTTTTAAACTGTAAATGGTAAAGGGTCATATAGTGGCACTAGACTCACATTTACATTCACAAATAGCCCCTTCTATGTTTAATACCCAAATTGCTGCTTAAGAGGAAATTGTTATCCTGTTATCCTGACATGAAGTAGAATTTTACATCACAAACCGGGAGCACTGATACAAACCATCAGAATGTGATTTGGTAGCATTTAAAGCTGTCCCACTCAAGCATGCTGTTGAGGTCTGAGGGAAAATGTCACGTTGAAAAAAAGCAGAAAAGTAAACCACAGTAATTATGTTTACAACAAGCACTTTCCTGTAGTTTATAGCAGAGCGGTTTGTTTGATGTCGGATGGCAGGAAGTGACACGTTAACTGCTATCAACACATATCATTGTGCTGTGGCATTATATGCTTCTATGGCTGGTTACAGTTAGCGCAACCAATCAATTCCACACAAGCAAACACAGAGATCATTTTTACATCAAATCTATTAATGTGTGTTAATTGTTGACAGATAGATGCACAATAATCAAGAGGTCCATACTGTTGCCACTGTGTTGGTGGAGCAGAATAAGACGAACCCTTAAATGGGAGAAATGATTGCCACACTGAGTGTGACTCACATGACGAGTTCTTCATGAATTAACCAAACTTCAAAATGTAAGAATTCCAGCTGTGTCACCACAGAAGAAGAAGAAGCTGAAGAAGAAGCGATTCCATCATGTCTAACACAATACAAGACCTTGATGTCATCAAAATAAAAAGATATCTAAAATGATAAGTAACTGATTGAGCCAATGCTAATCACAACTAGACTGCATAGTTTGGATTCCAACATGTAATCCTTGTGCCTACATTATGCAAGTGTTCCTGTTTTACCGTCGCATATCTCTCTCTTCAAACACTAGAGTCGTGGCTCTCAGTGAGGAGAGTGGACAAAGTCACCACAAGGGTTCATGTTCGGATTACTTACAGCGAAATGGAAAAGTCCAACCGGCTGCTTTATAATATTCGTTTTTGATTCTAATAAAACTATTTTTTTTGGTTTAACAAATGGCGGTTCGCTTTGCGTGTACATTTTACGACCACTAGCCTCCGCTTCAAAACAACGCGAGCGTGATAGAGAAACATGGCAATGTGTGTGTCAGTCCTGCCTCACATGCTCTGTATGAATGTGTGTGTGAGTGCACTCAGCTGACAAGTTGTGTCCTGCCGAGCAGAGAGTCGTTGTCTATCATTTTGCACAGACAACAAAACACATTACAAATTGCATTGAGGGCACAAACGGGCTACTTCGGACAGCACAGGTGTTACCTTGATAAACACGTTTGTTGGTTTAATGAAAGAGTTCTTTATTTACATTGGACTGTTTACAGCAGAGCCACTAAGACGTCAAAATAACAGGCCCATATGAGGAAAATGGAGGCCAGACTCACACTGTTAATGTCCTTAATGCTGTTGGATATTTTTTGTCCCAAATCATGTACTTTTGTATTTAACATTTAATAATAATCCAGGATAATGCCATTTGATAGTTTGAATCTCTTTCACGAGGGGATCCTGGACGAGGGGTGCATAAATGAAATTTGATGTTGTGGAATTACCTGCAGAAATATATATGATCAAGTTTGGCATAGCTGTATTTGATAAATTATACAATTTAAAACAAATTCATGGGATTGAAGACATGTCCCCCCCCCTTTAAAATGTGAGCTAAAACGCACAAGAAGCCTGATTGTCCTTTACAATATTTCCCAACCTGTTAACCGTCGAGTCAGCGAACTCATTAAATATGCATAGTTAAGATGAATATATGTGGTGGCATAGTGGCATTACAATGTGCCAGAGGCCACCGGATTTTGGCCTTTAACAAATCAGAAGATTCACAAAGGTGGTTGTATTAATTTCTGTATTATATGGCAAGATCAGTTGAGACTAGTCAGAAAAACTTACTTCCCATCATTGTCTAATTTTTCTGAATTTATTACTATATATATATTTTTTAAAGGTTTCAAAAAGAAGTATCCACAGTATGTAAGAAATGTATTTAATCCTATAAATTAAATTACTTAAATTAACAGAAAAAAAAACTTGGTTCATGAATGCCTAAGTGTTATTTTTGGGTCAATCTTTATAGGATAAAAAATATATATTGTACTTTAATAATAAAGTAAAAATCTCAGTCGGCATTTACTCCTACACTACAAAACAATAAAATGATTGCTAGAGAAGAATTCCCCTTATACTTGTCCTGAAAGCAAAAGTGAAACAGGCCTTGTAGCAATAGAGTTGCTTTTATATGAACCAATAGTTTCACAACAGGCAGTCCAGGTATTTCCTGGTTCTGCTTGCTCAAAAGAACAGAGATACTTCCTTAATTTAGTTCAATGCTCTGGACTCCTCACATAAAAAGCCAGCACATCCACTGATGTTTTCGTTTTCTTTCCAAGTTAAAAAAAAACAACTTTGAAGTATTCCAGTCGCAGTCTGTGGCAATAGGAATATTGCGAACATTTTTTCAGATCCAAACTAAACACATAAATCATAACAGATCTGGAGACAATTCATAGTTATCTCGCAGGCGAAAGACATAACCCACATAGTCTGTAATAAATTAGAATAAGCTATACAGCATTTCTTTTGGTGTCATTTTTTGACCAATAAATATTTATTTCTGTGGGTTGAGAAGGACACACCAGGGATTTGTTGACTGAGCACCACTCACACACAGCTACCAGGTTACTGTTGGTTTAGATGATGAACTTACTGTCATCTCCTACTGGTCCTGCAGAACACTGGGCTGGTGGGTCCCGTGCCAGGTCGTTCAACTCCTGAGACAAAACAAAATGACAATTCACTTGATCGGGTCCTGGACAGTATTTCCACAAACATGTCACAAATACAAAAATTCCCAGAAATAAAAGGATCTTCAATAATGTGACATTAATAATCAGAGGCCCAGTCTATTTGGTCGAATAAATCCCTGTTTGTAAACAGATCTGAAAGGCCAGTGCCACTGCAATAGCTACAAAGCCTCACTGCCATAGTAACAACTCACAAAACAATTCCCACTGACACAAACGCACGACAGGAGCACCATGGGCCTTGATTGTTGGAGTGACCGCTATTACATAATAGCATTTCTCCAGGTAGAGCAGATAGAACATGTGACAGCCAGACGGCGATCACGACGATGTGTCTCCAGACACTCTGATAAACAGGAGTGTAAGCTCGTCGTGTGTAGTGTGACGTTACGGTGCCAATGTTAGCTAGCGAGGCTCGGGTTGGACAAGAGAACAGGATGTAAAGAGGTAGAAACGTAATGCTAGCTGGTTAGCCTCATTACGACACGGACTAACGTTACCGGGGGAATTAACAACAACCCGACAAAACACGGCATTCAGCTGTTTTAATCTAACAAACGGCATAATCACGATGTGCTGCTCGCCTGCTGTCAGCAACATGGCATCAGAGGCGAACAACGCGTGGGGCCTGTTTTTACACAACGACACACTGCTAACATCACGAGCGGTCTCCTGTATATCGCTCCGTGTCGAATACAATTACAATGTCAAATAATATCACACACACGACTATTATTCACGACTACTTGAGATGTCTAATTACAGGTTGTGCATTACGAAGACAATATAATGTCAAAGAAAAAAACAGGGATTAGATATACGGAAGCGCAACGTTAGGTTACGTCGATCTTTATCGCTTGGCTGTTACAATTCTACTTACATCCGAACATTAAACCATCAAAATACAAGCTAACTACAAAGAAATGGCAAATCGGTTGATAAAATAAGCGCGAGAGTCCTATCGTTAGCGTCACACCGCTAGCTGTTAGCTGATAACTTATCTGTCAAATCAAGGAGCGGGTTCAGCTAGCTCAAATAACTAATAATTCATATTAGCTACCTTGACTTCCGTATGGGGAAACGAATACCTGATAGCATGAACACGTACGAATACAAACCACCGTTCATTTACTGTACAGATGTAGCGTTAACAGCTAGCGGTACTGTAACGTTATTAAGCTAGCTCGATCAGAAGCTTATCCGAGTTAGCCAACCACCGGGAGATCATGTTAGCCAGAGACAGCTAGCGTTAACTCACAGCTAATATCATGTTAGCTAGAACCGGCACAACTAACACAGACAGTGAGACGACGGTGAACCTATGTGATATAACCAAGAACAGCCGTTATAAGGCTACTTGTAGCTTAAAGAGTATAACGGTTCAGTTGGCCCATTGGTAGCAGCACCAGTGAAGAGACAGGCGGCGCGTTGCTGCTCTCACTGTCGTCACTCGCTATTTAGAGACCGTTAGCTAGTTGTTGAAACAAAGTATAAGTTATTTACTCAATATTGTAGTGTTATTCTCTATTTATTAAACCCTAAAGACAAGTATCACGTGGGCAAGCTTGTAATTAAATCCCCAACGAAACTGCGAAATCCTGGGCCTCGTCGTTCACTTCCTTACCTTGTGAATTCTTTTCAGAGCCATTGTTGTGCTAGCGCTTCTGTCAGGAAAAACGTGCGATTAAAATGGCGATTGATATCACTGCCCGTTGGTACTACTACAACTTAATTATCAGAGAGCTCCGTTACTGTACACTCAATGTACCAATCGTTACCAGAAGCAACCACCGATAAAAATTTCGAGACGAAACTGAAAGATAGAAGGGGTAGAACCGCGGTCCTTCCTCCTACTGCAGCGGCTACCAAATCACTGCGGCCTGTGATCACCAGCAGCAGCAACGACAAGACTTCCGGAATCAGCTCTTCAAAATAAAAGCCCCATGCGTCCAAGCTGAATAAAACATTACGTTTACATAAAACTTTCATCATTATATAACACATTATCATGCTTGGCTTCAAGTTATTTTCTTTCTATGATTTGAACGGTTTTGTTTACAATAATAAACATATTATTGTGCTACAAGAATCCATTATTTTGATATTGATTCATTTGACTTATATTGC
Organism: Pholis gunnellus; assembly: GCF_910591455.1. Lineage (NCBI taxonomy): Eukaryota > Metazoa > Chordata > Actinopteri > Perciformes > Pholidae > Pholis > Pholis gunnellus. Next base: position 6,966,439 of record NC_136537.1, read on the forward strand.
CTCAGTTAATTTTGTTTATAAATTGTCAGAAATTGCCCATCAGAATATTTAGCATTTTGTGGACCTGAAGTGATGTCTTCTCTGAGTGTGCCCAACCAAGAGTCCAAAACCAAGACATAGCAAACATATAAAACAGAGGAACGCAGCAGATCCTCACATCCGAGTAGCTGGACCAGATCATGTTTTACATGTTTGAAAAAACATTTAAAATAAGAGTTGCTAGATAATTTTCTCCACAAAGTTGACTAACTGTTTCACCTCTACATATTATAATATTTGTATTCCTTTATCAGAGACCAATATATTATGTGTTATTAATTGAGTGTCTATGACGAAAATACTGTACTGCATTTGAAACAATAAAAAATAAAACTTCACCCTTTTATGTTGTAAACCAGCCGGCGAAGCCGGAAGTCTCTGTTGGGACGCATCTCTCACTGCGCTACTGCTAGAAAGCCTTCCGCCGACACGAGCACGTAAAGGGCTCACAGTTGCAGTGCAGCCTACAGACGTGGTGCTGCAACTGGCATCATTGTGGGTCCGTGCATGCGGCGATTAGACTGTGTTCACATGGTCTGGACGGAGCCAAAATGTCTACCCAGCACGCATTTTGCATGAGGTAAACTGCAGCGAACCTATGCTGAGACAGTGTTCCACCAGTTATACAGCCTTTACCTTTACATATATACAGACAGTGACATGTATATTGTTACACGTTTTCCAGTTTGTTGGCCGTATTTATCTATATACACTTTTAGGGGAAGTGTCATACAGATGAATTACACCCGGGGTTTGCTCAGCGCGGAGTGATACGGCCAGCGAAACTTGTGATCGCGAGATCTTCGGCACAAGGCACACTTTGAGCTTTTTTGAGGATTTAAACTGGAGCTTCTGTAACTATGGATTACACGTTAGATTTATTGAGCACACATGTACATTTTAAATATGTTGAAAAACATTTTCTTAACTCTTCTTGGAGTGTATGCTACTGGGTGTTATTATCGTGTAGCTCTGCCGTGTCATTTGCATATTTCGAGTGTTTCAGGTAATGTGAAAGGTGTACGTCAAAGGTTGGGCGGGGCATAGTAACTGGAAACTGTAACCTCGACCTCAGTACAGCTCCCTGAGGGTCAAAACACAACGTTTGAGCTTGTTTACTTTACCATCTCTGTAATAATCAACGGTATAGCTTCAAACTGCCCCACGTGGTCACCTGCAGTTCTCCCTGGCACGTGCCCTACCCGCAGTGGTGTACAGAGAAATACACAATAAGGGATTCCTTTTCCCGAACTCATAAACATTACACATGTTCTATGTGTGTAATACATAGAAACACAGATTACACCAATATTCATACAGATTGGAAAGTTAACTCATGATAATTATTTTCCATTACACTATTAGACGTGTGTCAAATAAACTTGAGATATAAGTTAATAAACCCTGCAAACACTGCTAACTTAACACTGCAGCCCAAAATATCTCCGGTTATACTTATAACAGGACATATATGCATTTCATTGTGAATATATTTAAGAACACATTAACATTGGAAATACAACAGACACTCAAGTCTCTATATTTTCAAACAAATGATTGAAATGATAAAGACAAGTATACCATCCCTTATGAATAGAAGTATTTATCTAGATAATCACCATCTATAATGTTTGATCAGTTCTATGGAGCACTGTTGGCTGCACAAACTGTTCACAAAGGGATCAATTTACTAATTTCACGGCATATTCTGCACTCTTTTTAGTCTTGCGGTGAGGAATTTGTCCCTGGTTATGCAGTTGGCCTATCGTACTACAATAGGCATACTGTACACTGTACATGTGAATGTTTTCATCCTATTCATAATTGTTCTTCTGCTCTTATGAAATCTGTGGACAGCCGTCAGTTGAAGCAAAACAAGCTAAAGTTGTGTGAAAAGGCAGAAGGTTGTAGCACTGTTTGCCAACTAAATAAACATTAGCTATTACATTTTAGGATATTTCGTCACATCCATTGTATTTTTGCACTCTGGGTTGGAACACAATATTAGCATTACCACAGTAGTGGTAGCAGTAGTACGAGTATAAATAGTAGACAAGATCTACATATATATATTTATATATATATATATACTCTATATAGATCCTCCAAGTATATACATTCCCAAACCACCACTGACCCACCCCCAAACCGTTCATCTTGGATGATGTTGCAAGCAGCAGAAGTTTTTTCCACGGGGTCTTGTGACTCTTTCACGTCCGTCACATGTGCTAATTGTGAACCTGCTCTCATCGGTGAAGAGAACGGGGGTGCCAATGGTGAACCTGCCAATTTTGATGTTCTCTGGCAAATGGCAATGGAGCTGCACGGTGCTGGGCTGTGAGCACAGGATCCCACTAGAGGACGTTGGGCCCCCATGCCACCCTCATGGTGTCTATTTCAGTATGGTCAGAAACGCACGAGTAGTCCGAGGTCATTATGTTGTGCTCTGGCAGTGCGCCTCCTCACACAAAAGGAGCAGATACCGGTTCTTCCGCTGGGTTGTTGGCCTTCCACGGCCCTGTCCAGCTCTCCTTGTGTCATGGTCGTCTCCTGGTATCTCGTCCACGCTCTTAAGACCACCTAACCACCCAGGAAAGGAGAGAGAAATAGTCTGTGGCCCTTTTTGGGGGGTTGTCTTGCTGTTGCCTCTCCTGTCCACCTGTCATCGCTTTAATTTGCACCAACGCAGGTCAAAGTTATGTTCATTTCTTTCAAATCCCATGCAGTGTGCCATCAATTTATCCCCAAACAGCAGTGTTTGGTTTGCCACTTTTTTCATTAAGATCCAAGTTAAATTAAAACACCTTAGGTTCATGTTCATAAATACATACAAGATACACCTAGACTGCCCTTTTTAGAGGGTATATGTGAACATCTTATATAGTTTGCAATGAGACGTTGCTCTTTCAATAGCTCTTTCTGTTTTTGCCCTAATGTTGACCTAAATTGACTCAAATAGGGAAAAAACAACTTTGATCATAATTACTATGTAATTCATTTAGAGTTTATAAATGTATTTAAAACTGTAGCCGGCAGCACTTGAATTCTGAGTTGTAATCCAATTCAATGCAATGACAGCTTTTTTTGTTCCTTAGTCATTAGCAGGGAATGCACAGGTGTAACCAATGTCACTACCGATGGCTCTGTTCCATGTACAGGTGGGTCAGTGAGTCACACCAGTGACAGGCACATAAACACAATGGAGCCTACTAGTTAATGTTATGAGTCACTCCTGTGTTTTTCCTGCTGGGCCATGTCGGAGTGAATATCTGCTGTGAAAACAGGCCGACAGCATTGTTTGATTTTGACAATGATGAACTAAGACCTAATTCAAGCTTTACTCTGAGCTTAATGCTTAAAATAGAATGTTATAATGTTAGCATTAAAGCCTCCTATGTGTACATTATTTTATGTGTGCATTTCTCATCTTTCATATTATTCTGAAGGCCTAAGCCTTTGTTTTTACAGTAAAACAAATGGAACGGTTCCTGTGAAAATTGGTGCTGTATACCTTTTAGTTGTTTTTTTCATCCCATTCATCTCAGTGTCCACCAGTCAGATCTGTGTGGGGTGTCTTTTTGAGGAGTGGGGCATTTTTAAGCTTTTATCACAGACTGTAGAGATGCAATGGCTGGACCCAAAATAGGGACCTTGCAATTCACGGTTGCTGTCCACAGTGTTCTTTTTGATACTCCTTTGTAAAAATGATCAAATCTTACAGAGCTCAAAAGGCAGCTGAGTCCATTTAGGTGCAGCTGATGCTCAGAAACGGACATACTGACTGGACATTGGCTACTCTAAAACGGACAAAGGCAGAGGATCACAGCTGTGCAGATGTGGAAGCTACAATTTGCTCCTGCAGAATAATGCCGGTTTATCCAATCTGACGTGTACAGCTGAGCCTGACAAAGGGACTCAGACGTGTAGCCCGCTAGCTGACCACTGTACAGACGCCCTCAGATGCTCAGCAACATGGCCGGTTGTTTGGGGCCACCTTCTGGCCATGGCTGCACATTTGGGCTCACAGAAGGCTTGGTGGACACTGTTAACGATGTATGTGTCTTTTTAGAAACACAATCTATTTGTGTTATTATTCAAATATATGTTTACAACATATTTTTTGTATCTGTATTCTATCACTCAGATGTCCAATAGACGGAGAAGACATTTGATCAGCTCCTTGATCACCTTCATTTCTTTTATTAAACTTTAATCTTGTAAAAAAACAACACCACTATTAAAGGCCCACGTGATCTTCTGTCAAATAGCCTATCTACAGCTACAGGCCCACGTACGCACAAACACACTCCACAGAGTTGTTGTTAAAGGGGGGGGGGGGGGGGGGGGGGGGGAAGCCCCGTAATAAATACCTCCACAGGATGGCAGTACAAGTCCGAGTGTGCCTTTTTTTTAAATGGGTGTGCGTTCCTGCGTGTGCGTGAATCTGCGTGGGAGTTCCTTCCTTCGCCATTCCGGGGTGTTGCCAACCGCACGGCACCGCCGAGAGGCGTCCTGGAGAGGCAGAGCCTGCATGCGCTCCTGTCCTCTCTCCAAGGCGTCTCTTCGCCCTCTGACCTCCAGAGTCCGCCCCCACCCTCCTAGTCCACCACCAGCTACCCCCCCCCCCCCCCCCCCCCCCCCTCACACACACACACACACACACACACACACACACACACACACACACACACACACACACACACATCTCAAATAACAAAATTCGGGGATCCAAGCATGCCACAACGGCAGCGAGGTGTCCCCCTATCCTCCCCCAAAGTCCCCGCAAGCGCAGCAGCTAGGCTTCCCCCTTTCGAGAGAGCGCGGAGACTCCACCGAGTGATGCCACTGCTGCAGCGAGAGAAGCAGCCAGCCAGCGTGCATATTCTCGAAGCCCGTTGGAGGACTCGACACCACAGTTCCGGCCCTTAACAGAAGAGTGCGAGAGAGAGAGACTGAGACCCCCCCCCCCCCCTCCCCACCCCCACCCCAACCCCAACCCCACATCGTCTCCGCTCTCGTTCCCGTCCCAGGACTCCAGGATGTCCGACTGCAACGCAAGTCCCGCCGACCGGGTGATCAAATGTACGCATGCAAGATCCTGCACGGACAGTGAGAGCTCCGTCTGTGCCAATAATCCTTACTCATCCTTTTTTAGTTTTAAAGTTTGCATATCTGACGTTGACGTCTTATTCGCACGTTTCTTTTTTGCTTTGAGTCCATACATTTTTATTATTATTATAGCACCATAATAAAAGAAGCCAATTTGGCTATCGAGTCCCATGTGCCACTCCGAAGCTTTTAGGGGAAGGAAGGTGGTGATGGACGGGAAGGGGGGTAGGGGGGAGGGGGGGTATCCTGTGCGTTACGCCATGATCAGGGTCTTCCCTAGTTATACCATTAGAATTCACCCCCTCACGGAGGCATTATCCCATTTTCTAACAAGGGGGGGAGGGTCTCTTCCTCTATGTATAGCCAAAGCCATTATGTGCGACACCCTCCGTGCTGCTGCATGAGCTCCGTTTACGCGCTCCACTCCTAGCGGTGGTTTCGTGTTACTGAATAATACCCTACAGAGACACATCCAAGAGAGCGATAGAGGGAGGAAAGAGCAGGGAGGGAGAGAGGGAGATGAGCATCTTGTTCCAATGAAACATCAAGCAGTGTGAAGATGACAGCGAAAGGCAGACATAAAGGTAAATAAACGTTACGCATAACCTGCGATCTTTGGTGTTGTGGTGCTGCTGTGGATGGGGACGGTGTCACGGGACGGTGTTGCATGTAAGCAACGATGTAAGGGGTGAGAGAGAGAGGGAGGGCAAGATGCTATGGGGGACTTGTCACTCGGGGACTCAATGATTTTTATTTTGTATAGCTTTTTGTCTTTGTGTTCATTTACTGTGTCTCTAGCTGCACGTCGTAGTGGCGCCCCCATGTTGGATGTGTGTGTGTGTGTGTGTGTGTGTGTGTGTGTGTGTGTGTGTGTGTGTGTGCGTGGGGGGGGGGCTTGTTTTATTTTTCACCCAATTTGAGTCAGGTAATTGAATTGTTGAAATGGCAGGTAGGCTGACAACTTTGCCAGGCCGAGTGCGCACCTCCGGACCCAGTGCGTGTGGTTGTGACTGTAGGCCTATTAGATGGAATCTGCCTGATGTTCGCTGATGTGCCGTTTAAAAAAACAAAACACGAGTGCACATGACGGATTTACCAGTGGTTTCGAGTCGACGTTTTCTCATTAAGGCTTGAATGTCAGCGGGTAATTGTGCTTCACCCCTACGCATCGCTCCTCCACATCTGTCTCCGTAAAGGTCTCCCTGGCTCCCCCCACCCCCCCTCTCTCGTCTCCGTGTCAAGCGAGAGACAGAATTTAGTTTTTGGGGATGCTGCGCAGCGCATCCGAGCCCTTTTGCCAGACGATGATTATGCATACCGCCCTAATGGTGTTATTGCATCAGTGGATTATGGAATATTTAATATGTTTATGAAAGTGTCTGTTTCTGCTTTTTACGCGTGGGCGGCTATATATATATATATAACGTTATATATAGGAGAGGCGAGGAGGGGCTCCGCTCGAGTTATGATCCACGGAGCTTGCACAGATTGTCGTGCTTATCGGGTCACAACGAGACTGGCATGGCTTCCACGCACGCAGACTGTCACATGCGACGATGCCTGGCTCCCCTTAATAAACTCGTAAGGTCTCTCTACCGGAAGAAGCGGAGCTGACAGTTAGATGCGTCGCTCGGGCATGCCCCGGTATTCCGTGCGTGCGTGCGTCGGCGCTTGAGAGAGGGGGGTGGGCTGGGAACGTGGGGGCTCGTGCAGTTTTTGCACGTAGGACTTTAGGACTGCATGTGCATATGCCTTTAGTGTGTGTGGAACTGGGCTATATGCTGTTGTACAGGGTGAAATCTGGATTCTTAAAAAAACAGAAAAAATAGTGGAACCACATTAACACTGACCCCCAATCCATTCATCAGTTATCGGACTTTACCCACAAACCCCCATGTGTATTTTTACATCTTTATTTTTGTTTGCATGCATTGTAATGCAGCTGGGCAACTGGAGCTCAGCTGCCTTAACACTGGAACAAACAGCCTATATGCTCATGCATCATCCATCACACACACACACACACACACACACACACACGCACACACACACACAAATAAATGCACCTTCCATAGTAAATGTGCAGCAAAACAACACAGCCATTCATCAGTCAGGTGAGAATGATTTAGTGTGTATGGTGCTGGAGAGAGATGGGGTGGCATCAATCAAAGAGACGTCACTCTTGGCGGATGGACTGTGGCCCGGTAGTTCCCCACGTTATGGATTTTAGTGGTATTCAGCGGGGGGGGGGGGGGGGGGGGGAGTGCACGGTGACGGAGCCAAAAGGACAACGCATACCGAGAGGAATGGCAGAGAGTGTGGGGGCGAAGTGAGGGAGAGAGGGGAGGAGAGTATGTGACAAGGCCACGGAGGAGGTGAAGTAGCTGGAGCGAGGAAGAGAGGAGCAGAGGGAATAGAGGAAGAGATGGAGAGAGAGAGAGAGAGAGACAAGGGTAGCAGTAACACTGCTGCGTGGCAGGACAGCATCCTCTGACTTAACCAATGGACTTCTCACACCCGACTTGATTCACTTACCATGCGAACCCGTCTGTGTGTGTGTGAAAAACAAGCAGCGACGGAGGCAAAATGTGAGAATGTGACTCTTGCATAAAAGTTTAGTTCAATAACTTTAAAGTAGTCTCCGCCAAACATTGCCTTTACGTTAAGGTAGGCTTGAACAAGGTTTTTTTTTTAACGAGATTTTGTAGAATACAATAAATTCTGTTACTGCACATGCCGGACCCATACATGTATCTACAATAGGGAAACAAGGAAATTCATTTACCATTAAAAAGAGACATCATGCTCCTAAAGGGCAAACCTGTACCCATGAGTGAACAGCAAGGAATCTTCGGTGTGCAAAATTTGGACTTGATGTTATCTGCTAACAAGATCCCGGTGGTATCGGTGATGCAGCGAATACGAACACATACATACAATGCAAACATGGAGCTCGGCAGGATCTCCCTCTCCCTAAGATCCTGACTCCTGACTCCTGACAGTGTAAAACCCGGAAAGGCTAATGTTTGATTCTTAAACATGAAAACACCAACAGAACGCTCCTCCCAGATAATAAGCAACACGTCACTGCCTCTGCCTCATAGACCGTTTTCATGGCAGAAGCACAGGTGTAATTAACATCAGCGATGGCTGCATTCCATATAAGTGCCAGTTTCAGGTTTCCTGGTGTTGTGCTTACACTCACAGAGCTTAGAGCTTACTCGCTGTGGAAAAGGTCTCTTGGCAGTGTTGTCTATAGGAATGGTGCGACCAGTCAAGCCACGAGGAGCTCTATCAAATAACAGCACCACACATTTCGTGGTTGCAGCTTTGTCATTGTAAATGTAATACCTGAGATGAAGCAATTTTGAGCTATCCCTTTGGGTTTGGGTAACTGATGATGGACATCTGTTTTAATGTTTTCTGGATCATAGATGAAATGATTAACCAATTGAAAGAAATCCCACTGTGACCCATTGGATACAGCAGCGCATTAGAAGGTTGAACAATCAGTTGAAACACATGCTTCAAAAGACAAAATATATTTCAATACATTGCAATCCAATTGCCCCCGACTCATGGTGGATAATGTGACGTGTCAAACACAGGTGAGACTGATACCATTTATCATGGCTGTGTGCCATTTAGCCGCTGCAGTGTGGAGGGCCCTGGTAATGTGCAGGCTGGCTCTCTGACATGGCCTACTGCTTCACCTAAATGTAAGAGGCCATTAATGTTAGTCAGCTGTAGGCGACTGTGGCTAAGTGGAGAGCAGGGCCGTCCTTCAATCAGAGGATCGGCGGTGGGATCCCCGGCTCCGGCTCCACTAGTCGCATGTCGATGTGTCCTTGAGCAAGACACTTGACCCCAAAATTGCTCCCGTAGCTGCGCCTACGGTTTAGAAATGTGATAGAATCTGAATTGTAAGTCGCTTTGGATAAAAGCGTCTGCTAAATGACTGTAATGTAACGTAATGTAATGTACTTTTCTTGCTTTGACAAGTCAAACTGTACAGTGTTAGAGAGACATATACAATCTAAATGACAATAGAGTTGAATCAACACCTTTCTGACTGAACATTGTGAGCGAAATAAAGAGGATTTAATGCATCTGATTTCACAGGTGCAGCTAATATAACTACAAACTCAGTGGATAATGACTGTAATGATACTTAAATTACCATTGAGTCTGGAGTTTATAGCAACACGCATGTAAACAAGGCATAACTGCACGGGTTTACCATTATCTAATGTATGAAAATGAACATTTTAGTTAGCCTAAATTGAGATGGTGTTCATCTTTTTCTATTAAAGAAAAGGTAGACCCAATCCTCACAATTGGACTATCTTTGCTGATTTGTCTTCATCCCTTAGAGGTGCAATATACGGGATTCAGAGCATTAATATAGTAGAAAACAACTATTTCTTACTTAGATTTAGTGGAGCAGAGAATGACTGTCTACCTCTGTGGCCCAGAGGTAGACAGCCGTCCATCAATCAGAGGATCGGCAGATCGATCCCTGGCTCCTCCAGCCCACGTTGGAAGACATTGTACAAGTTCAATACCATTTACCAGTCACCATCCTGTTGTAATCGAAGTGCGCATGCTTTAAGGACATGTGAGCGCGGTTAGCTCAAGGTTGCCGCTTTGTACCACTCTCATTTGGCGGTTACAGCTGATAACGTCATCTAGACCGACGGCGTCGTCGCGGATGCAAAGTATCTACCCACCTGTTCCCCCTCAGGTACACACTTTTAGCTGTCTGCACTTTTGCCGTTGTTTGCGCCGTTACCTTTGTTAGCACCGTGAGCTGCGAGCCGCCAGCTCAGCAGTCGCCATGTTGAGAACCATTAAGGTAAAGCAATTAAAACGCTCCCAATCTCGCATTGAGCCCCTTTAAATAGCTCAGGAGAGTTTAAATCCAACAAACCCTCCAGCCTCAGACTTGTAACTTTTAGGATCGTATCTGTCATATGATTACTTAGCATGCTGCACTGTGTGCTAGCTTAATGCAGGACAGAGTTTTTAAATGTGCCCTCACCAGCAATCATATCCTGAAATAGCAAGCATTAGTAGAATCCCTTGTTTGAAACCGATGGCTGAGCTCCCTTGCCTCACCTCGAGAAAGTAGTCCCCAGTAAGAGATAACAATTCAAAGTGCAAATGGGGATATTTACCGTTTACAAATTGTGACCTCTTAAACATATCAATGGATGTCTGAAGAGTGTTCACTAAAGCCGAGTGCAGCCATATCCAATATGCACACATGCATGTGTGCACTCATGCATTCACAAACACTCACACTCACACACACATTACCTCTGGCAAGGCTCGGGGCACACTGGGCATATTTCCTTTTAGTGTAACATGCTGTCCCTTTCCCTCATAGTCCTGTGTGTGTGTGTGTGTGTGTGTGTGTGTGTGTGTTGGATTTTGGTGTTATCCTTGTGAGCCAAGGGTCCCACCTTGACAGGTCTCTGTGAGTCCTGTGGGGAGGGTGGCAGGGCAAGGCCTATTTATAGAGAAGGTACTCCAGAGAGAGAGAGAGAGAGAGAGAGAGAGAGAGAGAGAGGGGGATTGTCTAATGAGGACAGGCTGTTAGGGGGTGGGCCGTTGTATCTGTGTGTGTGCGTGTGTGGGTGTGTGTACACAGATGGTCCTTCATGTGTGTAGTGTGCATTAATTGAACAACTTCAAACGCATCTTTAGTTGTCCCCCCCTACCACCAACACCACCTTCAAAGACCCGTGGATCTGTGTTAGCTGATCTGGGTCAAAGATGGTAGATAAACACGTACACACACAACGTGCATGCCAACGGTCTCATATCTTTGCTGTCTCACACACCCCAATTTTTCCTTGCCCTCTTCTCTTGTCTTCTTATTTGCCGCACTCTTTCTTTCATCCCTCAGTTTCTCCCTCCTTCATTTATTCATACAGAGACAGGCAGCGGGATGAACTGATCAGGGGAGATGTGAGTGTGTGTGTGTGTGTGTGTGTGTCTGTGATCACTTTAGATGAGGTCCTGTAGAGGGCAACACATCTAACATACAAACACATACAGGCATGTTCATTAGTTCTGGTCGATGCCGCTGCATGAACACCAGACAGATAGTCTGCTCAGACACAGTATTGCACTGTAATGAACTGATTAGCTTGTATATAGCACATGTGCTGTTTATACTGTACATGCTTCTGTCATTACTTTGTATCCGTTGAACATTGAATATTAATTGCTCAGCACCAAAGATGATTTCCGTTTCAGTTATCTGACAACCAGTTGATTGAGGAGAGCACGTTTGTTTGTTTTTCTATACCTATTTAGTCCTATTTGGCAGCATTTGGAGGACAGACACAAATGAGGACAGATGGATCATGGGTGACTCCTACAGTCATTTCTGCAATCTGTCTGCTCTCGCTTGCAGTCACTTCCTCCATCCTGCACCAGCCCCTCTCATTGTGAATGGCGTCCCTGTGTTATGAAAACTGATGGAATATCCCATAATTAACTTTAGCCATTAGGGAGGATGCACACCATAACGAGATGATTTTGATCAGATTCTGCTCCAGTTGGGCTATTAGGCCAGCCCAAACAAATTTAGCAGATTTGGTTGAAAGCTATGTCATAGCTTTTCTCTCAGGCTCCCCCTCACTGCGCTGTGATGTGGAGATTTTTGGCTGAGCTGGCACCTTTGGCGCGTAATAAATTCCACACCGGGGAGTTCAGCTTTGTAGAGTGGGCCAGAACACAAAAACAGTACATTAGGAAGAGGCTAAAACAGCTTTCACCTCTTTGCTCGTCTTACACACAGCCATGCATCGTGTGAGTGGCTGCTTGTTGTGCAAAGGGTAGTTCAGTTTTCACTCTTCTTGTCTGCACTTCAGAGAGTTGTCTTCACTGTGTTCGTCATCTGAACTCAGACCAGGCACAGCTTGGACTGTACTGTCAGAGCGTAAAGTTCCTTCACAAGGTTGGAACAAATCGAAAAGTGTGAGAGCAGCATTTGAGAGAAATAGAAGTGTGGCATTTTTTAACTGAGCTAACCGTACATAAAGCTAACATGAACCTGACACTGCTGGTATCTGATTTGGAATGATTGCATCCCTTTTCATGCAGTATTTATTTTTATTTCATGCATTTATTAGGACAACACACGATCAACATTTCTGTCTGCGTCAGTGTAAGCCGGCTGGCTAATTTTCATCTGCCCGTCGTCAGCGAGGGTCGAAGGGTACAGATGACCCCGGCCCAAGGCCTGGGAGGGCCCATGCAAAGGTCTATGGTTGAACCTTAAATGTGATCAAGTACAACAATTGATTCACTGACTTATGTCACTGACAACACAAGTTATATGTATCTACATGATCAATTAATGTATTGCTCATTAAAACACAAAAATGTCCTAATGGACTGAAAGCCCATTTGTCCGACAGCCTGTTATCCCAAAAACAAACTAATTATCTAACTATCCAACTAGAAAGGTGCAGACTCCAGATCTCTGCTAGGTGTGTTTGCAACGACCACTGCTGCATTGCTTGATTGAATGAATAGAACCTACAATTGGCTGACCCCCCCTGTCTACACATCAATGGGCTGTAAGATGTAGTAAAACACTTCATTCAAACTAGAAAACAAGCACAGATGAATGCAGGCAATCAGCTCGTAGTCGTCGTACAAGACATTTCATACAATCTTGCCAAAACTAAAATTAAACTCACCGAGCTGTCTGCCCGCTTAGCAGTGGCTGAGTTTCAGAGAGGCGCCCAGCATTGTGTGTGCTAGGTCCGTTTGTCGTTACAGTTGTGTGCGAGTCACGCACACACTCACACACGCGACCAATCCTTTGCATATCTCATCAATCTCCATCCTATCTTAAATTTATTTAAAGTCTTTTGAAAGTGGAGCATTCATTTTTAACATTATGCTGGATAGTTAAATGAATAATAATGCATCATATTGTAATTAGTATTCATCGACAATGCAACAAGCAGCAATACCGTGAGCCAAACTAATCAGAATCAGAATCAGAATCAGAACCGTTTATTGCCATGGTATGTTGAACATACAAGGAATTTGACATGACGGGAAGGTGCTTAACATTTAACAATCAACAACAACAACAACAATCAGTGCAAGTAGAAACAAAATAATATTAATATTGGGATATAAAATAAAGTAAGATATAAAATAAAGTGAAACAGAATAAGGATGAAATATAAAATAAAGTGAAATATAAAATAAAATATAAAATAAAGTGCACAAACGAACCGATAACAGGACTGTAAACAACGAACAGATAACAGATAACAGAACTATAAACAAGTAAGATGTGTAGTGTAAAAGTGTCGAGTGAAATACGGATCGAAGGGATGCAGGGGAGTGACCGGTAGGAATTTTTCCTGGGGATGACAGTCAATGGGGGTCCCGGGCTCTGTTAATGAGCCCGACTGCGGAAGGGAAGAAGCTGTTCATGTGTCGGGAGGTCTTGGTCCTGATGGACCTCAGCCTCCTGCCAGATGGGAGGGGCTCCAACAGTTTGTGTCCAGGGTGAGAGGGGTCGGCTACAATCTTTCTTGCTCGCTTCAGGGTCCTTGAAGCGAACAAGTCCTGGAGGGACGGCAGATTGCAGCCAATCACCTTCTCAGCAGAGTGGATGATGCGCTGCAGCCTGCCCTTGTCCTTGGCTGTGGCTGCAGCGTACCAGACCGTGATGGAGGAGCAGAGGATGGACTCAATGATGGCTGTGTAGAAGTGCACCATCATTGTCTTTGGCAGGTTGAATTTCTTCAGCTGCCTCAGGAAGTACATCCTCTGCTGAGCCTTCTTGGTGATGGAGCTGATGTTCAGCTCCCACTTGAGGTCCTGGGATATGATGGAGCCCAGGAAGCGGAAGGACTCCACCGCGTCGACGGGGGAGTCACACAGGGTGATAGGGGCTGGTGGGGCTGCGTTCTTCCGGAAATCCACAACCATCTCCACTGTCTTTAGAGCGTTGAGCTCCAAGTTGTTCAGACCGCACCAGGTCACCAGATGATCAGTCTCCCACCTGTAGGCGGACTCATCCCCACCAGAGATGAGTCCAATGATGGTCCCGACTCCCCGAACGGGCACATGCTCAAGTTGTTCCAAGTTGTTTTTTTCCCTTCTACTGGTGAAGGTATGACTTTGCCTCATATTACTTGTTACCTTCATTGGTTGGGTCATTGGTTGGGGTTAGGCCACGGCAGCGTAGGGCAAGGCATGCCTTTGTTAGGTTAGGAAAAACAATAATCGCAACTGTGTTATTTTGCATAATGATTAGCCATGTACTTCTGTTAGTTGCATTTTCGGAACATTGGAGGTTTGTTTTCAAGATAACGGGCTTTCGAACAAATGGGTTTTTAGTTAAGGGACATTTTTTGGACTATTGTTTTTTTTTTTTAATTATGGGCCGTCGGAACAATGGCATGGCACCGATATTTGTGTAAATTAACCCTTGTCCTTGCTTTCAGTTGTTGTAAGATGTGGATTTACTGTTTGTGCCAGTCCATGTTATTCGCATACTACTTATATATTAGTAGCACTTCTCCACTACTCTCCATCAGCTGATATATGTTTTCATGGTGTTTTGTGTTAGCATAGTAGCTACCTTGACATTTCCCCTCTTGTCCTCTCTACAGGTGGGTCTGAATGTGAATAATTTAGCTTGTGAGCTGCTAGTCAGAATTTTAAACTACAACTGTTTCTGTTTTTGAATGTGGTGTCATGGGCTAAATGTATTGGAATTCATTTAAAAACAAATTGTGTAGCCAATTGTCTTTGAGGACACTCAAATGATATGTTTCAAACTAGAACGGTTATTTGCAGGATTTGGTCAAACACTGCTTGTGTTTTAGTGCTTGCTTGAGTGTGTGCATCAAGCTAGCAGGATTAGTTGTCCCATTAGTTGTGACATCAGGCTAACATGAGATTTTGTGTAAGAATAAAATAATTTCTGAAATCATCAGAATGAGCTAAAAAAGTGAAAAAACATCTCTGTGCAGCATGATAATATCAGAGAATAGCTGTTCACCATAAAGTACTTGGTGTAAACTGATTCAGTTGTTTTCTAGTCTATGTGTATGAGGTGGCAACAGCAGAGAAAACAGTCAATCCCAGCTGCTTGTTTTCTCGCTGCATAGCCTGGGTCATCGCTCGTGCTTTCATGAAACCGCCCAGACTTATGATCGAGCTCTGGTCTCACTCAATGACTTGAAACTAAATCAACATTTTGAATTTGAGTTGTGCCGTTTTTGTTCTCCTCAAATCCCAGAACTCAACGTGTCCGGAGTCTGTTCTTGTTGTCAGCTTGAAATGACACAAAATGATCCTTTGTTTGGAACGAAAACTGAACTTCTTTTTAAGGTGATGAAGCCAGGATGCTTTTTTTACGTGAGCCAAGCACGTCGCGGCATGTTCAATTTAGTCACTGAAAGACGTCCTTTATGATAATAATGTTGATAATGAAAACTCTTCAGACATATCTTGATTTGACTGAACTGTATGTGTGTTTGCGATTGAGTTAACCATCAGATCAAAATTTGATTTTATATCCAAACACTATAGCTAAACTAATCATCAGTACTCCCATCAGTACTTTGTGTTTCATGCTAATTTGCAAATGCTAGCATTGCTAATACACTAAACTAAGATGGCAAACATTTCTCCAGCTAAACATCAGAATGTTAGCATCACAACGTCATCTTTTGTAAAAGAACTAGATCTAATCCGGTCCAGAGCGTTACAGGAACAAGGTCTACAAAAAGGTGGACCAGGCCATATCAGCTGGCCCACAAACTGGCTAACGTGCTGCTCAGTTGTACTACGACTGAATGCATATACTGTAGATCATAAATGTGAGCGCTGTATTAAATGTAACTGCATTTCTTCTGCGTCGATGTTGTGCTCCAGGCCTCCAAATAATTTTTGCCAACAAAGTTGCGTTGAGGAAGAAGAAGAAGCCGTAACAACATTCATAATCTTCGACCTTTCCATGCTTGAACCTCTTAAACTGGTCTGAAATCCAGTAGTGATCCTCATGAATTGTGCGCTCATCAAATAGTCAGTTGTCAGGTGCAGAAGACCTTCTTGGTTTGACTCTCCTCTCTCCCATTCCCTAACTGCCAAGTATAGTTTTCCCAAGTATAGTCCCTTCCCCAAGCTCTGTGTCTCTGCTGCTCCACACTCTCTCGTACCTGCCCTACTTTCACACCGCTCACACAATTTACGAGTTTCACACTCCTTCCCTCTCGCTTCTCCGCTCTCCCTCCTCTCTCTCTCTCCCCCTCTCACGCACACACACACACACACACACACCAGGAGCCAGAATAACCAGACATATACAGTACACACACACACACACACACATTGAGTTCATTCATGTGTGCAAGCTTCAAACAAATACTGTACCTTTTCTTTTTTCCGATGCTTGCATCTTTTTGTCACTTGTACCTGCAACACTACAGCTTGTAGCACAGTACAGTACTGTGTGGTGTTGTAGACGCAGCACATTACATTGCAGCGCAATGGAAGAGGGGAATTAGCCGCTGACTAAGCCCCGTTTCTTTTCATAAATACATATGAAGTCATGAGTAATTGTTTTTCTGTCTTATGTTCTCTGAGAGCTTGGCGTGCACAAACCTTTTCATCAGTCAGTCCTAACTTGAGGGGCGAAACTGGTTTTAACATGTAGATCCGCTGTTCTCAATCGATGGGAAGCAGACCCTTCAGCTTGGCAGCTGGTGATGTGCTGGAATGTCTCAGGGTGCCTTTTATATGTTGTGTTTAGTGTTCTTAAGGTGCGTAAAAATGTCTCGGGGTGCAGTCGGGGCCAACCTATGCAGCCATAAGGTGCCATTAGATACTTAAGGGTACTCTGAGATGCGTTTTGGTTAAGGTGTCCTGGGGTGTCCTTCTGGCGTGTCTGCCTGCTCAAGTAGATATCCAAATGGCTAGATGGTACTTAAGTCTTAAAATAACTCAAAACCAAAGTAACGATGACTGTCTGGTTTGTCAGAAGCAATTTTCATCACCAGTCATGTTTAAAATTATGAGTAAAATCCTCTTAATTACTCATAAAGTGTGGATTTAGGTTGATTGCAATTGACTTGTCCGGCTCATTTCGCAATAGTGCCCAAATGTTGCTGATGTTTCAGTGGTGATTGCATAAAACCGTGCAGTGTGGTTTCATGTGGTTGTGGTGCTGCTTTTACTGTAAAGATGGAATAAAATGTGAGTATCACATTAAAATGTAATGATGGACATCAGTGGGGAAAGCTCACTGAAGAGGCTGGGGCCTGTTAAAGTGACAGGAAGAGAGGGAAGTGGCAGTAAGAGGAGTGAAAAATTGAAAAAAAGAGAGAAGGGGCAAGAGGAGAGAGTGCAAAACAGAGTGTGTGTGTAGAGAGAGAGAGAGAGAGAGAGAGAGAGAGAGAGAGAGAGAGAGAGAGAGAGAGAGAGAGAGAGAGAGAGAGAGAGAGGGCCAGGCCTAGTTTTGAGTTTATGATCTAGGCCATTATCTGTGTTAGCACTGGTGGGGCTCCAACAGGCTCTGTGGATTCTGCATAACAATGCCTTTTATGAGCTTGTATGTATCTGTGTACCACTGTATGTTCACACACACACACACTGTATGCAATCATGCGTGTCAACGCCATTGTGCCATACATGATGTACGCATGCGCCTCTGCGCCTCTGTGCCTCTGCCTTTTGTTTCTTGCCACTGAGTTTGGGCCTGCTTGTTAGGACCGCTCGTGTGTGTGTGTTTGTGTGTGTTTGTGTGTGCCTGTGTGTCGATTGTGTTGTCTTATGTGTGTATGTGACTCCTCACGTGCAGCTGTGCGCTACTGCTGTATCACCCCCGTCGTCAGTCAACCCCCCTCTCCAGCAGCGCCCTGGGGGCCTTCATTATGTAAGAAAGACATTACTGCAGAACAGAGGCAGAGAGACATTACTGCAGAACAGAGGCGGGCAACCCTGATAACTCTGGCAGCCCCTGCTACAGTACAACCCGCTTAGGCCTTCATAACACACGCGCGCGCGCGCACACACACACACACACACACACACATACACACATACACACAGTCAAAGGCTGAAGCAGAGGTGTGATCAGGATGATGGTGAGGATCAAAAGCCTCTGATGTTTGTGGGAAAGCTTGATAACAAATGCAGGAAATATCAATAAATCATGTACTGCATTACAATAAACGTTCTTCTATTTTCTTCCCTGTCAACTCCTCTCCATCACCTGTATCCATATATCCATACGCCCATTTAAACTCCCCTCCGCCTTCTTAATCTCAAATAATACCTCCCATATTGTATCCATCTTCCTTCCTGCATCATTGATCCCCTTCTGTCTCCATCTCTCTATACACCTTTTCCTTCTCACTGCCACCTCCTGCCTATCCTTTTCATCACTCCCCACTCTCCAGCGGTCCCCTTCCCCCTGGCCCACCGGCTCACCATGAAGGAGGTGTTTGATGCCGAGGGCCGGCCGCGGGTGGACCTGCTCAAAGCTCACCTCACCAAGGAGGGCCGACTGGAGGAGGCCGTGGCCCTGCGCATCATCGATGAGGGCGCCGCCATCCTGCGGCAGGAGCGCACTATGTTGGACATTGAGGCGCCAGTCACGGGTATGTCATAGTGATGAAGAGTGGAGGAATGCGGCGTGAGTTAGTCTGTAATTTGGTTACGGAGCAGTTCAGAAAAAAATAGTAGGAAAGCCTGATGTGAGTTAAAGGAATAGTTTGACATTTTGACCAGCGGACAGTTAGCTGAGCTTAGTTTAGCAGAACGACTGGAAACAGAGAACTAGCTCGTTAATTAAAGTGTAATAACTCATTTGTTCAATCTGTTTAAAAAAGCAAAGGGTAAAACATCACTTCACCGTTTTATGGCTTTTTTTCTTTACCATTTACTGGCTGTGAGCGATAACATCCTGAAGTCTAAACCACTTGCCCGGTAACTACTCCTGCCCAAGAAATAGTCCCGTACATAACACCCCAAAAACTGTGAATTCTGTTTTTTACACTTCCGTTTTTGTTTGGATTAAACAAACAAGATATAACGTGTAAGTTAGTCTAATTGTGTTGGTAGGCAGATTCTGTTAACTTCAGTCAGCCAGGCTAACTGTTCCCCTGTTTTTTTTCTGTCTTTATGCTAAGCTAAGCACAGGTCGCGAGACCATCACAGGGCTGACACATAGAGACAGACAACCATTCACACCATTCAGAACATGCAAACTGCACACAGACGGACCGGCCAGCGGGTTGGAACTAGGAAGTCAACAGAAGGCGACAGTGCTATACCTATCCATGCTGCCCCTAAATGTCAAGCTAGCCATTTAACAACAGTTTGCTGCTATTGGGACTACCCACACAAATAAAGCAAAAGAAGTGTGTTAACATACGTATGTGCATGACAAGCAAATGGATCACACACTTTAACAGCTAGGGCAAAGATAGTGACAGTCAAACAGAGAAAGAGAGAGAGCGAGACAGAGGAATGGAGCTGCGTAGCAAAAAGGAGAAAGATTCATTCATTAATCTGCCATATGTATCTGCCACCCTTTTAATAGGAACTGTTGTTCGGTCGCACATCACTGAGAGAACCAATTGGCACTCGTGCACCTCACAATGACAGGCGCTAGCTTTGGTAATATCTGCATGTATTCCCTTGCCAGAGAAGTGGTATGAACCGTGGAGAATGCCGAAGGGAGGGAGTGGGAGGGGGACAAAACGGAAAACAAGTTTCTGAGACGATAACACAGAAGACAGACATGCAGACAGGCGGACCCAGACACTTCTCAACCCATTCACACTGCTTGGTTAATGTACCTTTGTATCTCTGCATGCGTGTGTGTGCGTGTTTATGCAAATGCGAGCGGTGAGATAATTCTGTGTAGGACTTCGTGCCCACGCAGTGTGGAAACATCGCTCGGCTTTCACAGGTACAGATCCCCGGGGACGAGGACAGAGAGACAGGCAGATGGAGAGACAGTCGATCCTAAGCTGCTTAGTGCAGAGGTTCTCACAAAATATTGATCAGTTTCCAAGTTTCTCCACTTTTTCTTTTCACGATTCTGATCCAGAAACACCCACCTGATTGGATAATTAGTTAGCTGTGATCAGAAACTACAGGAGAAGTAGTGCAGGTTCTTGTGGGGAGGAGCTTTAAGCAAATGTAATGGTGAGGAGATATATTACGCACAGTTTAGCACTTTGAAGGAGTCTCTCTGGAGATGCACTAAGACAGACGGACTAGTGAACGGACAGGCGGGTGGATGGCGGAAATTTAAATGGACAGGCTTTTAGGGAGTCGCATGAAAGCCTCTGGGAGAATACCGAGGCAGGTCTGAGGAGGCAGACAGGTACGGCTCAATTTCACTCATGCCACCTTGCATTCCCAAATTCCCCGCTCAAATTAAGGTGAATGCTAAGGAGTAGACACAAAAACAGACACTGACATGGCAAGCAGATGGAGGGACAGGCAGACGTAACCGGCCGGGCAAGATGCAAGATGGCCAGTCGTAGGATGGGCTGCAGAGGGGAACTATGAAACTAAAAGTGAAAAGGAGAGGCCAGGCAGATGGCGCGGGAGGCGGATGGGAAGATGTATGCTGGCAGATCACACAGACAGTCCTGAAGTCTTTCAAAATACAAAGTGTTCGGCATGTGAAGCCTGATATGAATAAACGTCTGGATATGACTTGGAACAAATCTTGGGGGAAATTATTAGAAACACATGGTGATTGATATAGAATCAGAGTCGATGAGGCTCCATCAGGAAAACTAGATTTAAAGTCTGATAGATGTGAAATGTACCCTGATGTAGTGCGGTGAAGGTTGCTGTTATCTTGAAACTTGTATGATATATAGCTCAACAGTAATTAGTAGCATCAGAGATACAATTAGTTCTGTTTGATTATCAATTAAAAAGCCTTGGTGATTGTTTTGGATATAAAATGTTGTAAAATGATAATCACAATTTCCCAAAGCCCACGGTGACATATTCAAATAGCTAATTCTGTCCAACTAACAGCCCACAGCTCAACGTTTTTAAGTATAAAATCAAATTAGACAAAGAAAGGAAGCTGGAACTTTTTTTTTGCTTAAAGTGACTCAAATGGCTAATCACAATACGATAGTTTTAGATACATTCATCAACTAATCAACGACTGTGTTTCAGCTATAAGTCATTTTCTCTACTATTATTGTTAATAATCTATAACTATACATATAGATACATATATTGAACATGAGATCTCTGGTGTGTTCCTTAACTGGTTGGATTCAAACACAGACCTCAACATTATTCTTTCAGGAGGATATTTCTATCACTCATATTCAGTTTTTCTTTCATCAGGCAGGTGAGTGATGTTTCTAGATCAGCAGACAGAGCGGACATACCTCTGCAGATGCAAATCAGGCCATATGGAGCCACCGAAGCCAAGATGGTGCCACGCGCTTTTACTGAGTTATGAAAAACTGAACAACCCGCGGCCTCTATGACCCTAACACTGTTGTGTGCTGCCTCCGCAGTGTGCGGAGATATCCACGGCCAGTTCTTCGACCTGATGAAGCTGTTTGAAGTGGGGGGTTCTCCTGCCAACACTCGCTACCTCTTCCTAGGGGACTACGTGGACAGGGGCTACTTCAGTATCGAGGTGAGGATGGACACTGAAGCACACATCTGAACATCACACTATTTCACTGGGTGTGTGTCCACTGTGTTTACAGTGAGCTTACAACTAAATCAATGTCCATTATGGTGTATATTGCCCTGAAGTCTATTATGCAGTTTCTAGTAGCAAGGTTTATTTCATACGGAGGTATACAGTTACCTCATTGTGTTGTATTCAATGAATTATAAAGGTACAAAAAGTACTTGAGATTAGCATATAGCAGTGTGTGTGTGTCTGAAAATGGACACGGACCAAAATGATTTAAAATTCATGGATGACTCAAGGTCAGTAATCACTAACAAGGGTATAATATGCTGCTTACTGGAATATGTATAGAAACTGAGTGGAGATAGTATATTCAGGGGGCCGTTTGGACATCTCTGTAAAATAGACGTGAGTGCAATATGGTATTTTTGGGATTGCTTTGTCTGGCAGAAACGCTCCACAGATCGGGAGTGTGACTTGAATCCATAATGATACAAGCGCATGGTGAACGTCCTGGCCTGTTGAGCTCACTCGGCCTCCATGGCGTGAGGGCTGCATCGCTGTTTGGACGGCAGGAAGCAATATTTAGGCCACCTTCCTAACACACTTCAAGGGCACACAGACAGTAGGTCTTAATGCAGAGCTTAGAGGATATACCGTGTGTAGGTGAGAGAACACCCTCTGACACATTTGTAGTGATTAATAAAGTGATAAAAGTGGAAACACATTGGCTGATAGTAGATTCTCAAAGATGTCGGACACAGCCACAGCTCTTCTCAATTCATTTTTATTTTTCTGTGAACTCAAATCAGGTAAAATCCTGTTCATGTCTATCTTTAGACTGGGGTGAGGACCAATTTGCTCTCAGCTCCACAAATTTGGGCAGTGGATGGTTCATGCAGGGAGGGAATTCCTTGTGACGCTTCCAACGTGATCCTCTGTGTCTCGCTTTGAATTTCCAATTAGAATTTAATGAGGGGAACTGCAAGTGAAATGACGACAACTCTTCCTCATACAGTTGCTTACTAGCGATGATGCTAAAGAGACATTTTCTTAAAGGAATAGTTTGACATTTACACTTATTTGCTTTCTTCACAGCGCTGCTATGACTGTAGCTTTACCCCCTAAAACGTTGAACTTGTCATTTGAGCCAGGCAATATAAGAAATCAAACATATTTCCAGAATAGTAGGGTCAGTCGAGAGCCATAATTGTAACAATATTCACCTTTTTACTCAACAATATTTTAGTCAAGCAATTGGTTTTTCTTACGTTGATGTGTTCAGATAATAAAACATAGTGACATTATTGAAACTTACCAGTTGGTGCCTTCCTTGTTTACAAGTAAATTCATTGCAACTAAATAGTTAACACATTTGATTGATGGAAGTTGTAGAAATACTTCACAACCCTAATCTGATTTAGAAGACAATTGAATGACATCTGACTGAACACTGGGTATTGACCTGTACAAAATGAGTGCTGCAATTCATGCTGCAATTACATACCATAATGCATTGTAAATGTACTCCTATTTTAGGCACATTTAATGATGTTGTTGTTATGTACAGCTGCTTATCTATAACTAGGTGTTATGCCTCTGTCTCCCCTGGTGAACCTTTAGTGTGTGTTATACCTGTGGTCACTGAAAAGCCTCTACCCAAAGACGCTCTTTCTTCTACGGGGAAACCATGAATGTAGACATCTGACAGAATATTTCACCTTCAAACAAGAATGTGAGTGACTCCTGCGTTTCCTCCTGATATAATGTGCTCCTTCTCTCTTTCTCTACCGCTGTGTCTGCACCTCATTCCATCCTACTCCTTCAAATCATACCAGTCTTTTCTGTTTAAGTTATTATAAAGCCAAGTAAGCTGCAGCTAACAATTATTTTCACTATCGATTCATCTGCAGGTTATTTTTTAATGAATTGCACATTCAAAACTGGAATAGAAAACAAGCAAATATTCACCTCGGAGACTTTTTGGCTATTTCCAGTTGACTTACAAACTCTGTAAAGAGAATCTTATAAACATGATATAACGCTAAAAGACTGAGGCTGAAGCTACATGTCCGAGGCAAAACAGTCATCACCCTCACCAGCTGAAGATCCATGTAGAAGACATGACTATAAAGAGACAAGGATTGGTCTTGTTTTTGCAGTATAGAGCTTGTTAGTCGAAGTGTTATAAGAACTACAAGGCAAAATACAAGATCAGACAGTTAATTCATGCTAACATAACCCTGTTAACGGCTTAGCTTATGTAATTGCACAAGCAAGACAGAGGTTGCTTCACTGTTCATGTTTCTGAACAGTGTGTTTCACTTCCACTGTTATAAGAGAAAAAAGCTTTTAGAACGAGGACTTGCAGATGTGTTCGTATCTCGGAGACAAACGCACTGTTCGGCCCGTTTCAAATTCAAAGCTAGGCCTGCCATGCCGAGTGACACTTGCCAAGCTAGGATTGGACAATTTGCTGCTCGGGGGAGGGGTTTAACAAACAGTCACTTGTTGCAGATTCATTTTCTGTCACTCAACTAATCAATACATTATGACTGTTTCAGCTAAAAAGTTTATTTTTTCTGTCCATCTTCCTGGGTGGTATCCTCCCTCCTTTCACACTCCCATCCACCCCTCCTCTACTCATCCTCACCCTCCTTACTTCTTATTCCTCTCCATCTTTTCCTCCCTCGATCAGTCTCTCGCTCTGTCTCTCTGACTCTCCTCGCGTCCTGTCCGAGAATGGGTGACAAGCAGCAAATTAATTTGGCCCTTAATGATTGGCTCAGGGACTTGCTCTTCTGTGTCTGATTGGCCAAGGGACAAGGAAGCTAATTTCCCCTGGTGCTCGTGGCGAATAGTGGTCGCCCTCAATTACCATCTGCTGTGTGTACGTGTGTGTATGTGTGTGTGTGTGTGTGCACCACAAGTGTGTGCAAGAGCATGTACCGTGACTGCATGCCTGTGCAAGAGCGTCTTCATAAATGTTTAAGTGTGTCTGTGTGTGTGGAAGGAGCCGAAAACTGGTGGACTAGCAATAATGAGCTCTTGCTTTACACGAGGCAGATGGAGCGGTTGACAAACACACTTCTCGCTGTCTCTCACTCACACACACACACTCACACACACACACACACACACACACAGAAATGCTGGCTACTGTACAGTGGTACTCTGCAATACTGGCTTTGATTTGTGTACGTGTCGTCCTCACACTCTTCCTTCTCCTTCCCATCTCTCTTTCCTCGTCCCTCGCCGTCTCCTCTCCTTCCTCTCGCTGCTCTTAACCTCTCCTCCTTCTCCTGTCTCCCCCCATCAATCTCTCTCCTCCTCTCTTTATGGAATTATCATTCTCCTTTGCTCTCCTCCTTGCCTGCGCTCGTCCAAAATCCACCCTTCTCTCTCCTTTCTTTCCCTTCTATCTCTCTCCTCCGATCTCCTTTTGAGCTATTTTAATCCTGTGATATTGTTTTGTGTCAGATGTATTGTTACGCCCGAGTGTGAAATGTACTTTAAGGATGCTGTGTGTTGGATGTCTTTGTTGATATCGCTGTCAAATCAAAAGGAGTTTTTCATAAAGCAAAAAAAAAAAATCTGCCACGCGATGACGCCTCGACGCTGCTGCTTCATGCTTATATTTGGGTCAGATTTTGTTCACTGGAACAGAGCTGGAGTCTTTGCTTCCATATGTTGTCTGCATATGTACATTTCTTCTGTGGGAAGTAGCATTTCTAAATCATCAGAGAGGAGAGAATTGTGTCATATGGGAGCGCCGGAGAAGAGATGTCTGTATAAATTAATAACACGCTATGAGAAAATCCTCCACATTACCGCCTTTACGCCCAATGAACTGAGTTATGTTTTTAGAGGAACCGTACGCGTCTGTCTGAGGCCATTAGCCTTTGACTGAGTTCTTTAGATCCGTAGGTGTTTGTTTGTTCCCTGTGTTCCTTGTTGCAGTGTGTTTGTGTGTGATAACAGTCACACTCTGAGTGACAGTACTGAATGTACTTTAGCGAGAATGGTGGCTGTCAAAACACAATTCAGGCCCTTCTTTGTCTCAAGCCTTGAAATATCTCTCCACCCCTCTAACCACCTCCAGGTAAGATCAAGTACTCGGAGCAGGTGTATGACTCCTGCATGGAGGCGTTTGATTGCCTGCCCCTGGCAGCGCTGATGAACCAGCAGTTCCTGTGTGTGCATGGGGGGCTTTCACCAGAGATCCACACGCTGGACGACATCAAGAAGGTACGAAAAGAGGCACACACACACACACACGCACTCATTGAATCAGCAGGCAAAACACAGTAATGTACAGTCAAAATGAGTTACGATCTGAATCTGGGTTACTGCACATATATTATGCGTTTTTAAATAAATTAAAATTCTTTTATATATAATTTAAAATTATTGGGAATTGGGTGCCTTTATTTGACAGCTACAGTGGAGAAAAACAGGGAATGTGTGGAAAGAGAGCGGGGGAATGACATGTAATAAATGCTCCGATTAGCTAAACAAAATGTACTTACAAGTTTCTATTTGAGGATCTGATATCTTAGTAATTGTAAGTTTGTAATTCCGTATAATTAAATGTGTCCGTGGCTGAATTCAACTCCAACGGAGAGAAGACACGGCTTGAACTACTAAACGTACCTAGCTTACCAGATCTCAGTAGCTGCCATGTCAGACTCAAGTGGAATTATGAGGTTAACCTGCCTCACATTTACGTTATTATATTAATGAATATGAACGATAGGAGTGGAAGGACAGACAGACACCTGGCAAACAAATGCATTTAATTGATATGGTCTTTGGACTGTAAATAATCAAAGTCAAATGTTTCCTCTTATGTTAACTGGGCAAGAAAGAACAGATTTATGTTGATACATTTTCCCCATTTTATTCTTTGAAGATGCCGTTTTAGGTTTATTTGGTTTCTGTTTCAGTAGGTTTTGGGCTAAATTCAGGCATAAAAAGAAAACATTACAACCTGCCAGTCTAAAGATCTTGAAATCTCCTTTTCTTAACTTTATATCTGTCTTTACTGCTATAGCAACATTTATCATTCTTTTAATCAGGAAAAATAATAACATTAATGTAACATGTTATCCGTCTTATGCACAGTGCCGCACTCAAACACCACTGCGAGTGCCGACATAAACACACACCAACTCTTATTTATGACTTAATTCCCACATGTACTGTCAATGCAGGAAACCAGTAAATACAGTGAAGCACACATGTCGTATGTATAACAGTAATTAAGAACACAAAGGCACACACATGAACACGGAGACACGAGGACACACTTCCTCATCTAATGGCAGCGTTTCCATGGTGAATCTGCTGGTGTGACATCTTCTCCCTCCTGTGTGGTGAGGGTTGCCATGGAGAAGCTCTGCTCTGACAGTGTGTGTTTGTGTGTGTTTGCTTCTCTTTCCCCTCTGGTTTATCCTATATGTGCTGGTGCTGGTGTGCGTGCAGGTATGTTTCTCTGTGAGGGTTTGTGTTGACTGAGCATCTCTGTTTCTGTAAGCTCATCATTGTGTGTCTCTGTGTGTGTGTGTGTGTGTGTGTGTGTGTGTGTGTGTGTGTGTGTGTGTGTGTGTGTGTGTGTGTGTGTGTGTGTGTGTGTGTGTGTGTGTGTGTGTGTTCTTTGCATGTCCTAGTTGGACCGGTTCAAGGAGCCCCCAGCGTTTGGGCCTATGTGCGACCTGCTGTGGGCCGACCCCCTGGAAGACTTTGGCAACGAGAAGACCCAAGAATACTTTGGCCACAACACAGTCAGAGGCTGCTCCTATTTTTACAGGTACAGGACAAAATGATGTGACTTTCATCTACAAGAACCAACTGAACCGAAACATTACACAACAGTCCTCATAGTTCATTTCAGAAGAAAACCAACTTGAATGGGAGTGAATATAGTGTAGTACCGTTGATCCCAGGGCTCATGAAGCTCAGAGATATGAACCTGATATCCAAACAAGCCGGAATGAATGCAATACTCTGAGATAAAAAGAATTCACGCGAGGAACAATATTCTTTGAAATTAGCAGCTGAAACGTGGAGCCAGAAATAAGACTTGATCCTCAAATGTGTTCCTGCCCGCTCATTCGATGTGTTTTAATGATCTGGGCGCCGCGTGATCGTCCAGCGCCAGCGAGATGTGACTTTCATCTACAAATCTGGAATCTAATAAGTTCGGAGGACTTCGCTCTATTGGTTTGGGATGTTGGTGATGAGAGAAGAGAGAGCGAGATGCTTCCTGCACGGTTACGCCACATCCAAGATCCAATAACAATCACCGGGAATGTACAAGAGACAACTAATCTTGCCCAGTTGTGCTTACACACACACACATATTCAATGTACGAGCAAACAGCACTTACACACACATGCACAAACACACGCGCATACAGTTCCGTTTCAGCATGAAACGATATCCCACAATCCCCAGGGAGACTGCACGGTTCTGTTGCTATGACGACTGGCTACTCCTGCCAGATATGGAGTGATATTAAGATACAGTGAGAGAAAGAGGGAGAGAGCCATGGGAGGAGGGCGACGGTAGTAGTGGTGGTGGTGGTAGAAGATGAAAGATGGAAATGAAGAAATAAAAATGGAGGCCCCCCCCCCCGTGCAGAGTGTGTTGCACTGGGGCCCAGTGACATGTTGTCTGTGGAGAACACAGTGATTTTCTATGTTTAGCAGACACAGCATCAATTGACCAACTAGTGAATGCTGGACCCCCTCAGCACTGAGGAGGCCATGAGCCCTGCTCATGTCTGCCTTGTGCTAGCTGATGCCCCCTGCTGGTCTCAGCTAGACACGACTTCAGAAAACAAGGGGCCCACTCATCTCCCACTGCTCGTCTTTAAATACTTCCATCTGTTTTGTAGTTTACCGCAATCTTGATATAATGACGTGTGGCATGTTTGCCATGCAGAGTGGCTATTACTGGATCTGTGTGCGTGTTTCTTCACCAGTATGTTTTTTTCTTCGCTTCACTTGCTCTGACTCTTTCTTTCCGTGTCTCTGTCTCTCTCTGTCCACAGTTACCCAGCGGTGTGCGAGTTCCTACAGACCAACAACCTGCTGTCAATCATCAGAGCGCATGAAGCACAGGATGCCGGGTAAGCTGAGTGACTGTCGCGGCTCAGTCCTTTCTCTCGGCTTAAAAGGGAGCTCCATTTAATTTAATGGCTTACCTCGTCACTTCATGTTCCGAGCTGCTATTTTTCTTTGTCAGTAGACCGGCACAATACGGGGAAAGAGGTTCCACAATTTTTCCCTCTGTCACACTTAAACTGTGTTATTAGCATTGTTAGAGATTGTCCGACGGAGAGCACCAGCAGCCTGAACAACATTCAGTTCAATTAACTCACCTCTTGAAAACAGGATGGTAAGGCAAAGAGCCACGTGAGGTTTGCACCACTGGTCTAGATAAAGCAGTTGGGGCAAAAAACACAATTTTCTGACCCACAAATCCATCCCTGGCATCTGTTATCTTAGTGTAAATCCTCTAAATATAAGAGTGCTGCCTTAATTGCTGCATTATGAGTTGTGCTGTTGCTGCGGTTTGTGCTGTTTGGGGAACCCATTAACAGTGTTTTATCTGTTGTGCAGCTGGGCGCTTGCGTAAGGACTAGCCAAAACACACTGTCATTTTTTAAGTTTATACTTCTAAATACTACCTAATGTAGAGATGGAATAGTGTGTGTTCATTTAAAACACTGCGCAATCAAGAGAAGTGACTTCACGCAATGAAACGAGCAGCAGTGTAGAGATAGAAGTAATTCCAAGCAGGCTTCAAGTATGTTCTGTGATGGTAAAATATATTTCACGACTGTGTGTCCTCGCCGTGAACCCGAAACTTACTGTCATCTATCAAGGAGACAGCTAATGGAGGAGTAGCAGAACAATTGACTGGAAATAATTGTCTATGCTCATTATTTTTACCTGATATGGAGTAAAGAATGTTGAAACTATGCAGTAATGAGGAACGTGTGTTTGAAACATCCGTCTTACCTTCAAAGTATCGAAACTGAGGAGGGCCAGCTGCATGAACCAGATAAACCTAGATCAGACAGCCTGTGTGCAAAACATCACCTCCCGATGTATGATTTATCTCTGTACGTATAAAAGGATGTGGTGTCTTGTACTTTTTTGAGGATTTCAGCACAGACACTGACTGAGTGGCTGTGGTGCATTTCTCCCTTGCAAGCGAATAAACAGAACAAGACAACTTTGAATCTTTTGAAGACTTTATTGATTTGTGAATGACACTCTCTCCTCCCGATTAACATAGAAATCTTCCATCACAGTTCACACCGAAAAAAAATGACAAAATAAACTACACTCACAACAATCAGTATGCAATCTATAAAAACTTGACCCCACAATACAATCCCAAAGGAAATGAGAGGGTCTGATCATTGCTGAACAAAATAATGAAGCTATTGTGGTAGCAAAGCCAGCCTTGATGCTGATGACACTGGTTTGCATGTCGGCATCTGGTTCTACACCGGCTCCTCTAGAGAGAACCGCATCCTCCATAATAACAGACAATATTAGAATCCCTCTGATAAGAAAACAGCAAACTAATTCTGCTGCCCACCCAGATTATATTTGTTTATAATAAATATCCCATATTCTTGATTACTGATGAGTTTGGTAATTAGTCTATCCTTAAGGGACCCAGCTGGCAGAGGCTGCTTTTGTGCTTTGTTTGTGGGAACAAATGAAATACGCGTGCTTGGGTTCATTATCATGTCTAATCTCGGTAGGTCGTTCTCATGCTTGAAACTAATTGCTCCCAGACTTGTTTTTTATTGGGAGTAAGTCACTAGACCTGGGCCTGATTCAAAATGTTAGCTTTGTGCTGGCGGCTCCACTCAAACACTGTCAGTACCCTGCTCACTGTCATTTTGCCCACACAGATTCCTTCTTCTTTTGTTTTTAAACGCGTGGCTGTCTCGCCTTCAACCAGTCTCTGTCTGGTTTTAAAGACCTCTGAAGCAAATCCTCAGTTTTCATACACAATGTGTTTTTATTTTTTAGTTGTAACGTGGGCGTTGTTTGTCTCTCTTTCCTCAGGTATCGTATGTACAGGAAGAGTCAGACTACAGGCTTTCCCTCCCTCATCACAATCTTCTCTGCTCCAAACTACCTGGACGTCTACAACAACAAAGGTCTGACACACAGAACACACAGTACACACACAGAAAGCTGTAACCACTGCGGTGCCATTATTTTAGACTGAACAGTCAAATTCTGCAGCCAATTAGCAAACATTTTTAAAACTGTATGTTTAACATGATATTTTATGATGAATATTTAGGGAACATTATTGTCTACTGTATGACCAAAGAGG
This sequence comes from Pholis gunnellus, assembly GCF_910591455.1. Taxonomy (NCBI): domain Eukaryota; kingdom Metazoa; phylum Chordata; class Actinopteri; order Perciformes; family Pholidae; genus Pholis; species Pholis gunnellus. The sequence continues at coordinate 6,997,650 of NC_136537.1, forward strand.
AAATGGCTATAATGTGTATGTATGTGTTTGTGTGCGTGTCCAGCGGCGGTGCTGAAGTATGAGAACAATGTGATGAACATCCGTCAGTTCAACTGCTCTCCTCACCCTTACTGGCTGCCCAACTTCATGGACGTCTTCACCTGGTCGCTGCCTTTCGTGGGAGAAAAGGGTATCACGTGCACACACGTATCTTTTATTTAGACTCTTCCACACACAGTACATTTTTATTCAAAACATCATAAGGCACAGTTGTCTTCGGTGATACTGTAATAATGAAATGCTCCAGTCTTAGACTCGTTAAAATGCTGATCAAAACGCACCTTCTTTCAGCTAAATTAAAATCTGAGCGGTTTGGGGGACTTCTCATCTCAATTTGCATCTCATGTGAAGTGAAATAGCAGCTGCCATGGATCAGTTAACACATGCAGAATAAATTAAGACAAAGAGATGTTATGCCAAAATCGAAATCATCTTCGATTCATGATACATTTCCGTCAAATGTAGCTTATGTGCCTCCCGTCCAAATTAAAGAGAGGGGCCAACTGTTGTAAATGTAAATGATCTTAGATCCTCACTCCATCTTTGTCCTGCCATGAACTTTGAAACCCTCCTGAACGGGACAGAAGAGTTGAGTCTGTGCTGCACAAGTCAGGCACAACTTTATCAGTCTTGAGCTTGAGCTGTGGAACACAGATGAAGGTGAAACGGTACAAGGGATAATACGTTCCTACGTTTTAAAGGGAAGATCCTTTTAATGTACTTTACAGTACATGGTTCTTGTACCACTTTATAATATTCTCCAAAAATAGCAATTAGATCGGCTTAAAAAGGTGTACGACCCCTACTTACAGGATTAGGGACTCGTGGGTAACCACAGTTTAGTCAGATTTGAGGCATTTTATGCCTTAATTGGACAGCAGCAGCAGAGAGATGACAGGAAATGAGGGGAGAGAGAGAGATGGGGAAGGACACGCAACAAGCGTCCCCAGCTGGGCGCGAACCGGAGGTGCTCCAATACGTCCTTGGCTAAGTTTGTGCGTCTGTGTGTCTGCAGTGACTGAGATGCTGGTCAATGTCCTGAGTATCTGCTCTGACGACGAACTCGTGAACGACGGAGAGGAGATCTTCGACGGTAAGAGATGCTCAACACTGACATTTAAGCAATTTGACTCATTCTATGTAGGTGTGAATAAACATATGCCTGAATCATATTTCAGTCATTACGAATTTTGAAAGTTTATTTTTTTGTGGTGATGATGATGACAAGAAATCACATTATTGAGTTTGTGTATGATGCTTTTCCAGCCAGTGCAGCAGCAGCCAGGAAAGAGGTGATCAAAAACAAGATCCGAGCCATAGGGAAGATGGCTAAAATGTTCTCCGTTCTACGGTGGGTTGAGTTCTGGTTTACATACTGTATATGTGTGTGTGTGTGCGCAGTATGCTATAAATGTTGCATTTCCTTTAACCTTTGCAGAAATTAATTAATAATCACCAGATTGTCACTTTCAGCATTCAGTGTTATAACCCACAAGCACGTTTTGTGTGTTTTACAGGTGCACAATGAGGGAAAGTCTGTAATTCTCTGTATTTTTTGTCTTTTTATCAACATACACTTGTCACACACACACACACACACACACACACCGTCTCTATCTGTCTCTTAGGGAGGAGAGCGAGAACGTGTTGACCCTGAAGGGGCTGACCCCTACGGGCATGCTGCCCAGCGGAGTGCTGTCTGGAGGCAAGCAGACCTTGCAGAGCGGTGAGTGTTTAACACACACAGACACACAACTCAAACGTAACCCTGGACACACATTCAAAAACAGAACTAAAACACACACACACACATACAAGTAGACACAGACACAGTCTGAATATCTGCTTTGGACCATCCTCCGGTTCTCTCCTGCCCTCTTTCCTCTTCTCCTCCTCTGCTGTTCTTCTCTTCATCCCTCTGCCTCAATGACTTGCTCACCCACTCCACCTCACCGGTGCTGAGGATGCTAACAGCCCACTGGTTGTGTGTGTGAGATGGAAAGAGAGTTAGAGAATGACAGAGAGTAAAGACAGACAGCCAGTGTGTGTGTGTGTGTGTGTGTGTGTGTGTGTGCGAGCTAACCCCAGCTACTGCTAACACCAGGTGCCCTCTGCCATGGTCTCAGTGCTGCTCTGAGGGCCTCACATGACTAAAGCCTGAAACATCGTCTCTGAGTCATGCGTACCCACTCGTATCGGTGCCTGCTAACACAAATTGCTCATCACAGTGGGCTATGTGTATTTTTAGGGGGGGCGGGGTATTTATTCCTTTTATTCTCAGGCAGACAGGAAATGTGGGGAGGCAGAGAAGGAGGTGCAAAGGAGGTCTCGAACTGGAGAAGTTGAGGCGTCTTAGTCTCTATGCCATCACGACGTCATACAAATATTTGTATTGATATGCATCTAACGACAAGTTAGACTTTGATCTGCTTCATTCTCTGTGTGCGTTCTTAGGTGATTCAATAGTTTTTTTAATGTCTTGTTTGGTTTTGGACGGACCCGAGTAACCAGTGTTTTTAACATTTAACTGGGATCATGAAGGCTCCTGTCTGAACCACGGTCATTCTTACATTCACGTTTATGCGCAACTGCACAGAAGCATGTACATCATCTTCTCTCCATGTCCTCCTTTCTTTCTCTTCTTCTTTTCTCTTTGCCCATCCTTCAGCTACCATTGAGGCCATTGAAGCCATCGAGACAGTTAAGGACGCTGAAGGTAAAGTCCCACTCATTTCACTGTGTGTGTGTGTGTGTGTGTGTGTGTGTGTGTGTGTGTGTGTGTGTGTGTGTGTGTGTGTAGCCACTCAGCCACCCATGTTCATAAGGTCATAGATTTTTCTTACCCACGATGCACTGAGCTCTTCTAACCACATCAGCGCTCACAGCAAAGCCTAAAAGCGATGCACGCTGAAGCCACCACATTACAACACATGAAGCATCCACGTGCTTTTCTCTTTCCTTCTCTTGGGACACAGGAAGCACCACTACACCTTCTCTCCACACACACGGCACACCCCATCCAGCTTTTTCTTACACACACACACACACACACACAAGAAGAGTGGGGCTGTGGATAGGGGTGGTTTTTGTGAAAGTGGGCAGGGACACTGTGTGTTACAGTCTTTTGTTTAAATTGCATAGGTGCTGTAGTTCTGTAGGATACAAACATGCAAAACCAATCTGTTTCCCTGCAAGCAGAACCTGAGTGACCTGCGATGATTATTGTGAATGAACGCAAAGTGAAAAAGAAATATTTCTATTCATTTTACGAACCAATCCTTCAGACTTCCTCCAAAACTCTGTACTCCTGTGATGACGCTGCTCATTGAAGCCAGAACAGGTCTGCCAGGTTCTTCTGTGCTACTGAACAGATTGTGATCATGGTATCTGTTTAGTGTATCATATACTACTTTGTCTTTACTCTGCACGCTTCTGTTAACTGTAGTCCTCTGTGTTTGTACCTTTTTCCTGTCCTGAACTGCAGTCCATAATTCGTTTATGCAAATAAATGATGGGTATCTCTTGTGTATTTTCTGCTGTGTGATATGATCTGTAGCTAGGTGTTAGGTGACCGCTGCGTAAACAGTGGCATATTTGTGAGTAGCTGCATGTGTGTGAAGGTAATACGACTGTAGCTGGTGTTCAGAAGTGGACAGCGAGCTCTTCAGACAGAACTCATTATCAGTACAGTTGAGCAGTTAGCAGTTCGACTGATCTCAAAGCTTTGCGTTTTATTCATTTTGGTGAAATGTATTTTTTTATGACAACCAGCATTATAAGTGGTAACTCTAATTGTTCTCTATCTGCTTTTATGTGGCTCACTTTTAGTTTAAAGGGGCACCTCAGCAATATATGATTGCCCTTTCTTAAATAGGGGGACTCAAAAGAGGCCGACAGTGATGAATAGTCTAACTGAAGCAAAAGATCTGGACATTTCCAGAGCTTTAATCCCTAGTTTGTGTCCAGCTCCAAAAATGAGCTGCATCCTACATTTCCCATAATGTAACTAACAGCATCCTTTTGTGTGACCCTTCGTGCTTGGTAAACGCCCATGTCTTTTAAACTCAATGCTCCCATTTTATAATGCACACTTCTGCTAAAGGAATAGTTCGACATCTTGCATGTTGTTTGTTTAATTTGTACACAAACAGAAATGTAAAGACGTAAAGTTGTGGTTCCAGCATGTAACTTTGTAAAACCACAGATCTGTTTTTTTATGGATCAAACCAACGTGATACGATGTGGTTATTTGTGAGTGCTTGAGGCAGACTTTAGGCCAGGCTAGCTGTGTCCCCTTGTTTACAGTCTTAAGGCTAAGCTAAGCTAAGCTAAGCTAACGACCTGCTGGAGGTTGCTTCATCTTTACCATGGAGACATGTGGGATGTATCAAACTTCTCATCTATCTCTCTGCAAATAACCAAATTTCCTAAATGTTGAACTATTCCTTTAAACATTTGTAGTGTACAAACCAAGATAACCTTGATGACGTCATCAACTGACCTGCATGTGTAGTGTTAACAAAACATTGTAATGCACCAGCATGTTATTCATTAAATATCGCTGAGGAAGAGGAATTATGACAAAGTTGAAGCTTATTATCAAAAGACAGTGACACATTCGCTCGAATCTAACCAAACCAAATGTATGGCCAACTTAGACATTCAGTTCAAAAGAATCAACCTGACAGATACGGAAAACCTGACACCTGACTATTGTCTTTACCTTTTCATTTTTACTTATAGGTTAAAAAATATAATGGGAAAATGGTAACTCTAAAAACCAACTTCTGACTGTCAAAAACTCTCCACAGAGGTGGTTTTAAGGGTCTTCAGTACCAGGTGTCTCAGACTACTGATCTAGGATCAACAGCCAGGTCGCACTGACTGTCACGTTCACTGTGTTCACGAACTAATCCCAACTCAGCATTCAGACAATAGATGAACACTTGTCGATGTGTGTATATATTTGTGTAAGAACCCTGTTGATGTGCAAATATGACAGAACCTTGTTCATCCAAACCCCAAATATCCCTCTGCTGAAGGAACTCAATCAGGGTTAAAACTACTGAAATGTCCTTCCTGGTGTGCTCAATTGAAAGCGCTTAAAAGCTGAATTAAAACAGACTGGATGCTTTGGAAATGTGTGCACACTCACGTTGCATAAATGAATAAAATGTGCTTTGGAATCTTCAATCCATTTCGGTGCTCTGAATATTTCCCTCAAAGCTCCCAGGGGGTTTGGATACACAAGATTCTACTTAATGTCTAGTTAAATATTAACTCTGTGTGCACGTATGTATGTTTGTTTGTTTGTGTGTGTCTGTGTGTGTGGGTGCGCGCCTGCCTGTCTCCGCAGCCATCCGAGGCTTCTCTCCGCAGCATCGGATCAGCAGTTTCGAGGAGGCCAAAGGCCTGGATCGGATCAACGAGAGGATGCCTCCGCGACGCGAAGGCGTCAACAGCGTGGGCCTGTCGATGGGCCGCATGAACATGGGAGAGCCCAATGGGACCGACAGCAACAGCAATATCCAGTGATGGACATACACTCCCACATGCCCAGACACATACCTGCAGTTACAACAACTCTGATGAGGAACCGAATTTATAGATAAGTGCATAGGCATATATACACAACAGAAATGCACCACACACACGCGCACACACACAAGCAAAGTATTACATTCACTGAATAGGCTACAGACAACATCACACACACACAAACACACATGATTACCTACCCCATCCCCGTTGCCTGCAGCTGTATGTAAAGGCTGAGTCTCTTCACTGAACTGTTGGGCCCTATTTAAAGAACTACAACTCCCATGTACCTGCACAACAAACAGGAAAGAAACTACGAAACAACTTCACCACGCAAAACAGGAGGAGCTGCTGCTCACCGTGTATGTTGGGGATCACCAGTGGGTTGACAGTGTCAGTATGACGCGGCTGTGTCGGTGCTGTGTGTGTTGTGTCGGGCGGGGTCGAGTGTTTGCAAGGGGGATGGGGGTGAGAGTGGCAATCAGGGGTGGGGGGCGTTAAAGACGCGTATGCTTCTCTTTCCTGTTTGCATCCCGAAACAGGAAGTGGATAGGTTGATTTTATAGCGTTGCGGATATGCCTGCCTGATTGTGGGCACATGCTTTAACATGTAAATGTCAATGCGGTTGTATTGGGAAATGTGTTTCCGTTTGCAAACACAAGCTGACCATCAGCCAGGCAACAGCAAGATCTTTTTTTTTTTGATGTGTGGTATCTGTTGCTGAGAGGTGTGTGGAGATAATCTCAGCTGCAGTCTAACCTGAGCCCTCACTGTCCTCTTCTTCTCGGGAGGAGATTCCCGTTTGCTTTTGTAGCACTACACTGTATCCATCCTCCACAGGCCAAGTGGAGGTCTCCCTCATCTCCCCCAGAAAAAAAACACACCCTCTGGTCCCAGGCCAGCTAGCTCATCGGGAAAGACTTGAAACTGGGTCCGGATTAGATCTGTAGCGAGTGTTTATCCCGACCCGTTGCGTGTAAATAGGTTACCTAGAGAGGTTTTATTGCACATGTGATGCATACGGTCACAAGATGCAAGATGCAGTATAGCGGACATACGATGCTTTGTGTATGAGAGGGAGCCGGGGGGAGTTGAAATGTGAAGTCATGCTCCATTCATTCTCTTTCTACATCCTCCTTTCTTCCCGTGTTGCCGTCTGCTACCAAACAGCAGTGATGGCCGTGAATCTCTGGCCTGAAAAGCAGGAACTACTATTTCACAGGGAAACAGATTCTTCTTGTTCAGGCAGCAGCCACAACAACAACAAGAGGTCAGAAGCAAAGGTCTTTGAAAAGCATTTATATTAACGCATCAGTGCATGCAGAGTTAAGTTCTTTGATAATAATGTGACGATTATATTTGTGCGCTGTGTTTCACTATGGTAGGATTTTTTTTTTTCTTTTGGTTTTTCTGGTTAATATAAATGAACTGAGGAATAATGAATAAATCATTTTGTACATAATGTTAATTTAACTTATTTTTTGTATTCATTTTGTGTTATATTTTCTTGCTTTTTTTCATGTTTTTTTCTTTTTCTTTTTCACAACCTGTGTATCCGTTTTCTTTCGACGCTGTACAGAATGACGGGACGCTTCTATTCAAAGTGTCAAGTCCACGTTCTCTCCTCTCTTCTTCGTCGGTGTACAGGAGTTGTTTTTAACGATAAATATGAATAACGATAAACAAATATTAAACTCGCATTGATGAATGGCCATTCTATATACAGAGGCACAGGCATTCAGGCAGCTAAAAGCATGATTGCATGGTTGAAATGTGCGCTGTTCAAAGCAAAAAGCAGCAAGACACATTTTAACAGAAGAGCCGGTGAGTTGCCGTCACAATTTAAAGGAAAAAAAAGTGTACTCTCTCTGATCATAATTCTTGATGATTCCTCTTGTTATTTGATGATATTTATGATTCTATGATTATTATGATTCTATTTATTATGGACATTATTCTTAATATTTAAGCTCTCTCTCTCTCTCTCTCTCTCTCTCGCTCTCTGCTGGTTGCTCTTCATGTTGCGTTGCTCCTTGGTTGGTCTTGTTGTGCTTCTTTGGGAGAGGTGAACCCCCCTGGGAGACCCTGTGCCATACAAATTGTGCCACGGTTCTAACTTTCTCTCTCTCTCTCTCTCTCTCTCTCTCTCTTTCTCTTTCTGTTCTGACTCCCCAGTCACTAACACTGTAAGCATGCCCCATGGGACGATCCACTTTTTTACTCTTGAATAAAATATGCATGAACCTTTGGTATGCATACCGAGCCTTTATTTCGTCACCACTGCGCATGGACACACACGGCCGCAAACAAGTTTACAAAAGAACCGTCCCGATGATTAGAAATGCTTCATCAAAACTGGCTCTTGATGTACAGTTACTGAATCTCAGCGGAACATGCTCATAGAAAATAATGTTAATCTTGTGCAGCAGGATTTAGTCTTTTTTCCCCCAAATGTCCTGCCCATGAAATCAACTTGTGACCCCTTCAATTCATTTGACTTCCTGTGGGGGTCCCAAACCCCAGCTTGGGAAACACTGCAGTCAGTAACATTTTCTTTTGCAATCATCCTTTAACACTGAGGCATTCACTGCAACTGGTTTTGCTTTGACTTGAAACGATTTCACATAGAAGAGTAATTATTGGAAGAGCCGGTGATGAGATGAAGCAACTTTCTCTTTCATTGTGTAGTTTACTGAGGTGGGACTGGGCCACGTCACATGTTGAGTAACATCTAGATGAGTACCTGAATGAATACTTCCGTACAGGGCGTAACAAGAAAACTAAATGGTTGGATGAGTGAGCTGTAGCGTAGTGGAAGGTAGGTTTTTTTTTAATCACTGAGGTTTTAAGATGACCCCCCCCCCCGCATAACCCCATGGAACCAAGAACATTTTCGACTAGCCATCAACCCAAATATGTAAAATAAAAATAAAAAAACTAAATCACAAAAGTTCACATTTTATTGAGTTATTTATATTTTCTGTAAATTGTATCTCCCTGCAGGTAAATGCACATTCTGGTTAAGAATACAGAATTCATCTTGAACGTATCAGATTTTTCTTGCATCTATTAAATCAAGTCTAAAAATGTTCAAATAACCTTTAAAAAAAACTGTCAAGTAATATGTGTGTAATAGTATAATGTAAGCTCTTCATGTCTTTTTTTACCGGACAAAATATTAGCACGGACACAGTCTCACATGGCCAGAGACCTAAGGACATGACCTCTGTGTCCTCATAGTATATAAGAAGGGGTCTCCTCAGTGTGGGAACGTTAGCCTAGAGGTCCACCAGGGATACTGGACTTTTGCACTTGACAGGGGTACTTGGAAAGCTTGTGGAACGGCTTAATTAAGTGTAAAAATAGAAATGACAATTATGGAGTCAGCTGTTATGAACGTCATGTGTTGCAGTCGAGAGTACATCAAAACTGACGTTAGCCTAGTTAGCAAGAGTGTTCAGAGAAGTTGAAACAGTTCGCTTGCTAGAGAATTAACTTGATGTCAAAACAGTTCAAATGATCTATAAGTAGTAAATGGATGAACTGTTGACATTGTTTGCTAAAAACCATCTATATAGATGTAATGGACAAATGGTGAAATAAGGCAAAGTAATGTTTGTTAATTTTACAAACAGTGAAATAGATCATGTTAGTTTGCACTATCTAAAAGTGTTGTGATGTCCAGCTTATCCTGTTGTAGCGTGTAGGTATGCAAAGCGACCTAAACATTAGTTAAATTGTATGAAATAAATATTGTTATGATAAACACTTATAATAATAATAATAAATATATCTATAAATAATATTTTATATATATATATATATATATATTTAATAAAATATATATTTATAATATAAATATATAAATAGGTGTTAAAACAATATACGGTTTAAAATAAATTGAAACCATTGAAAATCGCAGGTGCTGTCCATCACGGAGTCTGGGATATTGTGTATTGCAGGTTTTCACTTTCATATCCAAATGGCTCAACAAAGAGAGCAGAACAAAAATCTGCACCTATTATATTGTGAAAGAATTGAAAGTTAAACAAGCTGTTTTCATTACAAAAATATTAATAGTTGCACAACGAGTACTTCCTCTTTCTTGAGCATTTCCTCTAATCTCTGCCTCCTCCCACTCCCTCTATTTGCCGAGATCTTTGGGTAATTTGAATTCTGGCAAAGAGTATATTTAACTTTAATCGAAAGTGAAAGTGTTGGACGATGACTAAAGGGGTGGAGAGAGAGGAGAGGCAGAAGGAGAACAGAAGACAAAGGAGATCTCTCTTAACTGGATCACAGCTAACGCACCATGGTGAGTCCCTTCATACATTCATTCTCTTGTCTACTTTTAAAATGCACTTTGAATGGAGTTATTTTCCTCTCCTGTTCACAAATTAGGCATCGTCACTGACCGAGGTCAACATGTTTGTGGTTAGAAAGAAACTTTCTTGGAACCTCACTGCTTCATATTAAACGGTCTCATCCTCATTCTGGCTCTATTGCATCGTGGTTATACTGGAATGCACCTTGAGTGGATTTTAATTACTTGGGAGTGTAACTGTCTAACTGACTATTGATAGGCAGAAAACACACATCTAGTTAATACAGTTTGTATAAATTGTATCCAAAAAAAGTAAGCATGGACTGCCTCTGTCCTTTTTCGACCCTTGAATTGGATAAAGGAAAACCTTCCTTAACAAACACCTTTAACCAAACATTGAAGAAACCTCAGGACGAGCAACTGAGAAGTGATCACTATCTCAGGACGAACAGACCTGCAATATGTGTTGAGTGTACAGAATAGACCAACACAATTAAATTACAATATAGACAATCCACATGACAACATTCATACATATAATGCGAACATTCGCCAAACACAACCTCCTCAAGCAGGAATCTCATGTAAAGCATTCACACAAATAGGAGAATTAAAGAGAGAGAGAGAGAGAGAGATAATGTTAAGAGCATGTATACACATGCAAATGCAGGCAGTCAGACTCTAGAGGGTTGTTTTCCAAGTATGGAAATCTAATTTCTCTTTACTACTTTGTACCTTTGTGTCATGTTCAAACGAATCTGGCCACACCCCTCTCATTGCATCCATGTGTCTAGAGAATGGGGGAAAAACAGGTTGCTGGGACTGAGCCAGGTGCGCACCATATATTTCCCAACACAAGTTTCAGTCCACAGAGAGTAGAGAAGCCCGGTGCAATTCAGACTCACGACTTCCTCCTGCAAGTTCTGATTTGGGTTGCTTTGTTGATATGTATTGACTGTAGTGAGCATTATGTCGTTGCTCGAAAGGTTTACAGTAAATCTCACTCACTTACTTACAACGTATAGTTTGGACTTCCTTGAACCGTGTTCTGGGTGAACTGGCGCTTTGCACTGAGAGACAGATACATCTGGTTTCATGAAAAGCGATCTCTGACTACTGGGTGACTGACCCCCCCCACAGATACTTCGCCTCCGGGACCAGGACGCTCTCATCCCTCGGCCTCGAGGGACTTTGCCCAAGGTGTGTGCTGTGGCGCTGGCTGCCATGACGGCGGGAGGCGTCGTGTTTCTGTCTCCTGAAAGGTTGCTAGGATGGGTTGCCATGGTAATCCTCATCCTGACCCTTGGCCCCCTGCTGCACGGGCTCTGTCTGCTGGCCGAGGAGATGTTACACCATTCAAATACGAGGTGAGAGAAAACGGTTTGGTCCATCACTTGTGTGTTTTTATTAAGATTTAGAATAAATAATGGTGGTACGTGTTAGCCACTCTGTATTGCTCTCATACAGCAGTCACAGCTGATAACGCCGTCCCGACCAACAGCGCATCTCATATTATGCGCCTTTAACATTCTATAGAAATTAACCTGACACGTGTCGTAGAATATTTTTATGTTAATCGGGAGAAGAGAGTGATATTCGCAAATCAAAATAATCCAAGTCTCCAAATCATTCAAAGTTGTCCTTTTCCATTTATTCTCTTGCAAGAGGGAGAATCCCCCAACACAGCTCTTCACACAGAGACTGCTGGGAGCATTCTTCAACATCAGTTCACATCCTCACACATTATATACACTACAACAGAAACAGTCTCCGCCTTTAGACAGGTCAAAGGTGTCTTACGCTGGTTGATCTGATCTCCCATTTTCCATTGATCTCATTGTCATTCTCATTTACATTAACCCAAACATCCCCAGGACAGAAACAAACCCTCAGTGTGACCCTTTCTGACCTTCCTGTGTCTGTCTTTACAGTCCTCTAAAGTAAACAGTAACTCTCAGTTCCTGATCTGATCATAAATCATGCCGACACAGAGCTATCTGTTCCTACCCCATGTTTGGACAGAGCTAAATGTCCAACTCTGCTCTTCTAATGTTTCTAAACCATTTCATGATACAAATATATATTTTTTACCATTACACACGCATTGGAATAGTTTGGAAAAAGGCAGACACTGACGAAAAGTACTTTTTAGGTGATTGGAGGAACCATCTGTCAATCAAGCCCTCTGGCTTTCAAAACTCAAACGCATTACTCAATCGGACAAGATGGACTTTCGTGTGATATGTGACCCCGGAACTTAACATTATCCCGTCACATCGTGAGAATCCAGCTGCTGTGCATCAAATGACTGTAAAAGATGTCCCTCATAGTGACAAACCCACAGAGTATCATCACCTGACTGGTGTTTGACTGTCTTTCAGCTCAGTGTTTTGGTTTTACAGCACGCAGCTTTACTGTTTTTTATGTGCAACACTCTCATTAGCACCATTTCCAGCCACAGTCTGCAGCTGTTTTTGGTGAAAAACGTTAAAAAATCCTACCGTACACTACCGATGTCAACATTGAGCTCAGTAACGGTATGTTTTAACATATCATTTCATCCTCTCTAAATATATGAAATGTTTCACTGATGTTAAAATGCTAAACTGAGACACGGTAACGGGGTCAACAGTATCCTCCCTGTCTCTACCAGGTACAGAGGCCGGAGGCTGCTGAGCCACGTGCTGCCAGCCTGTGGTTTTGGGGGAAAGACCCTGCTGGCTGCTGGGCTGGCAGGCCTGCTGCTCTACGTGGCCGGACATCCTCTGCCACACAAAGGCCAATGCTGGAAACTCCTCACCCTGACCTCGGTCCTTTATGCTCTGTTCAAAAGCCTGGGAGTCCTGGTGAGGTCCACACCAGACACACAAACACCACTGTCTTTGTTCATCTGGGGCATTTCTCTTCCTCTACACTGAAAGATCTTTAACAGCATGTTTTAGGAATTCATAGTAAAGTCATTTTCAGCGAGCAGGCCACAACATACAAAAGCCCTTTTAATGAATTAGCATGTACATCTCTTAATGAACATTCAATACTGTCACACACACAGTCAGAAATGAGAGACCGGCATTTGTACAACACCTCGTCTCAGATGTCGCTCACATACGGAGCTTCACTATCGAGGCATTTATCCATAAACACGTCAGGCGAGCACTCCTACGGAAGCCCAGTAATTATGTGGAATTATGCTTTGATCTATCATCAGGCCCTGAAGTGGGTGTCCTAATGTTTAAACTGCCTTCCTGTTTACCTGCACCCACACACCAGAGGTGGAGACTACAATTCACTTTGCTGACTCCAGCGGCTTTGAGCAGTTCAGTTCAAAGAGTTGTAGCCAGTGATAATGATTTTTTCCATTGTTCAAATTCACTTCAGTGCATCAATAAGTCCCGTCGGTTGCTGGCAGCAGATGTTCAGTTCAGTAAAAAACCAGACCACATATACAGGCACTGTTTATGAGGGTGATAGCTGAGCAGACAACTATTTTCTCATGATAGTCTTTGGTTTTCTTTCAATCGGCTTTTAACAGGGAACTAAAGTACTCCAGGGAGCTCCACGGCTGAAAGCTACTGATCCTTTCAGTGACACGGTGGTGATTCAGTACTGAGCTTAAAGGTTTTGGGGGTTAAAGATTTGCTCGTACATGTACCGAACACCTCTACCACTCACCCAACACAGCCCTCCGAAAGCCAGCTAGCACCAGGGTCGGGTAGTAACGGGTCACATGTAATCAGGATCACGTAATCAGATTACAAAAAATACGTGACTATCATCAGCCTAGATTGCATATGAAAAAATCTGATTGTAGTTACATTGTCAAGTTCTCTCTATACATACTGTCAAAGAGAACTCTGTACTTTAAAAAGATCCTCCTGTCCTGGACAACTAATAAAAGCAGTGCAAAGGGATTTTCTCTCTCTTTTCACAATCCTGATTAATTTAGATCATTGACTTTATTAGAACGGTTATCAATTGAGAGCTTATATATTGTTACAGCTCAGAGCGCCACGGTAGAAGTGAAAGATATCCCCGTTTTAACAGAAGAGCGCTACACTTGAGACAGAACAGTCCCTGAGTAAGAACACTTCCCGAAGCGTCAGTTGATTGTAATTGATGTGGCATTTCCGGAGTAAAAATAGGCTCCAAATATGTCTTCATCAGCAACAATGACCATAACACTGTCCTCAAAGAATCGCTGTATAATTCTGAAGAAAGCCCACTGTTCCCTCAGACTCATGACAGAAACTTCCGGCATTATAGATTCAAATCCAGCTCAAGTTTGGGTGTAACTGTGCTGTTGAATTATATCTATAAATATATTCTGCCCACACAGAGTTGTGTCAGATAACTTTCAAGTGTAGCCAGATAATTAAAATGACATCTAATGTAATTATCTAATCTGAATACTTCTGGATTACTTCAAAACAGAACATTATTGCAGTTTATAGGGAGAAACAAAATGAATAATTGGACACAACCACAAAGATCCACAAACACATCAAAAGATGTTCAATGCAAATAAAATGCATTTAGCTTGTACTATGTGTATTCCACATGTGGGATGCTGTCCACATGGAGGACTTTGATCGTGTAACATGCTAACATATATTTTAAAGACATAATCAGAAATGTAATCAAGTAATCCTTTTCAATGTAACTATGTAATGTCAGAATATCTTTTAATAATCTAATCGGGGCTGATCATAGATGCTTTTTTGTAATCTGATTACGTAATCCTAACTACATGTAGTCCCATATAAAGGCAGCAGGGGTGCAAGGATGCCCTTTTCTGAGGCAGCTCCTGAGCAGAGGTGAGGGGTATTGACCTCCTTCTGGCTGTTTCTGTGGTTGGTGTGCAGGGTCCGTCGGAGGTGGAGGTGTCTGACATCTGCGAGGGCAGGAAGATGAACGTGGCCCACGGCCTGGCCTGGTCCTTCTACCTGGGCTACCTGCGACTGGTGCTGCCACGTCAGTAACATCAAAACACACACCTCCTTATATTTGGGATTACACTCGATCATTTGTATACCAGTTAGTGGTACTTCTACAATTTAATCCATTTAAATATATATACGGTCTCTGCCTGTTAAGATGAGCTGTCACTTGTGCTACACAACCCTCAAATATTCATTTTAGGGGATACTTGAGTTGTGTTCTCTGTCCTTTGTGGTTTATAGGGTCATAATAACACAACTTGCACCGCATACTAGTGATTCTAGAGATCTGAATGAATAATGTGTGTGTGTGTGTGTGTGTGTGTGTGTGTGTGTGTGTGTGTGTGTGTGTGTGTGTGTGTGTGTGTGTGTGTGTGTGTGTGTGTGTGTCCCTTCAGGTTTAGAGGACTCCATCAAAGCATTTCGTGACACCCGTAAGGCCTTCTGTGGTCGTGGCTCCAGGAAGCTCCTCATCCTCATACCTCTCAACGCCAACATTTCTCACAAGCTGGAGGAAGAGGACGACAACATCCAATTCTATGCCAACCTGCCCAACAACGAGATAGACAGGGCAGGCGTCCGGGGGCGGGTCTACAAGCACAGCGTCTACACAGTGTTGGACGAGCACGGGGAGGTAAAACAATAGTTACAGAATGACACTGAAGTGCTTACACACATTCAATAATAGCTGCATACCAACCATCCATTCTCTGTAGTTTTAAGAGTCAAAGGTGGCTGAAAAGATATCCCATCATGCATTGGGGTAAAAGGGAAAGTCTATCTCAGAGCTGTATACTTTTACTGTTTTACGTCATGGATCTTAAATTGAGTTGCAAACTGATGAAGGTACCCTTTTACATTTTAAGCAGATTATCAACAATCACATTATATTCAGAAATGTCTCCCAGGTGCACAAAATGAAATAAGGTAATCAGAGAACCTGCAGTGTGAATGCCACTGAGCTCCAACTCACTGTCTCTCTCCTTATTGCCGGCGCGAGTTGAAAGACTTAGCGTGCTGACATCTTCTCCTTTGATCAGATTTGTAAAGACTGCACAGCAGAAATGCGACGGAGAGCGAGAGAGAGTCACAGTAAAGTGACAGACTCAAGGGGCTGTTTCTGTATATTTTCTTCAATATTTCATGATAGCGCGTCAATGTGCTCCATATTCAACCATGTTTGATGTGACAAATCTAAGAGCGATTGTACTCTAAACCGCCTCTGTAGTTCAGTCGGGGGAAAGGAAGTTTGGGAGGCATGAAAGCCGTCTGAGTTTCAAGTGAGACCGGAAATAGCCACCAATTATATCAAAGTGATTGCCAGAATGGTGTTATGGCTGTGTTTTACAGTTGCAGTCACCATATAGAATAAGGGGATGATGAATGTTTGACTGTTGACCTCTGTGCTATAAGGAATGCTTCAATCACGAAATGACTATTTGGACATAAATCACTCACTGAGTGTTAACTTGAATTCTTGAAGAAAACCCTTGATGAATTGAACAAAATGCAGGCCAGGTTTACGAACAACAAAACAATGTAAAATCTTACTGTGTTCAACATTTCCGTCATTACAGTCTCATGATACGTGCATGAGACGAAAGTGGAGGAAAGTGTTTTAAACAGTAAGAAATTGGTGTTTGGCAAGAATATATAACGACGTACATAACATGTAGCCTATTACTACTTTTGATACTATAAAGTGAGACGATGTGACTTTTGAAAGTTGAGGAAAATCGTCTTAGCCTGATGTGTAAACTAATGTAAGTTACTAAACCCTGACTGCTGTACTGTTAAGACTAATTTATTGCCTCTCTAAACATAACGCCGAATAAGACTTTTCTGACCTATTGTCTTAAACATTCTCTGAGAATATAAAAGAAATCTGAGACTTTTCAACGCAGACAATTTGAACTTTGAAATCCCCAAAAGAGAAAACAAGCAACAGAGAATAGTAAAGCATCCAGCATGCTGTTTCCCTTCCACAGCACGGCATGAGTACCACCTGCTGGTTCAACCTGAGAACTCACCAGTTCTGCTTTAGTAAAGCGTAGTAACAGCACCATCTACTGTAAAACATGGCAATCAAACTGTTCTGGTGCCAGAGTTCCACAAGCTTTTAAAGGATTATTTGTCCATGTAATATATCTATGTCTCAGTGTCTGCGTGTGTGTGTGTGTGTGTGTGTGTGTGTGTGTGTGTGTGTGTGTGTGTGTGTGTGTGTGTGTGTGTGTAAACAGGCCCATGAGTGTGTGGTGGAGTATGCAACGCCTCTGCTGACGCTGCACAGCATGTCCCAGGAGAGCAGCGCTGGTTTCGGGGAGCCTGAGCGTCGACAGCAGGTCCTGCTCTTCTACAGGACCCTGCAGGAAATACTGGAGCACTCGCTGGAGTGTCGCAACCGCTACAAACTCATCCTGCTTAACGGTAGGAAGACAAGCCAAGTGTGTGTGTGTGTGTGTGTGTGTGTGAGTTAACTTTACACACACCTGGCGGCATCAGACAGACTGCTTTTAGGGGGATTTCAGCTTTTAGCTCATCCGCTTTCCCACAAGGATTGACAATCAGGATTTGTGTATTTATAGATTGTTTTGCTGTGTCTGTGTTTTTAGAAAAGGTTTTGTTGACACACACACACACACACACACACACATTATGCTGCACAGTGTGTGACTGAAATGAAGGACGGAGGTCAGAGTATCAGTTAAGAACTTTTCTGCCGTTGGTCCAGTTGTCTCTTTGCACTGGCAGTAAGAAACTCACTCCCAGTGGGACTTTTAACAGAAGCGTCAGATCAGATCAGTACCGTCTCAACGTGGACTTTCGAAAAGGAGTGAGACAATGAAAATGATTAAACGCTGAAACCGGCCATAGATCGTGTCCTCTTCTTCTTCTAGATGAAGACGAGGACGACCCTCGCCTCCTGTCCAAAGCCATCCTCAAACACCTGCAGCAGCAGGAGAGAGAGGAGTTCTGCCTCACCCCGCCTCCTCAACAGGAGATGGTGCACCCCCTGGCAAGAACATGGAGCGCCATGCCAAGTGCTCCGTCCATGGCTGGTAACAGATACCCTGAGCCCATGAGCAGGGAGCCTACGCTCATGTTCAGCCTGGACAAACCTCAGCCTCTGAAGGAACCTGTGGAGAACACCGACCACTATCGAGGAAAACTATAAACACATGCTCAGGCATATAGGAACATAAACACTGTTCTATCCACTGTTATAATCCACTGTTGTAGTCCACTGTTATACTTTATTCTTGTATATAACAAGCTGATAGATTAGATACAAAAAGTATAATCTGTCTGTGTCTGAATTCATAGATATAAAAAAAATGCAAATCTTTGCTTTATTTGTTTGAGTTTATTTGATCTTTTCTACATTTCATTTGTTCGGTGAGCTACCGGAGACTCTGGGCAGCTGCTAGTCCTGACCAGTGACAGGAGGTGCGCACAATCGATAGCAATTGTGAAAACCATCACAATATGTATTGACTTATCTTTCTATGAAATGGCTCTGGGTGCAAACGGATGAATGGATCAGGCTACGGCACTGAGATTCAAACAGTGTGTGTGTGTGTGTGTAGTGGAAACACCCTGAAGGTTTAGTTTGGAAGAGCAAACAGCAGGTGGCGTCCACTCGTCCTGCTGCTGCTACCAGTTGGTCCATTCAATGGTCTCAGACTCAAAGGACGGTCAGCGTTTAGCTATGAAAAGCTGTCTGCAGTTCACCTTTTAATATCACCTCAAGGATCTTGCAAAGGGATGGGGACAGAAGCAGGGTTAAGATGCAAATGTTTAGTGTATAAAAAATATTTGAATTCATGCAAATATTGCCACAAATTGTGCAAAGGTGTGAGTTGAAGCAGTAAAAGCACAGAAGGTTTTATGATTGTATAAACAACAGTTCCAAGAAACCTGACACCACGCCTGCTTATCTGCGTCTCACATGAGCACACGCACACGCACACACACACACACACACACACACACACACACACACACACACACACACACACACACACACACACACACACACCTCCTGACAGCTGAAACTGCAAGGTGAGGTTGCATCAGACATGTTTACAGCCCGTCCTTGTTGACAGGGCAGAGGAAGGACGGAGTCATTCGATCCAAACACGTGATTTATGACGTGCAATTAAAGACAAAATAGAAATCAAACCATGGAGCACAGTTTTACACCTTCCTGCTGATGGCTCGCATCCACACAGGCCATGACCTGTGTTGAGGGGCCACAAGTAGACTTGGTTTGAAGTGATCCACACAATCTGAACACATTTCAGACACCGCTGCTTTCAAGTCACTTGCAAGCCTTCAGTTAAAGCCGTTCACCATCCAGTCGTTGCCTTTACGGAGCTTTCTGTGGAGGACAATCTCCTTTCATTTGGATACATTCATATAAAAACAGTACTCAGCAGCACACAATGCATAGGGGCACTCACACATATGCTGTATTCATAAGTCAATAATTCAGCTGGTCCATTCATTTTGACATATTTGAGTAATTTGTGCAGTAAAAAAACTAAACAACCCTGCTGTTTCTCAATAGAGATATGGGATTGGTTTCTTCTTTCCATTTTGTGTCACCGCTCAGCAGACCATAATGTAACATGAGTAAGGTTTTTGTAGCAGGCTGCAGCATCATTATATCTGTCAGTAAGCCGTCCGCTTCAGGCAGTTACTTCATCAGGCCACTGATAAGAATTAGTGTTGTGACTCCGTTCCTTTGTGTAAGATAAAGACTTTTAAAAAACAAACAAACACTCGCTCTCTGCTGCAGGCATGTGAGTTTTAGTCACGGCTGCAGTGGCTGAGGGCTGCCAGAGACAGGTGTGACCTGTTCTCCACCAATACCACTACATCACAGGCAGCTGACATCAGCTGACACACTGACTGGAAACACAGACTATAGTTACAAGTTTACCTTCTAACAGTGACTCATTGTTCCCTTAGTTGGCCATGACTTCATCAAATATTGAACCGGTGACCGCAATTATTCAGTTTGTAATGATTGTTCAAGTGAAATGTTTTCGTTTTTTGTACATTAAAGTCAAGACATTTCGAACTGACAGATGTGGAGAGGACATGCTTGTTCCACGGTTAAATATATATAACACTAGACTTGTGTTTCAGACGCGAGCCCAGAGTCAAAGTCACATTTTACCCACAGGCAATATTGGTGAGGTATAAGTGAGCACATACTGGCACTTCACTCCGTAATTCCCCTTCAGCTCCACAGAAAGACACTTCCTCCTCGGTGGTGAGTGTTTCTGACGGCAGCGTTTCATCTGAACCTGATTGGTTAGCAGAAGTGATGTCACAGCAGTAAGATTTACCCAGAAGGTGAGTCAAGCGTGAGAGGTTAACTTGTAAAAAAATTTTTTTTGGAAAACTACCTTCCTGCTCAGTGCCTGCTGTCACGTCAGGCCAGTGGGGCGGACTTTGAGGTGAAGCAATGACTTCATTGTGAAACCTGACAGCCAGACACCGGCTGAAGAGACTGTTAATGTGACTATTCACCCTGAAGCACTCTTCCACTATTAACCCACAACACAAATAGATTTATGTTTCTATGTTTTAAACAATCATCATGTTCTCAGGTGTCCCAGATTAGTCACTGACTACACGTTCTCAATTTATCAATGTGGCCTGATACATATATACACTTTATTTAAGTAGTACACTAACAAAAGCACTTTACTATCAAATTAAATAAACTCAAATCTAAAGACTACATTGAAGTTAACAATAAAATCACTAATAAAACTGATTGGGAGTCAGTGAAAGGCAGCTAAAGCCAGTTTACATTCCCTTAATGAAGAAGTACAGTATTTCTTATTATTTGTCAACCAGTTGGGGATCTATTTGGGGTGAATATGTTCTGTGGCGGTAGGAGTCGCATACATCTTAAGCAAAGAAAATATTCCTGTGTTTAGTTTCTACACGTCCGATGCTCCACCAGGTGTGGGTTTGTGTGTCAGACCCTGTTACTCACTATTGAGTGAGGCAGGGCTCCACAGCGTCTAGACCCGACATGCTCTCACACACACACACACACACGCTCGCAGGAATTTTATGTGCATACACTGAAAGCAGGTATATGAGGGTTTGATTCACTGGTAAATTACATTAAAACACTAGCTAATGTGGCTTTTTAAGATCCAACCAAGAAGATAATTTGATGGAACTATTACAGCGTATTTTTCAAAATAAAATCCGTGGCAAAGTCTGTTGTATGCATTACAGGCTTTTGTTTCACGAGGAAAACTGTAAAATTCCATAACAATGTATTAATGGAATGTATATGAACTGATCAAAGTTCATTATTTTGCACTATGTCAACTAATTATTGTACATAAAATCATATTGTTTATTTCCTCCACTGTTTATTTTAAAGTTAGTTTCTGTGTAGCTTCTCTTAGTTCATCAACATTTCAGGCAGACTAAAGCTAAAACTCCACCTGTGGAAGATTTGCCTGCAGCTTCAGTATTGTTCCATTATTTTTCCTTCAGGCCTGAATGACATGATGGAAACTTAACTCCTACGTCATCCCGTGGTTGTCAGGGGTTTTTGGTTTTGTGTTGTGGAGGACTGTAGAGCAGCTCTCCCTCCCGTTACGATCAGGCGTTTGTCAAATAAAAGAAATCAGGTGGGGCACTTCCGCCTGTCTGGGCTTCAGATTTAAAGATGATCATCTATTTTCACTCAGACCACTTTATGTGTGACCTATATATTAGTCATCAGCTGGTAGATTTCCATTGCAGCCTAAATGCCCATTCAATCTTTCAGTAGTTTTCAACTGAACATTTTCACATCAATGATGAACAGTGGTGGAAGTCCTAAGAAATACAACAATAACAAGCTGCTCTATTCAGTGTAAAGGCCCTGCAAAAATAAAAGACATTTTAGAGAATGAACTTTAGGTTTCAAATGTAAAAACCTTCATTATGCAGAAAAAGGGCCTATTGAGTGTTTTCTATTCATTACTTTACTATAATAAAGTCCTTATAGTATTATATATTAGCTTCAATTATTTGATCCTCTGTGACTCGATCTTTGGAGACATTGAAGATTTATCACAAAACACAGTTTGCTTAAAACCTTACAGCAAGTTTAGGTTACAGTCGAAGAACACAGTGAAAGGAAGAAGTTATTTATTTATAACTTTACTATAATATAGCATATACAAGTATCATATACCAGCCAATATTATTTGATCATCATTACAGGTGTGCCTGACCACATTGATTGAAGGAACTTTGTACAAAAACAATAAAGGTGGTGCAAAATGTGTTAATGTTAATATGTTAATATATAACAAAGAATGCAAAAATAGACGTTTTGATAAAACTTTTGGAGAACTATCAAAATTAAAATTCTAACTATATTAAAGTATGGATTTCAAAATTTCAAAATGTAACTCCTCTCACAGTGTTAAAACTAAACACTCCAAGCTCCACTACAACAGATACTGTCTCCACTTTCAAAGGAGAAAATAATACAAAATATAATATAATATAAATCATTAAAAACAGTAATCAGATTACTTTGACTCCTCAGTTGGTTGTCATGCATCTAATTCACTCACCCTTCACCGTTCTAACATCACATGAGGTCTCTGCGTGTTCATCACCGGCTGTGTTAAGGTGTTTCAGCAGGTAAAAGGACTACAAGGTGTCAAAATTAACTTTCATGAATGAAGTCAATCATCTTGATGAATAAATAATCTTCAGGAGCAGCAATCACTGCGTGTTATGGGTTGCAGGCCTGTTACTGCTTTAAGGACATTTAAACAGGTAAATGTGTTGGACTTGGTTAGAATCGAGGGCACAAAGCAGGTCAAATAATGCTGACTCATAATGTGAAAGAGATGAATCAACCTACCCGTAAATCTTCAGAATGACGGTGTAGTTTCTAAATATAATCAGATTTGAGACATATTAAGATATTAGACATACCAAACATATATTATCGGATAAAATTCATTGCTTATATAACGTACATTTCATGCCAGATTGCTAATCTTCAAACAGACTTATCTGGTGGGCATAAGTCTGGAACGTTGTTTCTCTGACGTTTTTAAATCTCTTCATCTCAACTACTCAGGTGAGTGGCACGACACACACACACAGAACTAGCACACACAAGTGTTGCGTGTCACACGAGAGGGAACATTTCACTGCATGCAATTGACATTTCTTACGAGACTCTTTTCACTGGGCTCCAATACAGGAATCATGACACCATAATGTAGCTACTTCAGCTGTAAAACCAGGTATTCCCAACATCCCTACTATAGTATGTCATGCCTAGAATGTCATAGTATGCCATGAAAACGGCACAAAACATATTTAGATAGTTAATCATATAATATAGTATGCCATAAAAATGTAATAGTATGCTGAAAGAAAAATACAACTGTCAAAAAAAGTCAGAATGTCAATGTATAGTATGCCAAAGAAATTGAATATTATTGTATTGTAAGTTAGAAAAAAAGTTATATGAAATACGACGAAAGAGGATAAAATAGTATGTTATAATAAATGTCACAGTATAGCACTCCAGGAAAATGCCATAAAAAATAGTATGCCAAAATATGTCATAGTATATTTATGAAAAACTAATGAAAAATGTATGTTGTATTCGTAAAATATGCCATAAAAATATATATATTATTATAATATAGTTATAACTATCTTGGGTCATAGTCGTCTGGTATAGTATTAACATAGTAATATTTTAACATGTCTTAAAATGATAATATAGCATGTCATAAAAAGGTCCTAAAAATGATCATAATAGCTATATCATAAAAAATGATCATACAATGACTTCTGTAAACAATGACTTTTTAAATTATTTTGATATACTAAAGACTTTTGATTACTTCTTTCAACTTACTATGTTTTGACTTTATTATGTTTTATTATGACATTTCTATTATTATTTGTAACTTTTTTCGGCATAGAACATTTTACGACTTTGTTTCAACATGCTATACTCGGACTTTTTTCACATTGCATTCCCCAAAAAGAGAAAAGCTGAAAGCAAAACCAAAGGCTTTAATGGACAGTCAGACTCTTATATCTTCATTCTTCTAACGGGCAGTTCATAACCAGGATGTCTCACGTTCAGAGACCGTGGCGATTATTACATGCGGCAATGTGACGCGGACACTACGTGACAAAGCACAACACGTACCCACTCACATCCGAAATGAAGACAGAAAAATAAACTTAAAACTTAAAATGTAATTTATTCTTGAATGCAGCCCTTATTTTGCTTGAAACAAGAGAAGAACATTTATTTATAATTAGAGTATTATTTATAACTCATCCAGTTCAATTTGAAAACTGACAATACATATTGTTGAGATATTATTCAATTGAACTTTCTTTATTTGATTTCACAGTCAGTCAGTTGTTGACTCAATACAGACGCTAATACAACTGTTGGTGACTTCAACATATATTGGGACTAAATCATAGCGCAAGTTAGTCATTATTGTGATGTTCCGGACCTTTTCTCCCCTCAGGGGTCCCCTCACAGGATCCGGACCCAAACGCAGTTGCAATGCAATGCCCAGACATGTTGCGTGAGCCACACATCAGATCGGGAACCTTCTCGATTGAACCGGTCAGTCACGCCCACACGACTGATGCAACCCGCCGGTATAAAAGCTGCGCACTCACCGCTCAGCGCTGCGATCGCAACAAAGTGAATACATGGAGAAGACACAGAGCCAACGTCTGGAGGAGACACCGGAGCTTAACGAACACAAATCAGGATGGTCTATACCGCTGTGCTGCCCTTTGGACTCGGAGTGTTGGAGGACGAAAGCGTCGTAGAGATGATCGGAAAGTATTTCCTCCAGCTCACGTCCCCGGACCGAGAGACGAGCTCAGCCCGGCGGGGGAGCGTCGAGAGCTGCGACGAGAGAGAGAGCAACTCGCCTTGTAAGTCGTTTAAAAAAAAAGTTGAACGTAGTTTTGTTAAAGATACACAATTAGGCTTATAATAAAAAAAACAAGTCGAGATAAGTACTACAGTAACATAGTCGTAACCAATAATCCATTGGCTGATCGTTCTGATGTAACTCATGCAGGTCTCTGATCAGCTGATGATAGGATGAGCTGTTCTCCTCTTACCTTAATTCTGATGACTCGTGTATTTCAGTGCAGTTTTGCAAGACATTAACACATGATTATGTAAACGTGTTGAGGATCAGATTCTTGCTTTAGTTCCGATTCACTGTACTTTCATGTGACGTGTGTCATATCACTGGCAGTCCCTCTTATTAAAAAGATGTTGTGACTGAGACGGGCACATCTTCTAACACCTCTGGTATCCGTCTACAGTTGCCAACATGGACGCCGGTTTGGAGCACGAAGAGCGGCTGCTGCAGCAAGACGTGACCCGACAGATCGAGCACTGCCTGACGGAGGCCAAAGCCTCCACCCTCCACTGCCAGATGTTGCTGCTGCCTCGCCAGATGACCGCCAGGGTGGGCCAGGACGTGGTGCGCTCCTCTGTCGGCGAGCCCTGCGGCCTCCGGGGCGCCTCCATCGAAGTCTACGTGGACGGCAAAGATGGCCCGATGTCTGCGGGGAGCATCCTGCTGGACCCAAGCGTCACCCCGACGTTTGAGCTGTCTGTGATCTTCAAGGCAGACGGGGACGGTGGCTGGCCCCCGCTCAAGCACATGTTCGATACCAACAAAGTGTTGAAGCTGAGGCCGGAGTACCGGCTGGTGAAGAGGAAGCTCTACTCCTCAGCCAGCCCCGTCATCCACGATTTCAACTAAGGAAGTTCAGAATGTAAACCCGTTTGGCGAAACCTCTGGTTTGTTTTGTGAATTTTTATTTTCAACGTTTGTCAGGCGGCGGTTCGGCCTGTACTGCACTGGAGTTTTGCCGCGTCATACTTTGTACCTAAAGAATGGGAGTGTTCGTTATTCATGTGTGAATGTCTGACTTGGGAGCAGGAGGTCAAGCGGCTTGTTTATCTGATGAATACAGTATTTTTGCACAAAACAGATGAATGTTAAAAGTGTTCATTTAAAAAGCTTCCTTCCAGGACTGGGCGGGTCTCACTCCTGAATTGTGCTGTACTTTCTATATTTATGCAATTGTAAAATAAATGTTTCACACCACGATGTCTTGGTCCTGTGCTTGCATTTGAAGTATACTTCTACACACTTTGTACATAGAGTATGCTAAATGTACTTGTGTGTACTGTAAAAACACACTTTACCCAGCACACATACCATACATATTCAAGACTCCTTCAATACTGGGGCCGATACTTAAGACTCACTCACACAACTTGTTTACGAGTCAGGGAAACGGATTACTCACGGTTCATTTGTCAGATTATTTAACCATGTAGGGATTAAGACTTTAAACTAAAATCTAAAGCAAATATGCAACTCTAGTTTTGGATTTAGATCAAATAATCTTTATTTAACAAATGTACAACATAACACATGTATCAGCTACCCAAACACAAAACTCTACATGATCCATCTCACAGGTACAAAACTTTGTTGTTTTTGTACTCTCGTCTAAGACACGTTACACAAACACGTTTCTGATGCTATCTGCGTAGCACACTCTGGCTACATCCTAAATTGGGATGCATCAACACTATTTCAGCAACAACACATCCTACGTTTCAGCCCATTAACACACTCAATGAAACACCCGCGGGTTTACTTTACAGCCAGCTATTTCACAAAGAATATATTGTTTACTTTTTAGACACATTTTTCTGATCGCCACCTTCAAAAAGGCAGCTGTTGGTTTCCATTCTTTTCACAACAGCATAACAAAAGAGCTGTGGCATTTGAGGTTAAGATAATTAATCAGGTGAAAAACGTGTTGACCTGTTTTTACTGTTGTGACAATGCTGTTGGTGCTTTCAAGGACACATTTGAAATGATAAAGTCTGCTGGCAAGTGGTGATCTTTCACATGTAAATAAAACAAACAATATGCATTAAACGACCTCCATGATAGCTAGCTTGTATTCTCGGACTTTGGAAAAACAAACTAAAACTTATTACATTTTCAGATGCATGAGTGTACTTGAATGCAAAGAGCGTGAAACTGGCAACGGCAGACGCTCTTGTTCTGTCAAAAAAAAAGGTCAGAAAATCCAGTTGTACAGATTTGTGATACATTTGAAGTGGATCTCACTTTAATGTTTCAGCAGTGATCACAGACCAACATGCAGTACGAGCAGTTCTTCAATGTGTGGCCCTGTACATTATGACTCATGTGGCCATTCTGCTTCTTCTTGTTGTTGCCGTCCGGTATCGTTTCAGCCCACGCGGGCCGGGCACAGCTCGGTGCAGGTCACTCCAATAAACGGATCAGCCAATCAACGAGCATCAACTCATCCACGACTCAACGTGGTCGAGTCTGGCGAGTAGAGCTCCTCCGTGTCCTTCATCATTTGATCCCAAACAAACTTTTTGCTGGTGAAAATGTTCTTTTTCTCTCTCTCAAAGGTCTTTGCTGTTCCATCTCAGCAGAGGGACGACTACCTTTGCTGGTGAAATGATCCGTGGGGAGAGTGGAGTGAACTCCCAATGGCGCTGCACATAAACCAATCACATGAGGAGAAGAAGCTCTGTGCAGCTCTCTCAGACACACCTCGTCTACGCCAAAGTACAGATGAATAAGTGTGTATACACACACACACATATACATACACACATACACAGCGGGCACACACAGACTGCACAGTCCTCTTCAGAAAACAAGTGAGCGTTCAGTATTCACCTCCTCTGAGGGACTCTTTGTCTCTCTAGGTGTCTCGCTCTCTGAAATCTCATTTCTTCATTTTGAGGTCGGCCTCCATGGCACTACGGCGACCCCTAGTGCCTCCGTCCTGCAGCACAGAGACAGACGAGGAGAAAGAAAGGGGGGGGGGAGAAAGAGAGAGACGGGAAAAAGGAAATTCACATAAGGATGTAAAGGTCGACGGTCAGGTGGACAGAGTGAAGGGAGGCCCAGCGTCAGGCCTCCTCACGCCATTCAGCTCCGCACAAAAAAATATATAAAACACAGCAAAGTCCACCTCGGAAGGCTTCCTCTCCAAATGAAGAAACAGAAAAAAAATAACATGATGACCAAAAAAAAGAAAAAGAAGGAAGATTTCAAAATAAAAGAAGGAGAAAATAAATTAGAACATGCAAAGACACGGACAACCGCACGTAAACAGAAAAACACAGGAAACCGGCATGAGCTCATTAACCGAAGGTCGACGGAAGCTTGGCTGATGAAAGGTTACGGGAGCCTGTGTGTGTGTGTGTGTGTGTGTGTGTCTGCCTGCCTGTATGTCTGTGTGTGTGTGTGTGTGTGTGTGTGTGTGTGTGTGTGTGTGTGTGTGGTGAGGATATTGTGCCAAAACAGAACTTAAAAGTTTATGAGGGTGACAAGGACCGTGTATTCAGAGATGTGTGTGAAACTGTCAGAGAGAGGAAGAGAGAGACAAAGAGGCCTTTTAGTTGTTATCAATACCACACATCTATACAGCCCCGTGCTGGTCTGTTTGTTTGGTCTTTTCACTTTCACTTTCTTCTGTATCGCTACTTAAGTTTAGTCTTTCATTTAGCCATCACAACCTGACTAAACTGGACAACTACGCTCAACAAACAGGAAAAACAAAGAAGTGTTAGAGAAACAGTCCAAAGTCGGACATGTCTCAAGTCAAAGAGGTTGCATCGTGTTTGACCGAAAGGAAGTCTAACAATAAATACCATTGTCTTTTGTAAAAGGCCATGAAAACCTGTTTTCACTTTGAGGGATGAAGTCCTACAGAGTGACAGCATCTTCAGTTCACATTAAGGTTTCTGTATTAGTTTATATTTTTCTCTCTGGTTTGAGGTGATGTCACTTACTTCGGTGCACTGGGGGAGGGGCCTCTGTGAGGTCAATAAACACCAGTGTTACTGATTACAACTGACACTTTACGAGGAAAGGTATTGGTCGATGACGCTTCATATCTATAAAAGAGGCGCCCGGACATAGTGTAACAGACTCCTAAGCCCGCTGTGCACCAATCAGGATTCAGGAAAATATTTGAAATTGTGAGGCTGTCGCTTATCTGTCAAATCTGATCAAAGCACACGGTGCTGACGAAGCAGATCAGAGTCATCAAGAGTGTTAAAACTCTTCATCAACTATATTATGGATGTTTCTATTAACTCGGTTTCTTATTTAGTCATTAATATTTAGCCTTACAGAGGCTTTAAATCATATTAACTATAAATAAAGAGAAACTGCTTCCACTCGATACTTTTAGGGAAGTGTTTCAGAGCTTGTGTTAAATATGTATTTCAACAGAAACGGTAACACACACACACACACACACACACAATGTGCAGCTGAAAAATAAACTTAGTAAGAAAACTAAGTAAATGCAACACAGTTTGTAAATAACCTCAGACCTAGTTTGGCATTTCTATACTGCAACATATACACCGATACAGATACATCTGCCAATATCAGCTTGTCCTACTCATAAGGATTTGTTTAACGCTCCTGGAAAGGAAAAGAAAATACAATGATTGTGTTCTTTAAAGTGAGCTGTTGTTCATTTTCATGTTATCATTTTAAAATGAACTACTGGTTTTGAAAACCGTGGTAACATTACCAAAAATGTTGAAATGGGAACTGTTGAACTGTTGAATATTTACAGTTACAATATTACTGATTAACACTGATAACAGTGGTCAGTTTTAATAATAACTTCCTAGTTTTATTTTGCTTTCTTTAATAAAGTTGAACTGAATTAGAGAAAGAAAAGAGATGAGAGGTAGAAACAGATGTGTACAGAGTGTGTTACAACGTGTGTGCGTGTGTGTGTGTGTGTGTGTGTGTTTGCTTTGAGACAAGCGTGTGCGTAGCGTGGCCTGGTTCAGGTGAAATCTGAGGGAGAACCTGAATACTTACAAAGAGAGAGAGAAGGAAAGCAGGAGAGGCCATTGGGACACTGTCCTGTAGGAGGACAAACATTGGAGTGAGAAAGAGAGAGAAAACACACACGCGTGCGTGAGAAAGCAAGTTTCATACAAGTCTGCGTCAAACAGGGAAGCGCAGCGAGGAAAGAGCATCCGTTCGACCGCTGCACGGCGCGCGCACACACACACATCTCTAATATGCAGATAGTAAAAAGGGAGATTAATAAACACAGACGGATACACAGACGTAGATAAAACACACCTGAGACAATCGGGCACAAGCAGCCAAGCACACTCCCGTACACACAAACATGTGTTTAAGTCAGCTCACAAACACCACACCACATAACCATCATGGCCACTATGAAAAACACCATGACTCCCATTCAGTCCAAACACCTCCATGAACTACAGGTGTTGTTTCTAATACTGTCGGGTTCATTCAAGTTCTAAAAAAAAAAAGGTTGTGACTGTCTCATTTCAACCAAACAACAGATTCAGATATTTGCTGGTGGAGCTTTGTTTAAATACATTCTCTAAAGTAAACCATTTGCAAAAAAAATTCACCCTTAATTCTCAACTTCCTGAGAAAATGTTGCAAATTCCCAGATATTCCCCGTCTGGAACAGACGTTTCTAAATTCCATGATACTTCAAAAATACCGTGACCTACGAGAACCCTGTTAGACACGTTCAAGACTCTCTCTCTCTCACACACACACACACACACACACACACACACACACACACACACACACACACACACACACACACACACACACACACACACACACACACACACACACACACACACACGTTGAGTCAGTGACGGGCAGATGCAGACAGACAGACGTTGGTGAGGAGCGGTGCAGCCAGCATGCAGGACATGAATCAGCAGGGAAGTCAACACGAGGAGTTATTCCACTGAAGCACATCGTAGCCGAGAGGAGACGGATGTCTCAAGTGTCCCGTATGGTCAACAATGTGGCAATGATGAGAAATGCAAATACAGCGCGTGTAATCAAGTGCCCAGAGAGATCGGCATCACTGGCTCTGCTGAGTGAACGGAGGCGACACGTTAACTCATCAGTGAAGCACCATTCAGTCATAGCAGTGACCTCGGAGAAATATAAGTGTTTAGTTCCAAAAAAGGTTAGACACAAGTTCTTTAAACTCATATGTAAAAGATTCAACAGACTATGTGCTGAAGTATATCGGTCAATGCAAGTTCAAAACAGAGAGCGAAACTGTTCCTCCTATCATTTGAAGCAGGTGAAGTTGGTTTTATTCACATGAATAAATTGTCCCACATTGATGGAAGGAAAGAACACACAGTTTCATCAGTAGAGGTCGACACTTAGGGTCAAGAATACAATCTCTAGATGATAGAGAGAGAGAGAGTGATCAAACACAGAGCAGTCAGTCCAAAGGCCCCACATGTGTTAATGATGATGCGCTTAACCCATTCATAGTACGAAGCACATAAACGTCTGTAATTACGGTCAATTAAGACACGTAGAGCAGCAGTCAGGTATCTGATCAGACATAGTTTGATTAAAAAAAAAAAAAGAGAACCACACGGACTGTATGGTCAATTTAACAAATGTGACTCGAGTCCACAACGATGGCAACACGTTACTCTATGATCAGGGTCTGTGTAACACATCCATTCATCCATTCATTCCTTTGCACAGACCACCTGTTTAGGACATTTGTTACTGCACGTTTACCTTTTCATGCTGTACATTAATGTATCTTCATACACACTTAACAAAACATATCAAACTCTAAAGCTGATCAATAATAAATGTTCAAGAGCTTGATAAGTTATTTCATGAATAAAGCCTTTATAACCATAAAAACCGTTAAACTTTTTTTTTATAAATAACTGTCCCGTGTGACCTTTCATCACCTGTAAACAATGACACGATTAGAGCCACACAGGTGTTTTCAGTTACTCTGATTAGACCACTTTGGTTTAAGTTGAGTGGAGCTACTAGTGGACAGTTTCCTGAGATCACTCCGTATACCAGCGTTATTCAAATGTGTTGTTCAGGGGGCCACATTCTCATAAAGCTAAGGGCCCGGGGACATTTCTCTGAGCTATTGACCCACTCAATCTCTCTCTGGGCTTAAGAACCAACGCCTTTCTTCCTTCTGCTACTTTGTGTTTATTTGGTAGCATGTTTGACATACACTCCAGATAGATCTCTGCTATCACCGTGGGCACCTGGTTATGTGTTCAAATTAAGGGTTCTATGAAAACAAGAATGCATCAAGAACAATATATCGTGAGCACGTTTCAGAGCAAAATAGATGAAATAGTTCCCCCATCATCCAAAATGTCTTCCTTTTGACAGTTTCGAACATTTACAGTGAAATGAGTTGGAGGTTTATTGACTGCTTTGCCAGACTTTTAAGGGAATCCTAATTCGTCCCCCAACAAGTCGCCCAACCCACCTTCTCAGCCGGCTCTCCTGGCTTACGGTTTCCCTCCCTGCCGCGGAGGCTCTTGGCGGAGATGGCGCTCTCCGAGGTCTGCATGATGAGCTGGGTGGCGAGGAACTGCTGGACGTGCTCCAGGACGTCACGCTGCATCTCCAGCGCCATGTGGTACACGTCGTGGTCCGACGAGTTGTACATGACGGCATTCTGGAACATCAGCATGATGTCGCGCTGGAACTCGGCCGTGGTCCGGATCACGCCCGACTCAATGTTCTTCTTGATGG
Organism: Pholis gunnellus; assembly: GCF_910591455.1. Classification (NCBI taxonomy): domain Eukaryota; kingdom Metazoa; phylum Chordata; class Actinopteri; order Perciformes; family Pholidae; genus Pholis; species Pholis gunnellus. The sequence goes on from NC_136537.1 coordinate 7,030,206, forward strand.
CCGACAGGTCCATGGGTCTGGAGCAGCAGGGGACGTTATGAAACGTTTATCCAAAAGGGCAAGTAAGTGCTAATTTGATTTTAAAAAGAGCGAGCGATTGTGTGTGTGTGTGTGTGTGTGTGTTCTTACCTGTGTACGATGCTATGGTAACCAGGCGCGATGTCATCTGACACGGGCTGCAGGAAGACGCTGGCATACCTGAGAGAAACATGAATTCATGAAACCGTAAAAACTTCCCTTTAACTGTTGGGGGAGATGGTTTTGTTCCAGAAAATGAATTTTTATATTTATTTATATATATATATATATCTCAAATAATTTTGTAGTCAAAACCCCAGTATTTTAGGTTGGCCAAAAAGCACAAAAAAGCAACAAAATGCTGAATAAACAACTAGTAGACAATAGAGTTCAGTCCAGAGCTAAACTTGTGTTCCTCTCAGTTATTAGCCACGATTAAAATGATTCTCGTCTCAGCTTCTGTTGTACTTACGGGGAACAAATATCGGAAAACATACATAAATATTTGTTTATAGTGTTTGGCCTGCAGCTACCATTGAAGACACCGTGGTCAAGTCCTTGGTATTGTTTCATGGAATGTGGGAGTTTTGATGACTTTAGGAGGAGTTCACCTACGAGTCATCACGTGCACACAGTGGAGTTCTGCTTTTAGGCAAAATTATACAAATGCATTAATAAAAAAAAAATGTTTTAGGGGTGTTGCGGTTGCGCTGCAGGCGTAGCACTCGTGGCCTGAGTATTTTCTAAATCTGCTGAATACAATCAGGACGGTTGTGTGACAACCTTAAAACATGTGGCACTAAAAAAACTCTTGAGATTGAGTATTTTGTCCAACAAAGACTTTGATTCATTGCTGAAGTTGAGGCATTGCAAGAAGCTCCACCTGTGGTTGGCTGCGGCTCTCCACACCAGCATAATGGCTTTCTTCCAGATCTTCTGGGCCTGCACTGCCTCCTGGTCCTCACCGCATGTAGATCTGAACCAGAGAGAGAGAGAGAAAGAAAGAGGGGGGAAGCGAGGACAGAGGGGGAACAAAGAGAGGATTGGGAAGTGCACGGTGAATGGAAACAAGAAGCAGAAGAGAAATCCCCAGTGGCAGAGAGGCAAGTGGAGACAAAAGTACGCACTGTTAGAATGTTCAATGTCAGCAGCCAGAGACCGCGTAGCTCGGAGGAACGGAGCCCTAATGTGACTCAGAGGTCAACGCTCATGACAAATGCAAGCTAAGCTTTATCTGGTTTTAAATCAGCAAAAACGCTTCGCTGCGGTAATGGCAGAGGTTATCATCGGACACGGCTCTGGAGTTACACAAGCCACTTCCCCACTGAACATCACCCAGTAGATAGAAATGGTGACTATGACACAATCATCTCATCGCTGTCCTTTGTGCGACCGTGAACACGCGCGTGGAAAACCTACAGCTGGGAAGACGAGGCCGGGCTGCTGGCCAGCGAGTCCGCTGTATAGTGCTGCGAGGGCGGGCCGTAGCCATCTTCACTCTCGCTGGCTGCCCGCTCCACCTCCGACAGATAGGGCCCCTCCCCCTCCCCGCACTCCTCCTTCAGCTCCATCCCTTCTTCTGGGTAGCCCTCACTCCCCGCCTCCTCCTCCTTCACCTCCTGGATTCAGGAACACACATGTATTGGGTCAAATGGCTGTGTTTGACAAAAGGTTGCGCGCGCGTGTGTGAGTGTGTGTGTGAGTGTGTTACCTTGGACTCTCTCCCGGACACAGAGCTGTCCTCAGAGTCTGTGGGACAGAAATGAGAAGAGGATTAGAAAAATATGAATACATCAGCATCATTTCTGTATGCGTGCGACGTGACACCACCCACCCAGGCATGGCGGGTTGGGCTCCGGCTGGCTCCATTCCTCTCCTTCGCTCTTGACCGTCGCCTCAGGGGCCTCCTTCCCTGCCGCCCCCTCCTCAGCAACCTCGCTTCCCGTTGCGCCGTCGTCAGAGGCGACAGAAGAGGTGACATCACTTCCCGTTACCTCGGGTCCGTCACAGTTTCCCTTGAGCTGCTGTTCTCTTTTGATTTCTGCTTGGTTCTGGGTCTCTATGCCGGCGGGAATCAGGGCGGACATTGCGACCACATCCTGAGGCTCCTGAGTGGGATCGGAGTCTTGGGCGGCGGGCGGCGGGTCCGAAGCCTTCAGCTCCTGGGTCTCCCAGGGGCCGGGGAGGGTGTGTCCCTCGGAGACGGCCTCTTCACACAGGGAGAGAGCTGCTTCCACTGCCGCCGCATCCAAGGCCTCAACAGAGTCGTCGACCTGGGATGAAGGAGGGGAGGGCAGAGAGGACTGAAGACTGAACTAGTACACGGCCAATATGATCTAAAATGTTGCTTTTGCTACATAACGCCATACCTAGAGGTCTTTTTCTGCACTCAGAATCACTGTCTATTAGGTGTCTACTATAACTTTCATCACAGTTACTCACTTAAGTCGAACATACTCCCCAATTAACACGAATAAAAAAAGGCTCTGATCATCGTGGTTCTTGCCTCTTTAATGGTGAATGAGACAAACTGATATGGAGACGTATAATATAAAAAACACAGTATGTACCTTCTCCTCTATGATGGCAATGATGTCTCCCACTGTCTCCAGGTCCAACTCGTCTCCCATGTAAGCTACGGGGTCCTCTTCTACCAACCCGGTCTCCTCGCCGAGCTCTGCCTTCACTGCAGCTTCCGCTTCACCGTCTGCAAACAAACGAGAACCATGAACCGTGAACAGTGCAGGCCGAGATCCTTTATCCTCCATCTATTTATGTCACAGAACGCGTGTATCTGTGTGCACTAGTGGTGTAACGGATCACGGATCGGTCCGGGTCAGTGAACAGATATAAAGCAGTAGTGCGTTCACGTGAACGGAGCACGTTAGAAGCATTTAACGGTGGAAGTCACGGCGAGCGGAGGAGCTTCAGAAGCCCCCCGGCGTCATTGAAGTCGCAAGTTTGGGAGCATTTTGTCTTCCCTCTAACTTATAATGACGGATAAGGGTGGCGAACAAAAGCGTTATTTGCTTTAAGTGTTCTTGAAGTTCTTTAATTAATAAATGGAAAGCAAATTTATATTTGGCTCCTCCCCTTTTTCTTTGCTGATCCGAACCGTGACTCAAAAAACCGCGATCCGATCCGAAACCGTGAGGTTTGTGATCCGTTGCACCCGGAGTGTGCACGCAGCACGCACAAACAGCTCTGCAAAGTGTTTTCACCTGTGATGACCGCGTGACCGGGTGGTAAGGCAGTGGCTGCGGTGGCAGTCTGAACTCCGTTGGTGAGGCTTCCAGCAGAGTCTCCCTCCCCAACCTGACATCAATAAATAACACAAACGTGTAAAGAGTTTGAATCCAGCGTCGCTAGGAAAAAATAAAAGTTCAAAAATATTCATTGGACATTAAATCAGAATATTGCAGTCTGCCTTTAAAAGAAAGTCAGTGAATGAATGCACGTATGTAACTATATAATAAAGATATAATCTCTGATGTTGGTATTACAACATGTGGCCATATCCAAAAGACTGTACGGTAAAATAAGAAAAGCCTTAAAAAGCTGCATAGCAGTCCTGGATAAGCTCATTAAGCTTTACCAGTTTACGTTCAGGTTTATAGTGGCATTCTATAGATTGGTGTTCACAGTGTATATCTTTGAGGCGTTTATGATGCCTTGCACGACGTCATATCATTTTTCATTCCTGGGCATTCTTGTACTTTCGGATGTTGCGATCTAATCTGGCTCTCACCAGGCGGGGGCTGGCCGAGATGAGGTTGCCCTTTTTCAGCAGCTCTGACAGGAGAGGGGAGGGCGGCGGCGTGGCCTTCTGGGTCAAGAGCCTCTTCTGTGGCGAATCATCTCCTTGAGCGGCCAGGCCTCCGTCCTTGGGCCCCAGGCCCGGAGCATCCGACAGTGGTAGGAACACTCCGACCCCCTGGGCCTGGCAGAGGCAGCAAAGAGTCAGTGAGAGCGGTTGGCACAGTGAGCTGCAGTATCTCAACCATCTCTTTTCAGGAGAAGCCGGCAGCACCAGAAACACCACAATGCGAGATGATCTTTTCCCCATTGACTCATTGGAGATACAGATAGGCACTTTGGTGGAGTCTGTCGTTCTGAAATCATTCTCAAGTTACATTACTGAAAGCAAACACATCAAGGACTTAATGTATGCGACAGCCTATTACAGTGAAGCCTGAATTAAACTTCAGTGTGTCAATTTCAGTGACTGTGAAATTCCCTTCATAATAAAACATTGTTTAAAAAAAAGATGGCGTAGAGAAGGTGGAAATGTTTCAGCTGGATAAAGAAAACCTTACGTAACATATTCTTCTCTCTGTATCGGCAGTATTCTTGTGGTATCTCATCACCGCTACATGACTGTAACTACATAAGGCCAACACTGCTCTATTAGAGGATGTTCTTACAACTGAGTGGGAGGTGGTGGTGGTGGTGGTGGTGGTGGTGGTGTCATCGGAGGCAACACCTCCTGTATCCATGGGCGTCGCGGGGACCAAAGAGTCAGCCAGAGAGTCCACGGCGGGGGGGCTGGCACCCAGAGGAGAACGCACAGTTACGCTGGGCAGACGCTTCGGTGTGTTTTTCAATGCCTGACGTGCTGTGATGGACAGAGAAGACCAGGAAGAGAGAATAAATAAAAAATTGTGTTAGTTTTTTTCTTCAAGGATTCAGAGAAACAATCCCATGTCAAGTAAAACAAATAAAATAAAGTAGGGGGCCGGGCAAAGTATTCTAGTAGTTTCAGATTTGTTGCATATAAACTGGAAAAGTCATCACTGGAATATAAATTTGACGTACTATTTCACAAACGTTATGAATAGAATGCTGTTAATCCTTAACATAAAGAGCAATGTGTCTGACACTCTACGCAGTATAACAACACTGCAATTACTATGAAGTTTATGAAATGTTTATCTCGGCAAAGTAGAAGACGTCATTTCTGTAAATACTACTACTAGTACTGTGTTTTGATGCAACTTCAAACTCTGTATGCCAGGTCATGTGAGGGGAGCGTGTGTCAACACCTACCACAGAGATGACCAAGATGTTCTCTGCAAATACTCACATGAGCCAAGATATTTTGAACCTACCTTGGTACGCTGTTTCTGTGGCTTTCCTCTTCTGTTCCGCCTCCTCCTCAGCCTGCTTCTTCTTTCTGGAGGTTGGAAAATCACAGTTTAACAGACTGAGAAGATGGAATATAGGAGGGGGGTAATATAACTATAGAAAGCAGACAGATGGGCATTTTCTCTGGCAAATTTCTGTCATGGTGGCGTTGAATGAAAAAGTCGGGGGATCATCAAAGTTATTAAAGTCCAACAGACACTAAATAGCATTTTTTTTGTAACTGTTTTTCTACAGCATGCATATCGTGCTCTGTTTATCTCATGTTGGTATCTGTTGTTTTATCAAACAGAGGAACTGATAAAGAGTCTCACAGTGTGATCTCTGCCCACAGCTCCTTCAGCTGGGAGTCCATGTGACCCGTCTGTATCAGATCCACCTTCTTCAACTTCCTGCCAGGACAGAAGGCACAGACGGGTTAAAGACCACGGCTCGCAATCAAATGCATGTTACGATATTTCATTTGAAGTGTGTATGTACCGGTACTGCTCTTGTGTGTCTCGCAGTAGTTTTTTCAGTTCCTCTATCCTCTCTGTGGTTAGCCGACGCACGATGACATCTTCAATGGTTTCGACCACCTCACCCTTCTCCCCCCGCTTACGCCTGGAGTATAGGAGGGCAAAAGCACTTTAAGTCAACTCACTCAATGGTTAAACCTGTGTTAACAAACAAAAGAGACAACACATTATCATAATTCTGCATATAGGTGTTTGGCTACGTCTGTGTTAGAATACTGACTTGGGTGCTTCTGTGGCCTCTAGCAGCTCGGAGTATTGTGAGGCACAGTGCTGGGGAACGGAGAGAAAGCTTGTTATCCTGAGGCACATTTTGGCCACAGCCTGAGAAGAACTCGGCATAGTTAGGGGAAAATTATTTGTAGGTTTGTAGATTTCTCACCTTCTGTGAGAACCAGTCAGGTGGACGGCCAGGCTCTGAGAAAGGCTTGATGGCTCTACTTACAGACACCCTGGAAGACGGAGAGAAATTCCTCAGAATAAACACACATGTTGAGAAAACAATCGGAAAATACATTCATGTGGAAACTGAAGATATGCATTCAAATTGGGAATAAATGAAGACAAGTGAAAGTGAAATCCAGGGTATTGTGGGGGGAAGAAAGTACATTATACATAGTATATATGTAAGTGGCCCAAGTCTGACCCCTAGTGGTGAGACTTGAGACTAACAGCTTTAACAGGACACATACTGGTGTCTTTGCCCCATGTCCTCAAAGATGGACACAGATAATGTATGGCAGCTAATATGCTACTTTAAATCCAAGTGTGTATAGACATGAATGAATACCTGGGTGCTTCTACAATACTGTTTTCATATAATATAATAATCTGCTGTAGCTGCCCAACAGATGGACTAATACAACAGACAGGCATCTGCCTGTGTTCTGATGGCCTATGGCTGCCCCCCTTTGTGAATGGCAAAAGCAGGTGAATAAATATATTGAGCAGGTTTTTTTTCTTACCAGTTTTGGTCGCCACTCCTCATAACAGAGGAGGCCAGGCACAGTTTCTCCCTGACGGACCAGGGCTCCGTTGGTCCCACATTCAGTATCTTGTGTTCTGTGAAACACGTACAAATATACAGTGAAGTCATAACACGTCCAGGTATTCTTAGCAGCCTCTGGCCTGTTGCTAGCTAACATAAATGCGTTATGTCAGGGCACAAACAATGAGCAATTAAAGTCCACATAGCAGTAACATTGTCTACTGTCATAGTTGGTAAATCAAGCTCTTTCATGTCAGTGTCTACGTTAACAAACTGTCATCTCAGGTAACTTAACGTTATGTGTTTTGTTTTTATTCCGGGGGAATTTGTTTACGGTAGCACACACCAGTTACTATAAAATGACGGTCTTTATCCTCCATACGACCTAATTACACTACTGTCTGAGATGTATTAATGATACAAATATAAAACGTATGACAGCCAGCAGCAACAGCGCTGGAGTGCACTGTAGTCTTGTAGGTTTTTATTTTTTATTGTTTGTCAAAGTTCGCTAGCTAGCTACAGTTAGCTAGATTGTTTATAGTAATTTGCTAGCTTGCATCGTATTTAGAGGATGCTTCTAATACTGTAGCACTTCGTATATTACGTATATTATAAGTACGGGGGCTTAAATGCAACAACTAACCAAGCCATGGTTCTGCAGACAATACCATACACTTAACATTTGCTACAAATTGAAACAGTAACGGTAACGTTAGCTTAGCAGTGTTGATTAGGGGGGACACATTCACGAGACACACACGACTACACGGCGTAACGGTTTTTTTCATGCAACGACCCTACTTGGTTCGACCAAACTAAATGAACTGCAATGTTTGGAGTGTGTTTGCTGATATATTTGTTATGAAATCAGGAAGAAAATAGAGAAAGATTTCTAAAATATTACTCACTGCCGATACCGCTCGCCATTTCTTTTGTGACAAGGCCGTGAGCACAACTTCCGCCGGACAGGTTTCAGTGGTACACAAATGTTACGGTAAAAAAAAAAAGAGAGACAAAAATACTCAGAATGCAGCTGCAGTCAGTAGAGCGGAAAAGGACATATCTAAAAGTGCTTGTTTAGGTTAAGTTTTTAAAAAGCAGGACGTTTTTTGATATTTCAAGCCTACTCAGGAAAAGGTTGATAGGTTTCTAGTGTATGTTATGATAGTAGGCCTACCTAGTAGGTAACATCTCATAATGGCTGCTGTGTCTCCCCTGAGTTAAATGGGAGTAAAAAAAACAGACCACATCTAAACCAGACGTGTTACACAAGCAGATACTAATGTGTCTTGCAAAACAACAATGAACAAAGAGAAAAGTGTGAGTTATTGTTGTGAGCAGGGCTGTCAGGATTTGTTTGACATACTGAGGTGAGGAAGTTCCCCATTTATACTTGTTTGGGCCGACACCAAAGAAAAAAAGTGAATTCTTCTGATGTATTTTTGTCCACATTCTCTTTATGTATTGAAATGGACAGATCCTATTTTATATAAATGTTATCTCTCTAAGCGATTGGTCTGAAAGTGAAAGGGCTCGCTACATTGTCAGGAATATAATTCTGGTGGTGACATACTAAATCGTTTTTAATTTCTATGATTTCATTTAATTTCCTGTTTGCTTTAGCTAAAAACACTTCAACTTAGATATAGTGAGTCTAATGCATATCAGAATCAACTCAAAGCAATTTATATTTGTAGAATACAGACATCTCCATAAATCATTTAAATCCCCAAATGTCCATAACAATACATCGGACACGACCTTTGTCTTGGTTGTGATTTGTGGTCACTATTGGACCTTCAGCATCTGTGGTAATCCCACCGCTGAATGAGGATGAAAAGAACTACTAAACTTGTTTAAGCAACTAACTGTTGTTCAAGGTTCAAGGTGTCATTGTTTACAACACATTAGTAGTCCCCTCCATGCTAAACACACAGACAATGTGTACGATATTCAAATATTGGATTTAGAATAAAACAAACAATAAAAAAGAATTAACTAGATAGAATAGATTTATATTTAAAAGGAATATGTACAATATGAGGATCACAAATAAATTATGCCTGTATTACTATTACTTGAGGCACTGTGAGGTAGAGAGACAGCCACACTGGACACACTGTGTAGAGGGAAAGACGTGGGAGCAGCTGAACTGGACTTCTGCTTCACCTGAGTGATGATCGGGACACATCCGATGACCTAAAGTCAGCATTCATTGATTGTTCAGTAGACGGACGTCTGATAACATGCGACATGTTGATAAAAAAATACATAGAAATGCAAAGACAAGTGTGAGAAAAAAAGTTTAGCTTCAGCTTTCTGAAACAGGCCTTAAGTTTAGCCATTGCATGCCAGCCCTGACAGAAAGCTCTACAAACAATGTGTGATGTGTGAACTCCCATGTTTTTTTATTATACAAACACACTAAGTCAACGGTGTTGACAGTCTTACTGTATGTTTCTCAGAAGCAAAAATATAAAACATCAGCTTCATTTAGACTCCAGTTTCAAAATGCATCATGTCGGGACTACTTTTCACACTATTGTGACTCTCAGTTCAAACTGACAATCAAGAGTGGTGATAAAATGAGACCAATCACAACCGTTTAAATATTGGCAGTCTTTATTTCAACAAGACTAAGAAATGTTGTTTAATATACATTTTCTCTTACAATTTAACATCTATCTCATCTTGTTTTTTTCCATAACATGTAGGAGATACTCTGACAAGTAAAAATCTGATGTACTGTTATGGCCTCTTTTAGAGACATCTAAACCGGCTGCTCTTTATTTACACTGTATTTTTTTCTCTCTCTCTCTCCTCAGAAAACGAGTCCTCTTCTGTTCTTGTGGGCCAGAAGGCTGATGGAAGGGTTTTCACCACCTGTCCAACTCAACTTGTACGTCGCTAGACTGAAGTTGCTCTGTGGATCAAATGAACAACATCCCAGCAGCCGGGGCCATCTCCCCGCCGGCTGGAGAACGCTGCTGCCCCGGCCCGCAAGCACAGACATTTACCATCATCATCATCATCATCATCATCATCATCATCATCATCATCATCACCCAAAAACTTTTCCTCCCACTCTCAGAAAGTTGGGTTTTCTTCACACTCGACACATTTCTTCCACATGACGCGAACACATGCACAAGCCCCGGTAGAAATGTTGGTGGAACACAAAAAAAAACCTAAAAACAGGAGAACTGAATTGGACCGGTCGCACGCAGCGGTAACGCCGGATCAAGCTGCTGAAGCACCGCTTCGTTGTTTTGAAATGAAAAGCGTCAGGATTTTATGTCGTTCCTTTAAAGTCAGATTCTTAATATCGATTTCCTCGTTGATTTGGAAGTCTGTTCGTTGGTTACATCACTTTTTTTTTGAAGAAAATTTCATGTAAGCTTACAATCAACCTGTCAATTTCAAAGCCGAACAAGAGGCACAAAGGTTGTGTCCAGTAATTACCAACTGGTTCAGACCTGCAGACGAATGTGAAACAGGCGAAACCGTTTCAATCTTTCACTAAATGCATACTCAAATCTGATCAATTCAATCAATTACTCTGAGAAATGAATTACTGTCACCTAAGTTTTGCATGTGGAAACATTTTGAACGCTGTATCTATGTTGGTTCTAAACGCATGTTTACGAGGACGTTAGAATACGTGCATAAGTTACTGTACAATAGCTACATGATGCAGCGTCATTTTAGAGATGAAATGGCCAGCTAATGCAACTTACAGACCCGGTTATAACATTAGAAGATATAGAAATCCTTGTGTTGCGCTCGTCAGCTGGAAACGATATACTCTTAACACCCTACAGGGAATCAGAGCACATAAAAGATACAAATCATCAATCATCAACATCTATATTCTTTTTTTTTTTTTTTTTTACCTCAAGAAGTTGCTAATAATGTACCAAGGTAAACAGAAAAATAGATCAGGCACCATACATTGCATTCCTTTTGGTAGCACTTGTGACTAAACTTCAACATTCCACCTCCAGCTGAAATGATGAGACTGAGGGTAGGTAGATCAAATGGTCCAGAGTTCATTTACACCGACTCACGCCGGTCAGGAGGCACAAGTGTGTGTTATGGGACGGGGGACGTGGGCAAAAAAAATGAAAAAGAAAAGAAAGGAGCACCAAAAAACTGTTCACACTGACCACAAATGCCCCCGATATCTGTGCACATCGTCCTCTTCCACCACCTAAACTAGCAGTAAAATCCACTGTAGTACCTAATATATATCTTCATACCAAAAATAGCTAAACATTACAACACCTCTTCGACATAAAACCCTGTATTAAAATAACCTTTTTCTGGATTTCATTTGATCAAAGCGGTCTTTTGTTCCTCCTCTCGCTTTTTGAACGTACGCGTCGCCACCTTCTCTTCTCAATCGAGTGAGACTGTATCGAGTCAGATCCTCTGTGCTGACCTGAGCTTACAGTACCAAACAAAAAGGCCATTCAGGACTCGTCAGCTCTGCCTTCTTTTGGGTTAATGCCGGGTGGGGGAGTCCTTCTCCCTCCACGCCGGTTACCTTTCACCAGGAACGCCGGCCACACGTCTCCACTCCACCAGACCCGTTCAACTCAACATCACTAGATTGCATCGACTGTGAGAGCATGCGTGAGGTACGACCTTTACTATTGAACTGTTTGCGCTGAGGAAGTAAAATTAAAAAAGTATTTAGGAAAGAAAAAAAAGAAAAGCTAGGTTGTGATAATGCTCATAGCAGACATACGATATGCACATTTGGGCTCGCAGAGCGCCCCAAAAGCTCTTCTAAAGGACGATTCCATCTCCGGGTCGAACGTAAATACCTGTGCTGTGACTTTCTCTCGCTGTATTTCAAAGAGACGAGAAGATGTTCAGCGTCTCTCCGGAGCGAACAAAAAGCTCCGACTGTGCCCCCCCCATCAACAGCTAACTCCCTCATTTCTGTCTGTCTGATGTACGCAAATGTATAAATGCACAGACGCAAAACATTCACAGTGTGCGCAATCGCATGATCGTTAACGTTCATAACAACGATCTCCGGATAACGGAAAGAAGGAACATCCTCAGAAATATGAAGACGTGTTCCCACCACAGGCACTCGCTGTTCAACCAAACATCTGGGAAACTATTTAGATATCGGATGGCGATCGCCGAAGAAGGCACAAAAATGTATTATGAGATTAAACTGCCAAAATAAGACAATTGTATGACGTTTGTGTTGCTGCAAGCAGAACCATAGTGGAGCTCCAACAGAGCCGGGAGGAGTAAAGGCTTATCTGGGAGGGGGGGGGGGGAGAAAATTGTATTCCTGTACACTGATGTCCTTAAAAACATACAAATAATTAAAAGTGAAGTTATTGTAATATTAAGAAGAGTCCCCCCCCCCCCCCTCCCCAAATGGCGGACAGTCCAAGGTCCTGAAGGCAGTCTTTTTAAAGTCTCTGACAGTTTCTCCTCCTTCGCTCCGTCATTCCTGGTCGTTCTCTTCCTCTTCTTGCCCAGCCAGTTTTATCTCAAGTGGGGGGCGAGCAGGGCCAGGGCCAGCCCGCAGAGCGCCAGCGCCATGCTTCCCTTTGAGGCGACCCCCCCGCCTGACGGTAGGGTCTTCACCACCTGATCGACGATGGGCTCGTCGGGGTTCGGCGGAGTGGAGAAGTAGATGTCCGTGTCGCAGGGCGGAGAGTCGCAGCCGCTGCCGCTCTCCTCCCCTCCGCTGCTGCTTTCCTCATCTAGAATAAAAAAAGAAGAAGAAGAAGAAGAAGAAGACGACACGAGGGGTCAGACGTGTTCAACTTGATTATTATGTCATGAAGAAAGCCGTAAAGCGCGTCAACCATCCTCACCGTTATCGATGGAGATGTCGTTGCCGCTGTGTGCAGCTTTGAGCCAGCTCGTCATTTCCTTCAAAGCCGCAATCTGACTGCGGATCACAATGTCTGGCTTCGTTATGTCCACCTCCACGTCCGGGTTCGACACCTGATTGGCCAGGCCGTTGCCAATGACAACTGACTCGTACCTATGTGGAGTGAGAATCAATATGAGCCGAGATGTCGGATTATTTTACGACACTTTAAAAGCAGTGAAATGTAGATTGTGTGTGTGTGTGTGTGTGTGTGTGTGTGTGTGTGTGTGTGTGTGTTTATTTATCTTACCTGCTTTTTGCGGTTCCGTTCCAGCAGTCGTCCCCAGGTGCGATCCTCTCACCGGCACAGACGGTCTCTGGCAACGTGGACCAGAACTTTTTTGCATTTTTCAGCTTCTTCTTCACATCGGTTATCTGCGTTGAAAAAATAAAACAGTAAACGTCAGACTCAAAAGGCAAAGCAGCAGGACCAGGGTTGTGCTCTGGGTCTTTCCTCGTCCTTACCAATCGATCTAAACTCGTCCCAGCAGCGGTGGTGGGTCTAGCATCGGGACTGTAAGGGCGGAAGCGTCCGTTGAAGCCTGTATCTTTGACGGAGCGCGCGGAACGGAAGGCCATGCTGGCTTTGGGCTGCCCACATCCTTGGAAAACCTGTCAGAAATGAACAAGTATCCAGTGAACTTCATGGAACTGAGCTCTTCATTTTCTTGCCTTTCTGTATTTAATGATACTGACCTTCTGCGACACTTGCATGCTGTTCTCCTGCATGTTCATGATGGCATCTGAAATCTTCACGTCGATGGGATCCATGACGGACTCAAAGTTAAAGGGACCTTCGAGCCTATCTGCTAGACTGAGCATGGCATCTGAAAACCAGAACATAGAATTAACAAGAGAACAACAAATGGAGTCATTGAGGAATCTGATTTTTTTTAAAGCTTGACGTTACAAAGAAACTGCCACTAGGGGGAAGCACATGCCCAAGAGGAGACGGTGAACCAGTGAACCTGGAGCCCTCAGACCATGGCAGAGTAAAGCTGCTGCACGGCGAGGAGGCGGCAGACAGCGGACGCCTCCGCAGACAGCAGCAGTGTCAGCAACGGACGCATTTAACGGTGGTGTAGAAACCAGGAAACGTCTTTTGTGACGCGAGTCGTCTAGAATAAATATAACG